>NW_027507685.1:3665000-4265000 GCF_037356315.1 Lithobates pipiens | reverse complement strand
CATTTAATGAAATTATTGATGCACATTAAAAAAAAGTGTGGTATATATTTATGTGTATTTTTTTTCTAATATAACACTACTAAACTTTATTTAAATATAAATACATTTTTTTTTTTTTTTTTAATATATATTTTATTAGTTTTCAACAATGGGGCAAGGGCCCGTTTAACATACAGCGGTAGCATAAAAATGGAGGTCGCAGCCTCCTAGTCACACATCTTGATAAATACGGTACATTTTTTAGATTGCAAGCTCTAACGAGCAGGGCCCTCTGATTCCTCTTGTACCAAATTGTAATGTAACTGTAATGTCTGCCCTCATGTTGTAAAGCACTGAGCAAACTGTTGGCGCTTTATAAAACCTGTATAATAATAATAATATTACGTTAGAGCCCTGCAAATTGCCATGAACATCCGCCACTATACTAAAATACCATATACCATTGGGTGATGCAAACTGGTGTAGGAAGTCAGTTTTTGGCTGCATGGTGGATTATAATAGATTGGTATAAAGTCTGCAATTCTGTACAGAAATGGTTAAATAAAACTGTTCTCTTCAGTTGGAGAAAGAGTTCAAGCTTCAGTGATTTAATCCTTATTCTTCTGAGACGCCCTGCTAGAGGGAGACACAGAAGAATAAGGACTCCTACTCTGTGAGTCAATTGTAAAACATGCAGCCTTTCATCCACTGCTACAAAACTCACTATTAACCGCTTGTCCGGATCCCAATGATGATCAACTTTCCAAAACATCTGCCCTATCAGTTTGTACTCATATAATGTGCTGTACTTAAGATTTTAGAGACACTAGCACAGCTCTATATTGGGAAATAAGCAAAAGGGCCAGGGCATCTTTAAAGTGTATACATAGGCAAAACTTTTTTTTTTTTTTTTGATAGGGTAAGGAAGTGTTATAAACCATTTCAATAAATTTTGTTGCCGTCCAGATCTCCCTTAAAGCGGAGCTCCACCCTAAAGTGGAGCTTCCGCTCATTGGAACCCTCCCCCCCCTCCGGCACCACAATTGGCACCTTTCAGGGGGGAGGGGGGGGAGGGGGGGGGCAGGTACCTGTACAGTTCAGGTATCTGCACCCACTTCCGGCATAGATACCCGCAGAAGCTACGCCCCTTTCTGCAGAATCTACGCCCCTTTCCGAAGGTCCCCCGCTGTCTGCTGGGAAACACACGGATCCCAGAGACAGCGGGGACCATCCTTATTGCACAGCGCGACTCGCGCATGCGCAGTAGGGAACCGGGAAATGAAGCCGCAAGGCTCCACTTCCTGATTCCCATACGCAAGATGGCGGCGGCAGCACCCGAGAGACGATCGAGAGATCGGCTTCGGGTGCCGACATCGCGGGCGCGCTGGGTGGGTAAGTGTCATTATTTTAAAAGTCAGCAGCTGCAGTATTTGTAGCTGCTGGCTTTAAAAAAAACAAAAACAAATGGCAGACTCCCGCTTTAACCTTCTGCCCTGAAGACACAAGTGAGACAAAACGAGTGGAATGCCCCGATTAGACACTAGCAAGTCACCGTAGCAAATTCATCAGTTGGAAGATTCACCCTGGTGACAGCAATTTGGATTTTTCTTCACTTAATATTTCGGTGACAGTGGTCCCCAGGGCAAATAGAGTGGGCGAATTAACCCAGCAGGCCAGGGACACAGACAGCAATAAAAACCTCGTCAGTTGGCTAATCCCTCCACATTCTGTCTGAAACAAAAAAAAAAAAAAAAAATACTGTAGTTTTGGCTAAATTTACACATTTACACAAGGAAACTCATACTGAATAAAATATGGCCCCTTCATTGCTGGCCACCATTTGAAAAATGCTAATTTCTGACCCCTTCTGCCTCTAGTACTCCAATTGCCCTGGAACAAGCATGCAGAAATCAAAATCACAATGAAGTCAGAAATTGTGCGTTTGCATATTTGTGCAGGCCCTCAGAAAGTTTTAAAGGCACTGAATAAGCAAGCCTGCCAGGCAACTAACATTTTCAGAAAGTAAGGTTAGTAATGGAAAATGTTTCTTGTTACACAATAGCATCACATGACTGTGGAACAGCAGAGCCTGTGCTGTCACACCAATAAGCAAACAAGTATGTAAAATTTGAAAAGTTTACACTGTGGTGAACACAGTTCAAATATTGCCCTGGTCTTTAACAGTAATGGTCAGAAGCATAAAAGATGACCCTGTCTTACTTGTCTACAACACTAGACAGTATATGTTCTCCAGGCTTCGCCTCTCATTGTTGGCATACTTCCAAAGGGGTCTTTAAAGACTAGTTTCAACAGGAATGGACCACGACCATGAACCTGTATAGCAATCTGTGGCTGACCAAATGTGTTGCACTAAGTGCTTCATTTATACAAGAAGTACTGTCAGAGGTCCTTGCTCCATTACTGAAGAGCACTCACATAATGACATGCAAGCTTCTTTCAAACAGTCATTTTTCAAACAGCTAAATAACGTGGTTCCCAGGGGGCAGGTCTTTCATGCCCTGGACCAGTGATGGTGAACCTTGGCACCCCAGATGTTCTGGAACAACATTTCCCATGATGCTCATGCACTCTGCAGTGTAGTTGAGCATCATGGGAAATGTAGTTCCATATCATTCAAACATAGAGTAACGCAAGCCATGATTCACGCTAAAATAGAGGCAACCGTACTAGATAAAGTTCCCATGTTCGAATCATTATGGCTTCCTTGGATTGAACACTACTTACCACATGGTCTAGACCAGTGATGGCGAACCTTGGCACTCCAGATGTTTTAGAACTACATTTCCCATGATGCTCAACTACACTGCAGAGTGCATGAGCATCATGGGAAATGTAGTTCCAAAACATCAGGGGTGCCAAGGTTCGCCATCACTGGTCTAGACCAATCTCTTATATTCTCATGAAACAACTAGTCAAACATATATCTTACCCCATATGTTACATGTAGAATTTATTAACATATCATTTTCTTTCGTGGTCTCCTCCCTCCACAACCCTTATATATGCTTCCCCCACCCTTGCTTTCCCCACACCCTCTCCTTTTACTATATATAGATGTACAAGCGAAATGAATCAGTTATATATTTCCTAATGTTATTACTATAGAGGAGATTTTAGGGATGGTTTAATTAAGTATCTTTTATTCAGGGAATAACCAAGCCACATGGTTGGATCTTGGCCCTGAATTATCTACTTACCTCTCTATACCTTCCTGGTAACAACCTTTCTTTTACCCTATATTATACCAAATCTCCTCCAACCCTAAACTTTGAAATTATAATTTTTACTGATGTATCTAATCCAGTTATCAAACGTTATACATGTTTATTTTTAGCTAAAATGTGTTAAACTAATATATCCCAAATTACATGACTATTATTATAGTATTCACCTCCTGTTAATATAATGAGAAGCCTCATTTCACACTTTTATACATTCTACTTAAAGAGGAAGTAAACCCTGATGGGTTTACTTCCTCTTTGATTCCCTGCAAAGATAAAGCATAATGGACTACTATGCATCATTATGTGTCACTTACCTGACACAGGAGCCAGCGAAGTCACCGCTGTCCCCTGTAGTTCCGAGCGTCCATCTTCTTGGTGGGTCTCGCTGCTCCAGCGCTGTGATTCGCCGGAGCCGCGATTACGTCACTCCCGCGCATGCGCACGGGAGCCGACACTTGCGGCATATCACCGCGATCTGCGGCCTGCCCAGTGCGCCTGCGCGCCGCAATGTGCGGCGCATGCGCTGTAGACAGCGGTGGCTGTCGTCGGGTAAATATCTCCTAAACCGTATAGGTTTAGGAGATATTTCTTGGACGTACAGGTAAGCCTTAATCTAGGTTTACCTGTAGGTCAAAGTGGTTTTAACTATAAATCTAATCTGTAGGTCAAAGTGGTTTTAACTATAAATCTATTGTATGACTCTTTTTATTGCATTATATTCAATATAATATTTGAAAAGAGAAATGTAGTTCCAAAACATCTGGGGTGCCAAGGTTCGCCATCACTGCCCTGGACTCAAAGACTGTGGGCTGAATGATACTTTTTGTCAATCAAACCTAAAGACCAATAGCAGCAGCAGCAGCAGAGGAAGAGTGATGAGTCTTTGGGGAACAGTGCAGAAGAAGAGGTAAATATTGTAGTGAAAGCTGCATCTTTTTGTTTTAATACATGCTGGGCAACTGATTTTCTCTTTTTCTTTTGAAACTAGAGTTGCAATTTAAACCCGTCCTAAGGGAAATATGAGGCCTGTCATTCATATCGTCTAATAACTTCAATACTTCCCAAGACAAGCAAATCAAGACTTATAGAAGTAGGTAGATAATGAATCCCTGAAATCCTCCTGTTTAGTCTCGGCATGAAGGAAATATATAGGCTGACCTCTTCCTGGAAATGATAGTTGCTGTTTTGCTGAACCTCCAGCATCAGCACCTTCTGGGTCAATGACATAGAACAAGTATGCAGATCTAGAACGCTGGAAAAGAATCAGACTGCATAATCTGCATACTTCAGGTCACTGACTCCAAATAATTGAGGATCAGCATATTTATTTATTTCAGGTACTTACAGTCACTTTAAAAAGTATTCATACCCCTTGAAATTTCCATATTACAACCAAAAATGTAAATCTATTTTATTGGGATTTCATGTAATAGACCAAACACAAAGTGGCACATAATTGTGAAGTGGAAGGAAAATTATAAATTGTTTTCAAATATTTTTACAAATAAAAAATAAATATGTGAAAAGTGTGGTGTGCATTGTATTCAGCAAGTCAATACTTTGTAGAACCACCTTTCGCTGCAATTACAGCTGCAAGTCTTTTTGGGGATGTCTCTACCAGCTTTGCACATCTAGAGAGTGAAATGTTTGCCCATTCTTATTTGCCAATTAGTTCAAGCTCTGTCAGATTGGATGGAGAGCGTCTGTGAACAGCAATTTTCAAGTCTTTCCAAAGATTCTCAATTGGATTCAGGTCTGGACTTTGACTGGGCCATTCTAACACATGTATATGCTTTGCTTGAAACATTCCTTTGTAGCGCTGGCTGCATGTTTAGGGTCGTTGTCCTGCTGGAAGGTGAACCTCCACCCCAGGCTCAAGTCTTTTGCAGACTCTTATCAGGTTTTCTTCTAAGATTGCCCTGCTGTATTTGGCACCATCCATCTTCCCATCAATTCTGACCAATTTCCCTGTCCCTGCTGAAGAAAAGCATTACCACAACCTGATGCTGCCACCATCATGTTTCACAGTGGGGATGGTGTGTTTAGGGTGATGTGCAGTGTTAGTTTTCCACCACACATAGCATTTTGCTTTTAGGCCAAAAAGTTCAATTTTGGTCTCATCTGACCAGAGCACCTTTCTCCACGTTTGCTGTGTCCCTTACATGGCTTCTTGCAAACTGCAAATGAGACTTCTTATGGCTGTCTTTCAACAATGGATTTCTTCTTGCCACTCTTCCATAAAGGCCAGATTTGTGGAGTGCACGACTAATGCCGCGTACACACGATCGGAACTCCGGCCAGAAACAGACGGATGAGAGCTTTTCATCGGAAAATGCGACCGTGTGTATGCTCCATCGGAATTTAGCTGTCCAAATTTCCGCCAGCAAAAAATTGATAGCATGTTCTCAATTTTCCAGACGGAAAAACTTTCTATCGGTAATTCCGGTCGTGTGTATGCAATTCCGACACTCCAAAAAATCACGCATGCTCAGATTCAACTACGAGACAGAAGCTATTGGCTACTGGCTATTGAACTTCCTTTTTCTAGTCACGTCGTACGTGTTGTACGTCACCGCGTTATAAATGATCGGAATTTGATGTGACCGTGTGTAGGCAAGACAGCTTGAGCCGAATTCCGTCGGGAAAACCATCAGAGCTTTTTCCAACGAGAATTCCGATCGTGTGTACGCAGCATAATAGTTGCCCTGTGCACAGATTCTCCAACCTAAGCTGTGGATCTCTACAGCTTCGCCAGAGTTATGATGGACCTCTTAGCTGCTTCTCTGATTAAAGTGTTACTAACCCCACAACAGTAAAATCAGTCTGTATATGCAGCATAGCATGCTGGTTATACTCACTGTGGAACTTAAGGGGTTAATCCTCTGCATTGTGTAAAAAGGCTGTTTTATTTTGTATGCACAGATCCTCTCCCTCCTGCACTATCTGGGGAAGGTCAGCTAACACAGGCAGAGTAGCCGACCTGCACATGCTCAGTTGTGTCTTTTATGCTGGAGAGGACAGTTTCTTGTTCTCAGAGCTAGCCAGGTCACATGATATTGACATCACACATCTGGGCGTGTATACAGGCTGTAGTGAAAATGTACTCCTTCCTGAACTCTCAGCACTGGAGAAACTGTGCAGTTCATAATGTAACTGTGGTATACAGATCATCCAAAAAAGGTATATAGTGACAGTATTTTAATGTAAAAAGAAGATTTATAAGCTGTGGGCACTGTGTGGGGGTGGGTGAACTATTTTCATATTACTGGTTTAGTAACACTTAATGCTCTCCTTGCCTGGCCTGTCAGTTTAGGTGGATGGCAATATCTTGGTAGGTTTGCATATGTGCCATACTCTTTCCCTTTTTGGATGATGGATTGAACAGTGCTACGTGAAATGTTTAAAGCTTTGGATTTTTTTATTTTATTATTATACATGATTTATATAGCGCCAACAGTTTACATAGCGATTTACAATGTATAGGGGGGACAACACAATTACAGTACAATACTAATGGTACAGGAGGGCCCGGCTCGTAGAGCTTACATTCTAAAGGGAGGGGGTGGCACATAAGGTAATAGCTGCAAAGAATGATTTGATGGGGGTGGTTCGGGTACAGTTGGGTGGGTGTGGGATAGGCTTCCCTGAATAAATGAGTTTTCAGGGATCTCCTAAAGGTGGACAGGGTAGGTGCTGATCGGATATACTAAGGCAGGGAGTTTGAGGATGGGAGAGGCTCTGGAGAAGTCTTGAAGGCGAGCATGGGAGGAGGTATTTTTATAACCTAACCCTGCTTTAAAATTTTCCACGACTTTATTTCTTGGCCTTCATGATACTGTTTGTTCACTAAGGTTCTTTAGCAAACCTCTGAGGACTTCACAGAACAGCTGCATTTATACTGAGATTAAAATTACACACAGGTAGACATTATTTACTAATCAGATGACTTCCGAAGGCAATTAGTTCCACTAGATTTTAGTTAGGGGTATCAGAGTAAAGGGGGCTGAATACAAATGTACGCCACACTTTTCAGATATTTATTTGTAAAAAAAATTTGGAAAACCATTTATAATTTTCCTTCCACTTCCAAATTATGTTCCACTTTGTGTTGGTCTATATCAGTGATGGCGAACCTTGGCACCCCAGATGTTTTGGAACTACATTTCCCATGATGCTCTATTATACTGCAGGGTGCATGAGCATCATGGGAAATGTAGTTCCAAAACATCTGGGGTGCCAAGGTTCGCCATCACTGGTCTATATCATATTAGCAGACCTCCAGCTGTTGCAAAACTACAACTCCCATCATGCCTCTGCCTCTGGGTGTCATGCTTGTGGCTGTCAGAGTCTTGTTATGCCTCATGGGACTTGTAGTTTTGCAACAGCTGGAGGTCCGCTAATTGCATATCCCTGGCTCTATATTATAACATAAAACCCCAATAAAATACATTTATGTTTTTGGTTCTAACATGAAAAAATGTGAACATTTTCAATGGGTATGAATACTTTTTCAAGGCACTGTATATAGTGCCGACAATTTACGCAGCACTTTGCATATGTAAAAAAATGGATATTATGTAGTTCGCCGCACAAAGTGTGGGAGCAGATACCTTAATAAGACAGGTATCTGTTCCCCCCTGAAAGGTGCTAAATGTGCCACCGGAGGGGGGGGGGGGGGAGGAATCCGATGAGCGGAAGTTTCATTTGTGGGTGGAACGCCGCTTTAACTGTAATGATGTATGGCTCATATTGTGGAGGCAGTTGGATACTAGAGAAATCTTCTATACAGGGATGCCTGTCTTCTTTTGGCACTGCAATGATTAACAGCTTTGGGTCTTTATGCAGAACAGCAATACAGATTATTTGACAGGGACACGCCTCCTTCTTCCTCTTCCTCAATTGAGAAAAGTTATTTAATTGATTACACTGTGACATGATTTGTGAATGGGGGATAGAGTCTTGTGACTGATCAGACTCTCCCACATTAACAGATTGCGTTACAAGCACTATAATCAATGAAAGAGCTTTTATCAATGGAGGAAGAGGAAAGAGAGGGCATGTCCTTGTCAGACCATCTGTATCACTGTTCTGTGTGAAGACCTGAAGCTGTTAACCATTGCAGTGTTGGAAATTCTGAGACAGGCACTTCTGCATTGCAGAATTCTCTAGGATCCAGCTGCCTCCACAATGCGAGACATAATTCAATCATTACATATAAAAGTGATATGACTGAAGCTGGAGGGAACTTTTTTTTTAAGCAAAACTTTTAACTGCTTTAAAGTGGTTGTAAACCCTTACAAACCACTTTGACCTACAGGTAAGCCTAGATTAAGGCTTACCTGTAGGTCCAAGCAATATCTCCTAAACCTATATGGTTTAGGAGATATTTGCCTGAAAACGTAAACCGTAGACAGCGGCGCGCAGGCGCACTGAGCGCGGCATTTCCAAGAATGGAGCTGCCGCGCGTGTCGACTCCCGTGCGCATGCGCGGGAGCGACGTCATTCCGGCTTCGCCGAATGACAGCGGCGGAGCTGCGAGACCCCACCAACAAGATGGATGCGGCGGACTACAGGGGACAGTGGTGACTTCGCTGGCTCCTGTGTCAGGTAAGTGACACATAATGGGCTACTATGCGATGCACAGTAGTCCATTATGCTTTGCCTTTGCAGGGAATGAAAGAGGAAGTAAACCCATCAGGGTTTACTTCCTCTTTAAGACCCCTTTCACACTGGGGCGTTTCTCAGGCGTTTTAGCGGTAAAAAAGGTGCCTGTAAAGCGCTTGAAAGAAGCTGCAACTGCAATCCTAATGTAAAAGCCCGAATGCTTTCACACTGAGATCCCTTTCACACTGGGGCATTTTTTCAGGTGCTTTAGCTTTAAAAAAAGCGCCCATAAAGCGCCTGAGAGAAGCCGCAACTGCAATCCCAATGTAAAAGCCTGAGTGCTTTCACACTGAGGCGCTGTGCTGGCAGGGCATCAAAAAAAAAAAAAAAAGTCCTGCAAGCAGCTTCCTTGCAGTGCTTTTGGAGCGGTGAATACAACGCTCCTAAAGCACCCCATCCCATTGAAATCAATGGGAAGAGCCTGCAAAACGCCTGAAAAGCGCTTTTGGCAGCAGCGTTTTGTGGGCGCTTTAAACCCTTTATTTGGCCACTAGCAGGGGTTAAAAGCACCCCAATAGCGCTCAAAAAAACGCTGGTAAAACGCTGCTAGTTTAAGCGGCGCTTTACGAGCGTTTTTTGGGCGCTGACATTGTGAAAGGGCTCTTAAAGCACTTGGGCTTAGGGTTGCCACCTTTTCTTCAAGCCAAACCTGAACACTTTAGCGGCCTGGGACACCTTGGAGATGACTAATGTGGTGTGCATAGCGTGCCGCAGCGACCAGTGGGTGTGGCCAAATTGCTCTTTTTGACATCATCACCCTGCCACCCAGTGATACTGAACTTGCCCCAAGACAGCTGCCTGCAGCTCCCAGGTGGCAACAGATTTGTGTGGCTATCTTGGTTACTTGAGGAGCCGCTGCCCAGTTCAAATAATGTGTCCGGGTTTCAGTCTGCCTGAAACCTGGACACATGATTCAAAACCCCTGACTGTCCGGGTGAATCCTGGACAGGTGGCAACCCTACTTGGGCTTTCACATTGGGATTGCAGATGAGGCTTCTTTCAAGTGCTTTACAGGCGCTTTTTTTAACGCTGAAAAATGCCTGAAAAACACCCCAGTGTGAAAGGGGTCTAAGTCATTTTTTTTTGCAGTGCGCCATCAGGGAGATTTTTATTCATTTCCTGTCCCAAAGACACGGCAGGACATTAGAGGTGATCTCTCCAAAGGATATCCTCTAGTTAAACAGTTGTCAGCAGAACAGGTTTCCCACTAGAAGATTTCCCCTCACCTCTTGTTCTTGTTAGATTTCTAAATGTTAGATTTCCTATCCATTTATGTATCAGAGAAAATTTTCACCAGGGTCAATAGTAAATATGTATGCAACACGCTAGTGAGGACACAGGCAGCTATAAAAAACATTCAACATTTAAATTTTTTTTTTTTTACATTTCATGTAAAAGCATCAGGGAACTGTCTATATACTGTATGTCTTCTAGCCATTTACATTTATAGCCCATGTAAGGGCCTCAACGCAGAGTAGATTATATTCAACAAAATATCAGGAAGATGGATAATGTGTTATATAAAATTTAAGGTCATAGCCTACCTAAAGCAGTTGTTCAATCATTTAAAAAAAAAAAATGAAAAGTCAGCAGCTACAAAAACTGTAGCTGCTGACTTTTAATAATAAAACACTCACTTGTCCCACAATTCTGTGCTGTCCTCACTCAGCCGGTTTCTCCACCGGGCCTTGGTTCCTGGCACCGGCATACTAACCCCTTGTTATCGGATCGGAGATTCCGACAACCAAATCCATCGGATTTTGTCCGAAACTGTTGTATACACGCGGTCGGACGAAGTTGTCGGAATATCCGATCGTTCAGAACGTGATGACGTAATTTTGTTACGACGGGACTACGTTCACGCTAGTAGCCAATATCTTTGGTGTAGGAATTTGATCTGAGCATGCGTGGCACTTTGTCCAATCGGAATTCTCTACACATGATCGCACTATGTCCGATCGGAGCATTTTGTCGGAAAATATTTCCGGCAAGTTTGAAAATTTGGTCCGACGGAAACAGTCCGATGCAGACCACACACAGTCGGAATATCCGACAAAACGCTTCGATCGGACACATTCCGTCGGAATCTCCGATCGATCGTGTGTACAAGGGCTAACTGTGAGCAGCTGGCTGAGACTGCTTGAAACTTCACAGCCGTCTGCTCACTGCACCTTGCTATCTGAATGGTCCTGCAGCATTCTGGGACCTGTGACACGTTCCAGAAGGCTGCGGGGAAGGAGGGGGGTCAAAATTCCACTTCCACACCGTGGTAATCTGCTTTAATAGGTATCCAAACTTGTACTGTATTTTGTTCATACTATACATGTAGAAGACCTGGCTGACTGTGTATAAGACTGGTTCAAGTATAAAACATAGGTCAAGAAAAACATGAGAGAAGAGAAAAAGTTAAACAAAAGGGGGTGGGGAAGTGAGTGCCTGTGAAGACCTCTATGAGAACTGTAGTGTAGCAATAGATCCAAATTGGAATATCTACTATAAGGCCCCTTTCACACTGGGGCGGTGCAGGCGCCGGCGGTAAAACAACTTTACAGTCATTTTAGCAGCGGTATTCGGCCGTTAGAGGGGCGGATTTACCACCCTGCTAGTGGCTGAGAAAGGGTTAAAACCAGGGCCGTCTTTAATATTGATTGGACCCTGGGCAAAAATTTTCTTAGGGCCCCCATGCAATTTCGCTCTCCACCTTCTCTGAGACATACAATAAATAGCAGCTAGACTTAAAATCAGTTTACTGTATCAGATCAGGCAGCGATTGCGATTGGTTGCCAGAGGTTACAGCATATCATTACTGCTTAATGACTGGTTTCTAGAGGTTACAGCACTCCTTATGGCTCACTGATTAGTTGCTAGAGGTTACAGCACATTTCTGCTTGTTGATTAGCTGTTAGAGATTGCTGTACAGTAATACTGCTCACTGGTTGCTATAGGTTACAGCACATCTTCTCCTCACTGCAGGGGGGCATGATATACCTATGAATGCTGCCTTTATTTACATATCAATGTAGTTGGCCTCAGCTATTTACATATGAATACCAGTATTAACATGTAAACACAGGGTCTGCAGGTGAGTCATCTGTATACAACAATAGGGCAGAGCTGGGCAGCATTAGTAGCAGCACAGGACTAAAACTTCAAGAGACAAGGGAATGTAAACTGGGATAGTTGGCAAGTATGACGCAGCTGCTTTGGGCCCCACAACAATGACAGGGCCCAGGGCAGCTGCCCCTTTTGCCCTGCCTTAAAGACAGGCCTGGTTAAAACCACCGCAAAGTGCTGCTGCAGCAGTGCTTTGCCGGTGTTATAGCCGCACTGCCCCTCTCATTTCAATGGGCAGGAGCAGTGAAGGAGCGGTATACACACCGCTCCTTAGATGCTGCTAGCAGGAATTTTTTTTACCGTCCTGCTAGTGCACCGCTCCAGTGTGAAAGCCCTCGGCTTTCACACTGGAGTGTGAGGGAGCGGCTCTTTCAGGGTGCTTTGCAGGGGCTATTTTTAGCGCTGTAGCGCCTGCAAAGCGCCCCAATGTGAAAGGGATCTTAGGCCTCATGCATTAGGGTGGGGTACTCTGGAATAAGTAAACATGGCCATTCCACATTTTTATGCAAAACTAAAAAAGAAACAAATGTTGGTGTACATATTATTTAAATGAAAGCTGCACATTTAATGTGTAACTGGTGATCCTGCCATGAAGCACCTTGTTTCACTTCCTGTTACAACTCTGTCTTTGTCCCCCCAATTGTACTGCTGTGTTGTCACCCTGGCACAGGTTTCAGAAAGAGACAAGTCGAAAGCCCATTCCAAAGGCATAATCCATTGTTGTCACCATTAGGAATAGCTCTTAAGAAATGCCATGCAGCTATCACTGGAATGTGTGTTAATGGGCATCATTTGAAAAGAATCTGAAGATTAGCAGGACTGAGGTACTACAAAGGATGGAAGGAGCCTGGTTTGTACTGAGTGGGAGCCGACTGTCAGCATACACTGCACAGATATTCCAGATAGTTCTTATATCTACAAAAAGCTCCTGAATTACTGTGCCACAAGGGACAGTGTCAAAGCCACGCAAAAACCTAAAGGTTAACGTAACAAAAAAAATAAACAGAAGATAGAAAGAAAGCAAAAATTTTGCCTGAGCCTACCTTGAAGAAAAACCATCATTAAAACAGTCTAAAAATACTGAACAACTGTTAAGACAATAAACACTTTAGTCAGGAGTATGTCATGGTAAGTGGTCAGGAGTAGATCATTTACATCACAGTTTACAGAGTACAGTGATCAGCACTGTACAGCGTGTAATATTCAATATTGTGTATAGAATGTATTGGTTGGGAATATATCATGTACAGCACAGCTTATAGAGTATAGTGATCACCACAATGTAGTATGGAATCCTGTATAAAGTGTAGTAGTCAGGAGTATATCATGTACAGCACAGTTGTCGCTGGTTAGTGAGAAGAAAAAATGTCTGGTGGTCAGTGGGAGGAAGAGATGCCCGATGGCAGTTATCAGGGAAAAAATGTCATGGTATCAGTGATTGGTAAAAAGCCTTAAGCCCCATACACACTATCAGATTGTCTGCTGATTTTTTCCATCAGATTTACCAAAACCATATAATATGAGGTCAAACCTTAGGGGTTTCAATGTGTATGCAATCAGGCAGGCCCTTGTACTACATGGTTTTGGTAAACCTGAAGGAAAAAAATCAGCAGACAATCTGATAGTGTGTATGGGGCTTTAGGTAAACTTGTAAGCAATAAAAAAAAAAAAAAAAAAAAATGCCCGGTGGTCAGCAAAAGGAAGACGTGCCCCAGTGTTGGTGTCAGTGAAGAATGCCCAGGGTCACTTGTCAGTGAAGAATGCCCAGGGCAAATGGATCGGTATCAGTGGACAGTAGGAGGGAAAATGGGCAGAATTGTTGGTCAGTGAGAGGAAGAAATTCCTGGCATTAGTGGCCAGTAGAGATGAGCTCTGATGTGTTGGGACACAAGCCTGAGCTATCCCATTGGGACGTTGTCAAAGTTAACAGCCAATCATAGGCAGCTTAGGCATTCTCATGTATGCAAGGGTGTGTATATGTGCAGCTGCGTGGTAGGGAATGGCTCCGCTGCCTATAATTGGCTGTTGGCTTTGACAACCTCCTGACGGGATTGCTCATGCAGGTTGTTACATACCTCCCAACTTTCTATGGGACAAAGGATCACCCTTTAGCACAATAAGTGTAAAGGACACACACCCTGCCACGCCCCCAATTATGTGACCTGAGAAGAATTATTATAATAATATCTGGATAAACCCCAAAAGTGATCTGTGTATACTTCATTATGACTTCTCAGGAATGACAGCAATGTAATAACAAAAAAGGTGTTTGTGAAGGGTAGTATTAGCTTTATTATAGCGGTCTACACTTCTGTCCATAAAGAGGGACAACTGACGAGGTGAGCGAGGCAACCGAGAAGGCGAGAGGGGCAGCCGAGAAGGCGAGCGAGACATAGGGATTGGGTTCCAAACATGGGAACCGTCCCTCCAAATATGGGACAGTTGGGAAGTATGGACTCATCTAGCACTGGTGGTTGGTGTCCAGGAGGGAGAGAAATGGCTGCACTGGCAGTCAGTCACAAGATGAAATACACTGCGCTAACGGTCACTAACTGAGATGGTGAGAGGGACAACCGAGAAGGGGAGAGGAGAGGGACAACCGAGAAGGGGAGAGGAGAAGGACAACCGAGTAGGGGGCAGAGGGTAAAACCGAGAAGGGGCAGAGGGTAAAACCGAGAAGGGGGAGAGGGACGACAACCGAGAAGGGGGAGAGGGACGACAACCGAGAAGGGGGAGAGGGACGACAACCGAGAAGGGGGAGAGGGACGACAACCGAGAAGGGGGAGAGGGACGACAACCGAGAAGGGGGAGAGGGACGACAACCGAGAAGGGGGAGAGGGACGACAACCGAGAAGGGGGAGAGGGACGACAACCGAGAAGGGGGAGAGGGACGACAACCGAGAAGGCGGAGAGGGACAACAACCGAGAAGGCGGAGAGGGACAACAACCGAGAAGGGGGAGAGGGACAACAACCGAGAAGGGGGAGAGGGACAACAACCGAGAAGGGGGAGAGGGACAACCGAGAAGGGGGAGAGGGACAACCGAGAAGGGGGAGAGGGACAACCGAGAAGGGGGAGAGGGACAACCGAGAAGGCGGAGAGGGACGACAACCGAGAAGGCGGAGAGGGACGACAACCGAGAAGGCGGAGAGGGACAACCGAGAAGGTGGGAGACGGAGGGATTGGGTTCCAAATACGGGACACTTGGAAAGCATGGACTCATCCAGCACTGGTGGTCAGTGACAGAAAAATAAATGCCCGGCGTCCAGAAGGAGGGAGACAAATGGCTGCACTGGCAGTCAGTGATAAGATAAAACACAGGGCGCTAATGGTCACCAAAGAGAAAAGCCGCCTGGTATTAATGGTCAGTGAAGAGAAAATAATGGGTGGCACCGGTGGTCAGGCGCTATGGAAACAATTACTATAGTCTTCCATTACAGAAATTCTCTTAGAAATAGAGCAGGGAAGCAGACTCCTGCCAGTATTATTTCCTTCCCCAGTTCCATAGACCTGACCTGCACTACTTCCCTCTCACTCCTGTCCCCCTCACCCCCCAAGCCTCATTCCTGGGTCGGAACGTCTGCTCCAGGCACTCTCGTGCAGCCGGCCATGTTTCCGGACGGAATGTTTTGAAAGTCGCACAGCGGCGGGCGGAGCGCTATCCCGGGGACTCCGCTGCGGCTGTCAAGGTGCCGAGCTCCGGTTGATCATGGCGACGGCGGAGGAGGGCGGATGGACGTACTAATGACCGTCCGCAAGATCGCCTCGATCTGTACCATGGTGAGTGCGGCCTGGGGGTGGGGGGGACAGGGAACTGGGTGTGTGTGTGTGTGAGGGGATCCAGACAGAGATTGGGGGGGGGCTCCATACCTGCACACAGCCCCTCCTCCACCTCTACCTTCACTTCTCAGGTCACCAGCTGGACCCCCCCTGGGCTCTTCTCCTGGATCATGGAGACTCTCCTCTCCACCTGACACTGTCCTGTGCTTGCATTGCTTTGCAGCCATTGTTTTCCTTCTCTTTAGTAGGTGTGTGGGCGTTCTAGAGTCCACCTGCACCCTGTATGATCTGAGCACCGATCATGGAGTGTAATGTGGATATGTTGCTCTGTACACACAGCCCATAGTACAGGCAATCTTCCCATTCCTGTGTCAGAAGTCTCAGTCTGTGTATGGCACTGTACAGGTTAAAGTGTTACTAAACCCCGGACCCTGCATTCACTATATCTGGTCTCCCGCAGTACACAGAACATGGAAATGCAATTATAATAGTAAATATAAATGGCTACCATAAACACCACTAGCAGTCTTGTGACTTCTATCAGTGTCTGGTTAAAGCTTGTAGGAGGAGTTTTCATCCTCCTGACTGTCCTATGAGGCTGCACGACCCCTGACCCTCTGTCTCTACAGTGCTGATTGGCCCCGTGCCAATCCCATGCACTCTCCCAAGAAAAAAAAATACTAAAAATACGCAGCAATACACACCAAACTGAGCATGTGCAGAGTGAATCCAAGGCTCTGTTATATCAGGAGATGGATTGGGGACAGTGGAAGATTAGGAGGGATCAAAGAAGACCGGATTAAAAAGCCTTTTTTTTTTTTTTTACACAATGCAGGGGATTAACTCCTTAGGTCCCACAGTGAGTATAACAAGCATGCTTTACTGCATATAGAGACTGATTTTACTGTTGTGGGTTTAATAACACTTTAAACGACCAGCCGCTTTAAGACCACTAGGGGGGAGTGCGCGACCACGGAGCCGATGCACTAGCTGTTCGCTGGGCACCCGCGATCGCTCCTGAGAGACGCAGAACAGAGCTCTGCCGCTGTAAACAGAGAGGATCTCGGTTCTGTCGGGTGAGGAGACACGTCTGTTGTTCATACCACGTATGAACAGCAGTTGGTCTCCTCTAAGGATGCACTCTGATGTGTTCGCACAGCCCACGTGCAGAGCCTACCGGGAAGTCGGCGCTGCGCTAATCATAGGCAGTGAGACATTTCCCGATCTCTGCAGCCGCACATCGGGACAATGTCTCACTGCCTGTGATTAGCGCAGTGTTGCACGACTTCCTGGCGGGCTCTGCACGTGGCCCATGCGAACACGCCTGAGCTTATCCTTCGAGGAGACCAACTGCTGTTCATACTTAGTATGAACAACAGACGTGTCTCCTCACCCCTGACAGAACCGAGATCCTCTCTGTTTACAGTGGCAGAGCTCCGTTCTGCGTCTCTCAGGAGTAATCGCGGGTGCCCAGCGAACAGCTAGTGCATCGGCTCCATGGTTGCGCACCCCCCCCCCCCTAGTGGTCTTAAAGCGGCTATCCAGGACACGTCCCAAAAAACTGCAGACCCATTCACAAATGGTGGTTTGCGCCGTGGGCAGCCAGCTGTGAAATGTGGAGCTACACTTTGCAGTCCAAACTTTGCCTCTGCCAGGTATGTTAAAGAGGAAGTAAACCCTGATGAGTTTACTTCCTCTTTGATTCCCTGCAAAGGTAAAGCATAATGGACTACTGTGCATTGCATAGTAGTCCATTATGTGTCACTTACCTGACACAGGAGCCAGCGATGTCACTGCTGTCCCCTGTAGTCCGACGCATCCATCTTCTCGGTGGGTCTCGCAGCTCCGCCGCTGTCATTCGGCGAAGCCGCAATGACGTCACTCCCGCGCATGCGCACGGGAGCCGAGACGCGCGGCATCTTCGTCATCGAGGATGCCACGCTCAGCATGCGCCGTAGACAGCGGTGCCCGTCTTCGGGCAAATATCTCCTAAACCGTATAGGTTTGGGAGATATTTCTTGGACCTACAGGTAAGCCTTAATCTAGGCTTACCTGTAGGTCAAAGTGGTTTGTAAGGGTTTACAACCACTTTAAATAAATGCACAGCCGGGAAGAGGCACTGGAAAAGTTTTCTAGCTAGTTGTGGAAGGGAGACCACGCCACGTGTATTATCCCATATTCATACTTTTGATGACCTCTCCATAGCAGCGCTTGCTTGTAGTAGCAGAGTTTGCTTTTTGTCATGAACAGGTGACATGTAGAAAGATGAGAGATCCTCTTCCTTCGCTGCCATTTTGAAATTGGAAAGCAGCCACAAAAGCTGTGTGGGACCCCAATATTCATGGACAATATGTGGTACCCGGGGCTGTCTTTACTACAGTATTGTGTGCGGGTGAGATGACTTTTATTCTTTCCTGGTGAGTTGGCTGTAAAGCCACGCTGTCATCTCCATCCAATCAAAAGCATCACTCGGCAATAGAATGTGTTCCTCTCTGGTGGGCGGTCAGGCCGAACCGTTTCCAGCAAAGTGTTCCAGCAAAGTGTTCCAGCAAAGTGTTCCAGCAAAGTGTTCCAGCAAAGTGTTCCAGCAAAGTGTTCCAGCAAAGTGTTCCAGCAAAGTGTTCCGCTTTCAGCACTTCGGCAAGTGTTGGTTATCTGTTTCAACTGCTTCACTTGGGGCCCATTCCTGCAAAACCATCCTATAGGCCTCGATGCACACGGGGCGTTTGCCCAGCTCTTCTGAATGCCTTTCTCTTGGCAGGAGAAAAGCAATGTTAAAAACTCCCCTAGAGCTCCATTTTTAAAGTGGAACATCACTCTCTCAACTATCACTGACTATTTCTAATACTTATGCTGCTAACATTAGAAAATAGATGGGAAAGTGTATCAGATTTACTTGTTTTACACTTCTCTTTCTTTCTCTCTTTTTTTTTTTTTTTTAACATTTCTTCAGTTATTTCCTGGTTGTCCGGCCTAGGCAAATGATGTCATACATCCCAGAAGTATTTAGGAGGGGGTTTTCTCCGCTAAGAACAACTTTATGCATGAGCTAAGGGCAGATGGATTCCAGGAAGTAAATGCTACATAATTCATCTGCCCTTACACAAGATGGGCGCAGCTGGAAATGCTAGGGGGGGGTCTTTTTCAAAGTGATTTCTCAACAAAATAAAGCACAGAGACATGGATGTATGGGGGGGGGGGGGGGTATATATAGTGTAAGATTGGGGTGATCAGACTCAAGCGGTAGGTGTGTTTTTCAATGAGTTCGCCAGTTTAAAACTGCATTGTAGCCCACTTCTTTTTTTTTTTTTTTTTTAAAGAATGGAAAAGTTCACAAAAGACGTCAGTAGCTCACACAGGGGGTTCCACCATTATTGTATCTTGCACAGTCCAGAATATTTCAGCCTCCTGGCTTATTCTCTTGCCACATGGCTGCTTCAGGCCTCCAGCTTAGGCCTTAGGTCTGCTCCTCAGACCAAAAGAGTTCCTTTTAAAGGATCAGATCAGTTCTTCATCAGTTCTTTACATCCACTTCAGTCAAATTTTTGGTTTACATTAGAGCTGCATGATTCTGGATAAAATGAGAATCATGATTTTTTTGCTTAGAATAAAGATCACGATTCTCGTGGCATAACATCTTTCACATTATACAAAAAAATTAACTTTACTGTTTATTTATTTATGGAAGTGTATTTTTTCCCCAAATATTGTGTTTGAAAGACTGCTTCGCAAATACCGTGTGACATAAAATATTGCAACAACTGCAATTTTATTCTCTAGAGTCTCTGCTAAAAAAAAAAAAAAAGAAATTTAATGTTTGGGGGTTCTAAGTAATTTTCTAGCAAAAAAATACAGATTTTTAACTTGTCAGAAAAAGATTTGGTCTTTAAGTGGTTAAACTGCCCTCATTTACAGACCAAAATTCAATTCTCTCTTGGCTGAGGAATGTGGTTTATTTTTTTATTATTTTTTTGTGTTTCCCAATAGAGAAAAAGGTGCTGATAATGCCTCCAAAAACTATTTTACCACAATTTTGCTAAACTTATGGTGTGTGTTTCATAGGTCATGTGAGTCAAAAACCACATCAAAAATGTAACACGGGTGCATTGTTGATGCGTGCTTACTGCGTTTTCAATGCATTTCAATGAGGAGGTGCGTTTTTTGCTGTGTTTTAATTTTATTTTTTTTACTCGCCAAAAATGCAGCGAGCAAGATTTTTAAAAAACACAACAGAAGTGTAATGGACCATTGTGAAGACATGCATAGAATTTTTTTTTTTTTAGCTTCTCTTGCTCTAAAGTAGGGATGCAATGAAATTTTGGCCGCCGAAACATATCGGCCGAAAATGCCCTTTTTGACAATTTGGCGAAAGGAAGAAACGGCCGATAATTGAGCCGAAAATGGGACGGGGCGGGGGCGGAGCACCTCCCCCACCCCTGGTGCCGCCCATCATGGGGGGTGTATAGCACAGGAGAGCTGCCTCCTCCGTCTGGTTCAATAGAGCGCCGGGAACATCACAGCTTTAATTTCAATAGCTGTGTGTTCCCCGTTGTGCGTCGTCACATACAGCCCCTCCTCCTTGTCCGGGGAACTTTGATAGACAGATCACCCGTCCAGATTGGACGGGTGATCTGTCTATCAAAGTGCCCGGACAGCTCAATGTGGGACAGGACGGGAGTGTCTGCAGAACAGGTAGGTACAGTGATTTTTTTTGCTTTACAGGGCTAGATAAATTAGTCTCTTAAGGCCCATACACACAATCTGACTTTTTGACAACAAACATGCAAATGACCTGTTTTAAGGAAATATCCGAAATGTTCGCTGTCAACCAGACAAACTTTCCGGCAACAAAAGTCCTATGGTGCAAAATCCTATCATGTGTACACAAATTCATTGGACCTTAGTCTAAAGTACAAACACGCATGCTCAGAACCAATGCAAAAGATCAGACAATACAGAAGTTGACCAAAGGGTGGTTGTAAAGAGCTAAAAAAAAAACACGTGATTTGGTGAAAGTTGGCTGTAAAAGTCCTGCCCGTGTGTATGCATACCAAGTTCACGGCCAACGCCCTTTGGACTGAAATCCACGGAAAAGTTAGTTTGAAGTCCGTTCGTGTGTATGAGGCTTAAGAGTGCGGAAGAGAGTAAGTTTAGAGTTAGTTTTTGCCTAAACTTCCACTTTAAGGTGATGGTTGATCTCTATTGTAACAAAAGTATCCATGGAGCATTTCTTATACTTTTCGGTGAAAACCCAATTGTTACATTTGGTGTTTCCCTACTAAAACCCACATACACGAGGATTGCATTTTTGGCCTTGTCTTTGGTCACTCGTTTATACTTTTTATATGAGCGGGTCTGAACCGGATACAATTTGACTCCTAGGAGGCAACACAAGTTATCTCTGCTGATCTCAATGTAAAATAAGGATGCTGCTTCAGTTTTGCTTTTTTAGGTGGAGTGTTTGGTTCTAATAATTGCGTTTTAGTTGCCGAGCTGACCCTGTAGTCTTCTAGTCAGTAGACTGAATTTGATCATATTGCAGGGTTATATTACACCCCTTCATTCCCATTGTGATCGTGTGCAATATTTACCTGGCCACTCTTTGCTGGAGTACCTTCATTATGCCCAATGTAAGTAAGCCTCTGAAAGCACTGCTTAAAGTGGTTGCATGCTGGGAATAGATTGTCATTTGTAGAAATGTCTGTGTGTTCAGGTCGGCATCCTCCTGTGATTGTGCTTGTTCTCTGCTCTAGTATTGCTGATGCTGCTTTGTTTAGCACTAAACAATACCAGAGTCACAAAGTGAAACAGATCAATATAAGGCTGATACGTTAATTTCTTAGATGGTGCCAGACAAAACAGCTTGACAGTCTGTCAGAGGGTTAAATAGTAATGTGTTTATTACAAAGCAGTATGTTAATTGCACTTCAGCAAGCATTACTGTGTTCAAATCTACATTAACGAGCATCCAAAAAGCATTTGCTGAGTTTTGCTGCTATGACAACACAAAATATTCACCATGTTCTTATTTTTAATGGGACGACTTCATCGGTCTCTAGACTTGAAGTATCACTTGTGACCATTAGACTGTTTTTTGGTCTAGTACTCCAAACCCCCTTTCTCAACCTTTTCAACAAAGGGGAACCCTTAAAATAGTTCTCCTCCAGTTTCGGGGAACCCCCGCTAAAAATTAGAAATCTACAACTCATGATACATTAGTGTGATGGTCAGTGGGAAGAATGGATGCGCAAATAGGATCTGTAGTCAGTGGTTCTCACCATCTGCTACGCATGCTTCGCAGACTCATCCCTTTTATCCCAAAGAATGACAAAGCAGTAGAGCTGCAACTAACGATTAATTTGTCTGTCGACTAATCTATCGATTTTTTTTTTTTTTTTTCGATTAGTCAACGACTATCCGATTATTTTTATTTTTTTTATGAATCTAGTGTGTGTTTGTTTTTTTTTGATTAGCTAATTAATCCTTTGGATAACCTTGAGAGTATTGGCGGGGCAGAGTATTGGCGGGGCAGAGTATTGGCGGGGCAGAGTATTGGCGGGGCAGAGTATTGGCGGGGCAGAGTATTGGCGGGGCAGAGTATTGTATCGGGCTGGGTATGGAGGGATGGCTGCTTCCATCCGACCTCTCCCCTCCACTGATCAGTACAGAGTGGGGAGAGAGAAACCGGCGTCGTGTCATGACGCCGGTTTGTTTACAAGTGATCGCTCCGTCGGAACGATCCCATTGTAAACGCCTGGGTGTAGAAAGATGGCCGCTGCTTTGGAGCTAGGCCGAAGCCGCGGCCTCTCCTAAGGCCGAGACCGCGGATCGCGGCATGTGCGCTCGGATCACGGATCGGTGACGATCCGTTGCACCCCTAGGGACGGCGGCACGGAGGGGGGGAAGAGAGGGGGGACGGCGGCACGGAGGGCAGCGGTAGATACTAAGCACTGCCACCACTGTGACGCATCGACGCCCTGTACGCACGTCGACGTATTTTCTTAGTCGACGTAGTTGATTACGTTGACGCGTCGTGGCAGCTCTACAAAGCAGTGGTAGTTGGAACAGTCATTAATTCACGACTGGACTACGCAAACTCGCTTTACATAGGATTACCACAATATCAACTTGCGCGATTACAACTGATCCAAAACACGGCGGCAAGGCTGATAACAGGGAAAAAAACCTGCGAATCCATCTCCCCTTCCCTGAGGAGCTTACACTGTCTAACCGTAAAAAATCGGATCACATTCAAGACCCTCTTTATGATAAAATGACCCCCGTGATTGGCTTTCGTGGAGTCACATGATTGTAAAGGTCCCGTTCGCTAGTAGCGATCAAAAACTTTCCCTTAGCTGCCAGTAACTGTGCCAGGAGTGCGCTCTCAGCACAGATCTATTTACAGTTATTCACACAAATATGCGACCGATCGGTACTAAGGCCCACCCGCCGAAAGGTTTCATATTTGCGTGCTTCCGGCACCAAGGCGTTAACCTAAATGTTTAAAGCAGTTCTAAAGTCTCAAGGCTTGTTACCCTATGCTTTAAGGTAAAAAAAACTTCTGTGCTTCAGGAGCACCCCCCCCCCTTTTTTTCTTGCCTATGCCCGATCCGATCCAGCAATGTGCATGAGAACAGTGGCTCTCGCCGCTGTCACCCACCTCATTGGGCAGATTGATGGCAGTGGTGTCCATAGGCTCCCACTGCTGTCAATCAAATGCTGTAACAAAGGATCTGGGGACAGGAGTCATCAGTAGAAGCAGACTGGGTGGCTCGGGGACAAGCCTATACTCGCCGAAGTGGAGGGGCCTAGAGTGCTGGTGGGGGACCCCAGAAAAGAAGGATCGTTGCTGCTCTGTGCAAAACCATTGCACATGGCAGGGAAGTGTAACAAGTTTGTTATTTTAGTTAGTTTAGTGTCACTTTAAATTGATACTAAACCCAGGACCCTGCATTTACTATATCTGGTTTCTCACAGTACACAGAAATGCAATTATTTTAGTAAATATAAACGGCTAAATACCTTTTCTCATCAGCAGTATATAGCAGTTTTATGACTTCTATTATGCTACTTTCACACTGAGGTGCTTTACAGATGCTACAGTGCTAAAAATAGTGCCTGCATAGTGCCTGTAAAGAGGCTTTCACACTGGAGCGGTGCTCTTGCAGGATGGTAAAAAAAAGTCCTGCAAGCAGCATCTTTGCAGCTCTGTAGGAGCAGTGTATACACACCGCTCCTAAAGCGCCCCTGCCCATTGAAAACAATGAGGCAGCGCCGCTTTATCTGTGGTTTTAACCCTTTTCCGGTCGCTAGTGGGGGTTAAAACTGGCCTGCTAGCAGCTGAATAGCGACGGTAAAGCAGTGCTAAAAATAGCATCGCTGACGCCCACCCTCCCCCGTGTGAAAGTAGCCCAAGTGTCTGGTTAAAGCTTGAAGGAGGAGTTTTTATTCTCTGACTGTCCTATGAGGCTGCAGGACCCCGACCCTCTGTCTGGACAAAAATATAGCAATACACACCAAACTGAGCATGTGCAGAGTGACTCCAAAGGCTCTGTCTTATCAGGATATGGTTTGGGGACAGTAAAAAGGGGAGCATCAGAGAAGACGGGATCAAACAGTTTTTTTTACACAATGCGGAGGTTTAACACCTTGGGTTCCACAGTGAGCATAACGAGCATGCTTTACTGCATATATAGACTGATTTTACTGTTGTGGGTTTAGTAACACTTCAAGTGAACAGAACCTTTTATATTCGCAGTCATGATAGTGCGCACATACCCTCTGTGTAAGACTTGTGCCTTCAGTAAAGTGCGTATGTAAACCAAATGCCACAGCATGCTGCCAGCACAAATGCTACCCCATCTAGAATGCAGTCTGACATGGTCCCGGAATCTGAATAGTTGGGTGCTTCAAAATCAATTGAAGTACATGAAAACATGCTTCAAGGCACATGTAACACACAACAACTAAAGATGGCGATACATAGATTAAAATGTGTCCGGTTTAGCAGGAACTGACCGAGATTTGATCTGTTTATGGGCAAGCTGATTATACCCAAGTCGATTTATCGATCGATTTGGGTACAACCAGTCGGTCTTTTTTTTTTTTTTTTTTTTTTTTATATGTGATTTATTGCCGGTGGCTATAGTCGCTAGCAGTAACCATTTGTTTCTGCCAGCCGGGAAGACTCCCTGTACTACCCCCCCACCCACAAAATACAATAGCGCCATGGGAAGGATTGCCCCGGTGATTCAAGCAATTTTCTTTCCTTTCACTCGTGGTGAAAGGAAAGAAAATCAAATCACCATGGGCTGGTTAATGTCAGGAAGCATGGTAAATGTGTGTATAATCATGCCTGTCAGTATGTTTTACAATGCAATAAAAACATACCACAATTAGAACACATAGGTGTGAACTCCAGGCTGCATTATTATCACCGATTTATATAGGCACAGCTTGAACATTTTGAAGGTAATTGCTGTCCTGAGGTATAGTAAAGGAAGGATCCTGACCTAACCCTCCCTAGGCACTACAGGTAGAAGTTTGGGATGCAGTACATTATATAAAGCTTTTTTATTTTATTTATGTGAGCACAAACTTCATGCAGTGAATTATTTTATATAGGCCCTTGATGAGTACTAGGGATGAGTTCGATGTTCGGGTCAAACATGAGTTCGACTCAAACACCGGGTGTTCGCCCGTTTGCAGAACTGCATAAATTATGGGGCGTTCATGGGAAATTCGAGCACCGTGGAACGCCCCATCTGCGGGATCGCAGTGCATTGCTGTAGGATTATTTGCCAAATCGTGCACCTGACCTGCATGCTTTGGCCAATCACAGCGCACTCTGCTGAGAGCCATAATTGGCCAAAGGCAGGGTGCCTTTGGCGAAACATGGCTCAGGGGGACTAAGTCCACGCCCCACACTATATAAGGCTGCTTACACAGCGGCTATGTGTAGTGTTGTTGGCATTGACAGAGAGATCTTGAGCTAGATTTAAGCAGGCAGATTTTCTCTTATATTCACCGACCGATACAGCTCCCCTCTTAGCTATTGGGTTGTTTGCCCTATTACTAGGAGATACTAGGCATTAGTTGTAACACAACACTTAGAACTCTCAGTTCCGCCCAGGGGGCGGTCTCTTGGGCAACAACCTTCCAGTCTGCCCAACAGACCTCCGTTTTATTTTGCCTATTGAAGAAGGACCTAGGAACCCTGCTGGCCCATCAGTCCATGCTTTTTTATGCAGAAGCTTGGCTTTTTGCACAAGAATGATCCTGTGATCTACTCTCAACAGCCGACTGGGTGACAGGCTGGATACTCTTATCCTTGTAGTCTCCCCAGTCCGGCCATTGAGCGTGTGCAGACCAGAGCTCTGTGCTGGGTCAGCCACGATGAAACCTCAGCTCCAGAGGTGGTCGGTGAGCTTTTATGCTCCGGGGCTCACATATGACCGGGCTACTGATGTCTGCGTCACAGTGGGCCGAGGCCAGCAGCCACCCTGTACTGATCAGTGAGTGGGTCTGTGTTGGAATGTCTCCCAGCTCTTCAGGACTGGTAAGCACAGCTCTCCCTGCTTCGGTGGGGCTGAGCAGCTGGGCATTCTCTGGGAGGTCGATTCGGGGGTCCCTCACCTCCCTCTCTTCTCTCCCTGTCCCTATCCCCCCCCCCCCGAGGGAAGGTGCCTGTGAGGGTCTGCTGTTGTCTTGTACGGTGCTGTGTTCTCAGCCATCATTTTTCTTTCTGTACCTCATGGAGCTGCTGGCAGCTATTTTAGGTGTGCTGGGCTTCAGCGGCCATTTTCCTAGTGATCGCCTATTCAGAACACTGGCAGCCATTTTCTGGAAGCCTGAACACGTTTTTCAGTGTTCTCTAGCAGCAGCGTGGCTCATGTGCTCTCACAGCCATTTTCCCTGTGTTTTCTGTCTTTGTACTGGATGCTGGGTGGCCATTTTATTGAAGCCTGAGCACATTTCATAGCGGTTTGGTGCTATTACAGCGGCTGCCATTGACACAGCTTTTGTTTCCTCTGCACCTGGGGGCACACAGACTACAGGCAATACTTGTGGGACAGCGCAGAACTCTTCAGGGTGGTGAGTCCGGCGGTAAAGAGCCCCTCAGCCAGCGACCGCAAGGAGGGTGGGACTATCACTGTCCCCTTCGGGTGGCAGACAGGGTAGGGTCAGCATGGCTTCAGAAACTGGTGTTTCTTCCCCCGAAATCCAGGCAATTGTAACTGGGTCACCTGCAGACTGCTCAGTGCCCATGGACACCCTGACGGCGGTTTTCAATTTGTTCGTTGCCAAGATGGAGGCGGTGCATGGGCAGAAAGGTGCACTGAAGCGGCCCCGCCCCCCCCATCCTCTGGGGAGAGCTCTGATGCAGACTCGTGTCCTGAAGCTGGTGACCCCTGCTCTGTCTTGTCAGACTACGCTCACCAGGACTGTTCGGATAGTGAGGATGAGTCCCCGCCCGGGTTGGGTGCGACAAAGCACTTGTTGGAGCACTTATCACAGCTGTGCGTGATACCCTGAAGATTCAGGAGCCAGCAGATCCCTCTGCTGATGTACCGGTCCCTTTTGGGTCCCACAAGCCAGCACATTCACCTAAGGTGTTCCCGTATCTGACTTATTTCGACAAGTTCATTTACTTGTGGGGTCGCCTGCAACAAACCTTTTCGGTCCCCAAATATATGGCGGTGCGCTACCACTTTGAGGAGAGCCTTCTCAAAAAATGGTCGGCTCCTCCGGTCGTGGACCCCCCAGTATCCAGGTTAAATAAAATAACCACGATCCTGGTTGAGGTCGACTCCTGCTTTCAAGGATCCCACGTACAGGAAGGCTGAGGCGGTGGCTCGTTCCTTGTTTACGGTTGGTTGTGGGGTCAGCCGTGCGACCAGTACTGGCATCCGCACTTGTGTCTCAGACACTGACTGAGTGGGCAAAACTTTTGCACCGCGAATTGGGAGAGCAAAAGGCTTCTCCTGTCTGCGTGGAACTAGCGAAAGGCCTTAAGTACGTCTGTGACACAGCCCTAGATACTCTCCCTCTGTTATCCAGGGCTTTAGTGTCAGCAGTGGTGCTGAGGCGCCTGATTTGGCTCAAATGCTGGTCTGCTGACCAGGCATCCAAAAAAGCCCTGACAGATCTTCCCTTCCTTGGCGACCGGCTCTTTGGATGACATTATTAAAAATGCCACCGGTGGTAAGAGTACCTTACTCCCACAGGCCAGGAAGGCTAAGGAGCCACGCTGTAGGTAAGGGCCCTATTTTTCTGGTCACAAACGGCTTTTTCGTCCGCCCGGCCTGACAGGACAACTATGGATGGTCAAAAACGTCCCTGGAACTGCAAGCCCACCAGGCCTGCAAATAAAAGTGCTACCGCATTAAGGTTTGCCCCCACCCATGTCTCGGGTGGGGGATCGCCTTCGGGAGTTTGCAGCCCGGTGGTCCTCTCGGTTATCCGACCAATGGGTCTGCTATCGGATTTCCACAGGCTACAAGATAGAGTTTCTCTCTTGGCCGCCAAACAGATTCTTTCCTTCCAGCATACCCGTATCCCCGGCTCACTGGGAGGCCCTCTTGGGGGCAGTAAGGGACCTGCTGAATCGCAGGGTGGTTGTAACGGTTCCAGAATCGGAACGCTTCCAGGGATTCTACTCAAATCTGTTTGTGGTTCCCAAGAAGGAAGGGGTACGTCCAATCTTGGACCTAAAAGCCCTCAATCACTTTGTAAAAGTGCAGAGGTTCAGAATCGAATCAGTTCACTTAGTAGTCGCTGCATTCTATCAAGGGGACTCCCTGGCGTCCTTAGACATCCAGGATGCGTACCTGCACATACCCCACTAACAATTTGAAAATCGAACGAACATTCTTAAAATTACTTTTTTTTTATTTTTATTTTTTTGAAGGATGACATTGTTTTTGTATGGCCAGCATATAATGTATTGCAGTTCTGTTTGAAAATCGGAAAAACTGTTTTTTTTTTTTTCTTCAAATAAAAAAATTTGATCTCGGAGTCTGATATTTACCAGATTCACCCTTTAATTGTATATACAGTGTATATGTCCTCTAATAGTATACACATTATATCTCTTCTGTCTGTTATTCTCAGAGCGGATTAGAGATTTTGCTCCCTAACCATATAGTTGGTTATTTATATTTACCACTGCATATAGATATTTAAGAATACATTTCCTTTTTTAAAACTTTATATATTAACCAAATTATACACCACACTTTTTTTTTATTTTTTTTAAAGTTATTAACCGATTAATCGAAACAATAATCGGCCAACTAATCGATTATGAAAATAATCGTTAGTTGCAGCCCTATTGGCAATGCTGCAGTGGCTTCATACACAGCAGAGGACCATCAATGGGTACCTGTGTGAGTATGGCACCAGGACAGGGTCAGGGGAGTTTGGCTTTTTTGCCACGCTAGTGGCTACTGATCAAGGATGCATGCACTGTCCTGTCACCATTTGAGGAGGCCACAAGGATAGTGAGCAGCGACAATGCATGCAACGGTGACATTGTCCCTCTGGGCTTCCTACTGGAGCACATGCTTTGTGGAATCATGGACAGGGCACTTGAGGCAGAGTAGTGGGAAGAGGAGGAGGACTTCCTTTCCTCTCAAGGCCCCCTTTTATCCAGATGGCATTCCTGCAGGCCCACCAAACACACAGGAAGACGAGGAGGAGGAGGAGGATTGTGTCGGCATGGATGTAGAGGATAACACTCAGAAGCTGTCTTCGAGGGATGGTTTTCAGTCCCCAGAAACCCAAGGAGTTGTACATGGCTGGGAGGAGGTAGTTACGGATAGAGGTCGACCGATATATATCAGCCGGCCGATATTTGCCGTTTTTTAAATAATCGGCATCGGCCGATTGTGCTGATAAAAAGCCAGGACTTTGAAATGACTTCTGTAATAGAAGTCAGTGTAAGTTGCCTGAGTCGTCATAGAAACACTTTCCTCCTCTCTGGGCAGTCTGCCAAGAAAAGAACAGAAAGATACAATGTTTACACTTGAATGAATGAAGTCATCTCAGTGTGTAGAAGTTCTCAGTTTAACCATTTAAAGACTAAATCTTTTCTGACACTTGTTGCTTACAAGTAAAAATCCTGTATTTTCTGCCAGAAAATCACTTAGACCCCCCCCCCCCCCCCAAAAAATGATATATTTTTTTTAGCAGAGATCATAGGGAATAAAATAGCGGTTGTTGCAATATTTTATGTCACACGGCATTTGCACAGAGGTCTTTCAAATGCATTTTTTTGGGAAAAAAATACACTATTTAAAAAATAAAAATAAAATAAAAACAGTAAAGTTAGCCCATTTTTTTTTTCGTCCAAAAGTTTTGACTACCTGTTTTTATTTAATATATAGGTTTTTTTTTTTATCTAAATCATACATACAAGTAAACTGATTGGAGGTTTGTTTTGTTTAATAAATGTTTAAAGCAGAGGTCCACCCTAAAGTGGAGCTTCCACTCATTGGATTCCCCCCCCCCCCCTCCGGCGCCACAATTGGCACCTTTCAGGGGGGAGGGAGGTGCAGGTACCTGTACAGTAGAGGTATCTGCACCCACTTCCGGGATGGCTCTCTGCGGAAAGGGGCGTAGATCTATGCCCCTTTCCGAAAGTCCCCAGCTGCCTGCTGGGAAACACACAGATCCCAGAGGCAGCGGGTCCATCCTTATTGCACAGCGCGACTCGCGCATGCGCAGTAGGGAGCCGGGAAATGAAGCCGAAAGGCTCCACTTCCCGATTCCCATACCCAAGATGGCGGCGGGCGCGCTGGACAGGTAAGTGTCACTATTTTAAAAGTCAGCAGCTGCAGTATTTGTAGCTGCTGGCTTTTAAAAAAAAAAAAAAAAAACGCGGAGTCCCGCTTTAAATGTAAGAAATTTTCTGTATCACTTATGAAGGCCGCTTTCACACTGGAGCGGGCAGGCGTTGATGGTAAAACACAAGTTTTAGCGGCTCTTTACCATCATTTTAGCGGTGCTATTTGGCTGCTAGTGGGGCACATATAACCCAGCTAGCGGCCAAGGAAGAGGTTAAATGCGCCCATGAAGCACTGCTGCCAAATCGCATTGCATGCGCTTCGGCAGTGGTGCCCATTCGTATCAATGGGCAGGAGTGGTGGAGGAGCGGTATACACCACTCCAAACGTGCTGCTTGCAGAACTTTTTTTTTTTTAAAGATCCTGCCAGCGCATCGCCTCAGTGTGAAAGCACTCTGTCTTTCACACAGACTACAGGGGAGCCATTTTGCAGGCACTTTACAGGCGCTATTTTTAGCCCAAAAGCGCCTGAAAAACGCCCCAGTGGGAAAGGTGTGTTAGATCAAGGGGGATTAAAAAAAAAAAAAATAATAAAAAAGGAAAAAAATAAATGAATAAAATAAAATCGGCCTAACATATCGGCCCAAAAAAATCGGCATCATATATCGGCTATCGGCCGCCATGATTTCTAAATATCGGCATCGGCCAGAGAAAAACCCATATCGGTCGACCTCTAGTTACGGATCATGTGATCCTTGGTGACCCAGAGGACTCGGAATCGAATGCCTCTGCAAACTTGCGCTGCATGGCCTCCCCGATTCTACAAAGCCTGCAAAAGAATCATAGGATTTGTGGTATCAAGGAGCGGGATCATTACTGGCTGGAAACCATTCTTGATCCAAGTTACAAGTAAGGTTTCAGAACTCATCATGCCTTTGCAGCGGATGAAACACCTTCAGGAGGCCTTGAAGAAAGGTTTGTGCAACGCTTTTCCAGACCCTGGGAGGTTACCATTTCCTGGTGCTGGACAACGTGTTGCTGAGGCTTTGTTCAGTCAGAGGAAGAGCGATGGAGAAGGTGGCCATCTGACCGATGCCATTAAACTATTTTTCAGTCCTCCGTGCCAAGGTCTGATTGATTCAAGCAATCATCGCCAACGTCTGCATTATATGGTGCAGGAATATCTAGAGGCAATAGCAGACTTGGAGACTTTTCCAACAGAGCATCCACTGGGTTACTAGGTCTTGACAATAGACCACTTCCAGAATTTGCTCAATATGCAATTGAGCTACTGACCTGTCCTGCATCCAGCGTGCTTTCTGAATGCACATTCAGTGCTGCTGGAGGGTTTGTAACGGATCACAGTGTGCCTGTTCACAGACTCCGTTGATATGCTCACATTCATAAAAATTAATTGGTCTTGGATCAGCAGCTATCAAGCACCTGATGCTGATGTAACTGATGCAATTTGCTATGGATCTGGGATCCCTTGAAGACTGCCTATGCCGACTATCCTATTCCTCCTTAATCTTGATGCTAGCTTCAACAATGTTTTTGGTTTAGGGCACCACCACCACCCAAGGCCCCATTTTTCTGTCCCTGTTTAACAGGTGCATGTAATTAGAATGTTTTCATATAATATTTCAACGCAGGGCCCGTTCCTGCGCCCAACAAGTGTAACTTTGAGGGCTTACGTTGTTCTGGTACCACCAACGCCTAAGGCCCAATATTCTACAGAGTATATAGGGCAGGCCGTATAGTTTAAATATACTGCTGTTCAGAGTATATAGTGCCTGGGGGAGGGGAGGTAAAAAAAAAATTGGTGCGGTTTCCCCCTTAATATTCATACCAGACCTGAAGGGCCTGGTATGGATTGGGGGGGGGGGGGGGGGTATCCACACCATTCTTTTTTCTTTTTTTGTTATTTTTATCTATATTGCCAGGATCTATCAATATATTACAGCTGCAAGCAGTTTTAAATGACATTTTTTTCCTTTAGAAATGTCATTTTGCTGTGATACTGTTATAAACATGGGAAAGATGCGCTTCTTTACAGGCAGGCCCCAGGCACGATATTTAAAGGAATATAACATTTTTATTGATTTCAAGCATTATAAAATCACTGCTCCCAAAGGAAAAAAGCCGTTTTGAAAACTTTTTTTTGCATTGATACATGTCTCCTGGGCAGGACCCGGGTCCCTATACACTTTTTATAGCAATAACTTGCATATAAGCCTTTACAATGAGCACTTTTGATTTTTAACATTCACATCCCATAGACTAATGATGTTTGCACACATTTTTTTCCTGTTTGCATGTTCTGCTGCGAACCGAACCGGGGGTGTTCGGCTCATCCCTAATGAGTACCCACAGACATTTTTATTCCAGAGCACTGCAAACCAACACAAGTGTTTTACGTTGCATGTGTTGTGGTCTGAGGTTCAGATGTGTCTGTGTGCACATGGGGGTGCCAATAAAGTTGAATTGGCACTCACCCAACAACACATATACCAAGTATTAAAATGTATGTCAACAATTACTGCGACGTGTAAAGTGTGTATGTGACCTAAGCGATTTGAGGTGTGATAGTGCACTATTTTAGACTGGTGGTAGGTCAGGACATTACACTCCAACATTCCTCATCGCACTCCCAGATTTCCTAGCTAGTGCGCTGCAGCTCAGGCCAGAAACAAATCAGCAGCCTCTCAGTTTTGTCTTTCTTTGGCAAATTTAGTGATACAAACAATTCCATTTGTTTAGAAATTGCCTAAAATGAATCATCTCGCTTAGACATCGTATTACATTGCTGAAAATGAACAGTTGTTTACTATGACAGAAAATGGAAAGAGCTGTACTTTTGGGAGCAAAGATTCACCTTAATGGCATTTTATACAAGTATTATTTGCTGCGTCTTTTATTTTCTCAGTTACATTTAAACCCCTTTCACACCACACCGCCCATAGCGTCGGCGGTAAAACGCCACAATTTTTAGCGGCGTTTTACCGCCGGATTTGCCGCGCATTTCGGCCGCTAGCGGATCGCTTTTACCCCCCCCGCTAGCGGCAGAGAAAGGGTTAAAACTGCCAGGAATACGCCGCAATAGCAGCGTTTTGCCGGCGGTATTACATCGCTGCCCCATTGATTTCAATGGGGAGCAGCGGTGGAGGAGCTGTAAACACACCGCTCCTTCACCGCTCCAAAGAAGCTGATGGCAGGACTTTTCCCTGACGTCCTGCCAGCGCACTGCTCCAGTGTGAAAGCCCTCGAGCTTTCACACTACATACAATGGTGCAGCTTTTTTAGGGCGGATTGCAGATGCTATTTCTAATGCTATAGCGCCTGCAAAACGCCCTGGTGTGAAAGGGATACTAGACCCCTTTCACACAGGCAGCTTTCAGGCGTTTTAGTGCTAGAAATAGCCTCTAAATAATGCCTGAATCAGCCTTCCATTCTTTAGTGTGTTTTTTTTTTTTTTACACACTGGGGTGGTGCGCTTGCAGGACGTTGGCGAAAAAAACAGTATCCTTGGAGCGCTGTATACAGCTCCCCCAAAATGCCCTGCCCATTAAAATGAATGAAAACAATTCAGAAGCTCCACAACACGGGCACTTTTAACCCCTTCTTTGTGGTTAATAGCAACCGAAAAGCACTGTTAAAGCGGAGGTCCACCCTAAAGTGTAGCTTCCGCTCATTGGATTCCTCCCCCCCTCCGGCGCCACAATTGGCACCTTTCAGGGGGGAGGGGGGTGCAAGTACCTGTACAGTACAGGTATCTGCACCCACTTCTGGGATAGCTCTCTGCGGAAAGGGGAGTAGATTACGCCCCTTTCCGAAAGTCCCCCGCTGCCTGCTGGGAAACAAACAGATCCCAGAGGCAGCGGGTCCATCCTTATTGCGCAGCGCGACTCGCGCATGCGCAGTAGGGAACCGGGAAATGAAGCCGAAAGGCTCCACTTCCTGATTCCCATACCCAAGATGGCGGCGGCAGCACCCGAGAGACGATCGAGAGATCGGCTTCGGGTGCCGACATCGCGGGCGCGCTGGACAGGTAAGTGTCACTATTTTAAAAGTCAGCAGCTGCAGTATTTGTAGCTGCTGGCTTTTAAAAAAAAAAAAAAAAAAAAAAAACGCGGAGTCCCGGCGGACTCCCGCTTTAAAGCACCACAAAAACGAGCAGCGCTTTAGCGCTAACGCCCAGGCGCTGCTTTGTGAAAGTAGCCTTAGGGCATTCACAATTGTGTGTTGTGATAGTGTGCATTACCATAATGCACAGCCCATGGTGTAATGTGATGCCATCCATTCAGAATGGCACCTTCGAGCGTAATCAGGGCCGCTGTTAGAAATCATGGGGCCCCATACAGCGTACCTGACGGGGCCCCTTGACCCCGCCCACAACCCACCCTGGCTCCGCCCACAACCCCACCTCTCATTCCACCCCTGCCTCCACGCTGTCAGGATGGGGGGGGGGGGGTCTCTGGAGGCAGGAGCTGGAACATGTAACATTTATAGCGCACCACCATTCATAACTGCAGGACCTAATTGAAAAGCTTGGGTGAAAGTTTATCAAAGGGGAGTGGTTTGGGGGTGGTAGAAATGCAGCTTGGCTGTGTTTTTACTGCCCCTTCCCCCCATCACATGTGTAAAAGTAGCATTTCACTATGTGCTGATGATGTATGGCTCTGTCAGTGTAACATGACTGTGTGGTGCTGACTTTGTTATGGCTGTGCTGAGTTATAGTCTGTAACACACAGTACAGCCATATATCAGGAAAGTCAGCACCACACAGTCATGTGCCCTGATCATCATAATGATAATGACCATGAGCACACAGAGTCTGGGGACTGCACATTATACAATAGTGTGACCTGTCAGTGTGTGTGTGTGCAGTGGACTGCTTGCCTGTGTACCACTGCCGTTGTCCAGATTATTCCTGCTGCTCTGTCTGTCTCAGCCACCTCAGTGATAAGTCCCTCAAGCTGCAGCACTTACTGAATGAAGGGAGCTGTATAACAATAATATCCATCCACCGGAGAGGCATACAGTGAGCAGGAAGAACTTTAGTTTGTGCAGGTATACTGAGAACAGCATGCAATTGTATCCCTGCACCCGAAAATGGAAAAAGCCCCTCTTCTGCTTTCACCTCCTGGGCCCCTCTGGTAACCTGATGGGGCCCAGGAAATGAATATATATTCCTTATATACCTTAGTAATCAAGTGGGTGCGGGTTAATATAGTTATTTAGCTTTTTTTTTTTTTTTTTTTTTTTTTTTTAGTTAGAGGTTAAAAGCTGCTCGGGCCCCCCCTGCTGGCCAGGCCCGGTACAACAGGGCTGGTTGTACTGCCCTATCAGCGGCCCTGAGCGTAATACTGAACGCATTAAGAAAAAAAGTCAAGTCTGAGTTTTTGTGAATTAAGGTATGATGCAGCATTCTTAGTGAATTGGCTGCCATTAGCATAGTGTACCTTTTTTAAAGTACAATAAAGTTGGCCATACACCATACAATTTTCTTATTCAATTTTCTGTAGACTGACCCTCAACTTTTGTAGTACAAGGGCCTGCCTGATTGCATACAAATTGAAAGTGTTCAGGTTTGACCTCATATTATATGGTTTTGGTAAATCTAAAGGAAAGTTGTACAAGAAACTTGTATAATGTATGGCCAGCCCAACACTTGGCTTTAAAGTGGTTGTAAAGGCTCAAGGTTTTTTACCTTCATGCATATGCCATAGTGCATAAGCGGTTTTACTGTGTTTTTTTTTTTTTTTTCAACTGAGCAGCGTGAAAAGGCCCAGTTAGCTATAAACAGCGCAGCTCACAGCAATTTGCAGATGAAGGAGAGCCTGACGGTTTTATTTTTTGTTTTTTCAGCTCGTATGGCAAATTTTATTTTTAAAATTGTACATATGCACACAATGCAAGCATCTAAATTGCTCAAGTCTGCCGTAAATACTCAAGTGAAAATCTTTCCGTTTATTCCATGACCTGTTCAAGATCATGCTATTAATGTGGAAAATCACCTCCTTTGGACAGCTTTAGCATGTGATGTCTGTAGAGATATCTGTTGTGTATCTGCTTGATGTCAATGGAGGTGTGAGCAATCAGTTATGCCTATATTGCTGCATCTTTTGTAGGCCATAAAAATTCCACCCAGCTTTAACCTCCCCAGTACCGAACACTTTCATCCCCTTCCTTCCCAGGCCATTTTTAATTTTTCAGTGCTGTCGCACTTTATGACAATTATGCCTGGCTAAAAGACAGAATTCAGAGAGTAGTGGTTAATGATTCTTACTCTGAATGGTCTAAGGTTATCAGTGGTGTACCCCAAGGTTCAGTGCTGGGACTCTTACTTTTTAATATCTTTATAAATGATTTTGGGTCTGGGATCAATGGTAACATTTCCGTCTTTGCAGATGACACCAAGCTATGCAGTTGAATAACGTCCTTACAGGATGTCTCCAATTTACAAGCTGACGTCAATGCTCTGTCTAATTGGGCGACTATGTGGCAGATGAGGTTTAATGTTGAGAAATGTAAAGTTATGCACTTGGGGGCTAAGAATATGCATGCATCATACATACTAGGGGGAGTACAACTGGGGGAATCCATAGTGGAGAAGGATCTGGGGGTTTTGGTAGATCATAAGCTCAATAATAACATGCAATGCCAAGCTGCTGTTTCCAAAGCGAGCAAAGTCCTTTCCTGTATTAAGAGAAGTATGGACTCCAGAGAGAGAGATATCATTTTGTCCCTGTACAAATCATTAGTAAGACCTCATCTGGAATATGCCGTTCAGTTTTGGGTACCAGTTCTCAAAAAGGATATCGGGGAACTGGAGAAAGTGCAGAGAAGGGCAACCAAACTGATAAGAGGCATGGAGGAGCTCAGCTATGAGGAAAGATTAGAGGAACTGAATTTATTCACTCTTGATAAGAGGAGATTAAGGGGGGATATGATCAACATGTATAAATATATAAGGGGTCCATATAGTGAACTTGGTGTCGAGTTATTCACTTTACAGTCAACAAAGAGGACAAGGGGGCACTCTTTACATGTAGAGGAAAAGAGATCTAATCTCCAAATACTGAAAGGTTTCTTCACAGTAAGAGCTGTGAAAATGTGGAATAGACTCCCTGCAGAGGTGGTTCTGGCCAGCTCAGTGGATTGCTTTAAGAAGGGCCTGGATTATTTCCCAAGTGTACATAATATAGCTGGGTACTAACATTTATAGGTAAAGTTGAAGGAATTGTTTCCCCTGCTTTAGCAAATTGGATCATGCTCTGCTGGGTTTTTTTGCCTTCCTCTGGACGAAGGCAAAAATTGGGTATATAGAATTGTGTATATGGGATTGTAATGATATTATTATTATCATTATTATTATTATTATATATATTTTTTTTTTTTGTGGTTGAACTGGATGGACTTGTGTCTTTTTTTTCAACCTGACTAAGGCTCCATGCACACTGAAAGCTCAAAAAAGCTTTTTCTGGACGCCAGATTGCTGGCAGAAAACGCTGGTTGAAAAACCTGCTTTTAACAGCAGTTTATGAGCGTTTTACAGCGTTAATGGGCGTTTTTTATAAAAATACACAGAGGACATTCCAAAAATCCCACAATGCATTGAAAAATATAATGCCGAACACTAATAACGCATGCTTATGAGCGTTTATCAGCGTTTGCCGTTTTTTGGCGGTGAAAAACGGCACTTTGAACGCAAATTTCTGGCGTTCAGAAAAAAGTCCATAAACTCCACTGCTCATTAAAGCTAAAAAACGTCCATGTGTGCATGGACACATAGGCTAACATAGAGTGGAGTTTATGGGCTTTTAAAAAAAACTCCCAAACTCCAATAAACTGCAGTTTGAGCTCCAGTGTGCATGGAGCCTAACTATGTAACTTTGCCGTCATGCAACACCTTACCCAAATTAATGTTTTGTGTTTAATCATGTATTTAATCATAATATAAACTGATAAATACCCCTCCTAGTAATACACACCAAACTAGGCATGTGCAGCCCATCCCCTGGCCCTGTTAATATCAGGTTATTTTTTGGAGACAGCGGAAGAAGAGGTGGATCAGAAAGACAAGATCAAACAGCCTTTATACACAATGCAAAGAATTAACCCCTTAGGTTCCATAGTGGGTATAACAAGCATGCTTTACTGCATGTACAGACTGATTTTACTGTTGTGGGTTTAGTAACATTTTAAGATTCTTCATTACGCTGCTGGGGCTCGGCTGATCCTCTGGGCTTCTATAGGGGCATAACCAGACCCTGCTAGACTAGGAGTTGCAAGGTTAGCCTTTAATAATAACCTTTGGGCATTTGGCTCTGCTTGTGGCACTCTCCAGAAACATTAGTATCACTCCATCTTTGGTGTGATCCTGATTCCTAAAGACTCCATAGAGAATATGTCCGTGGTAGGTGCGAAAATTGCTTGGCGTTTGTCATGTTCACTGGGTTCTGTATGCAGTGCGGCCATCATAGATTTTGGGGCCTCTTACACAGCTTTAGGCCTGGGTCCCCCTGACTCCTTACCACCAACATCCCTCAGGCCCTCCCTACCGGCCGTTCCCACCGAATCCACCTTCTGGCCATCCCACCGAATCATTATCTGTATCCCTCTCCACAATGTAAAGTTCATCCTCATCCCCGCCCAAAGTCATTTACATCTCTCTACAGGATAGGGATGTATGATTCTGGGCAGGGATGAGGATGATGGAGTTGCATTGCACAGCTGTGAGTAATGCAAAACCTGGATTTTTAAGTTTAAAGTGGAAGTAAACCCTTCTATCGTTTTCAGTCACGGAAGCTGCCATCTTGGCCTCTAATGATTCTTCAACTACCATAATGCTGCACATGTGATCAGTTATGAAACCAGCCATTGGATGGTTTGAAAGTTTGGTTGAGCTCACAGTGGTGTAGTGGGTAGCACTCTCACCTAGCAGTAAAAAGGGTCGCTGGTTCAAATCCCAACCATGACACTACCTGCCTGGAGTTTGCATGTTCTCCCTGTGCCTGCATGGGTTTCCTCCGGGTACTCCGGTTTCCTCCCACACTCCAAAGACATGCAGGTAGGTTAATTGGCTTCTGTCCAAAATTGGCCCTGGTATATGAATGGGGACCTTGGATTGTGGGCTCTTTGAGTGTAGGGACTGATGTGAGTGTACAATGTACAGGGATTGGGACAATTGTAGACACTCACTCAGGTTGAACTGGATGGACTGGTGTCTTTATTCAACCTTACTAACTATGAAACTATGAATATGAAAGCTAGCATTTCCAGCATGCCGAGAATGTAAGTGTTTTTTTGAAACTGGGTTTACTCCCACTTTAAATATATGTTCAGAGTATAATGGGAAAAAAACTGAGCTAATGTGCCATGCTCATGTGGGGCTGTGCCCCAAGACTCACCATAATTGCAGGCCAAGTACAGTGAAACTACTGGACGGCGTCACATACAGACGGTGCCGCCATCAGGGGGGTCAGCCAATACACTTGTAAGGGGGCCAGCCAGAGGGATCCAGGGCCGGCTCACCCCTACAGCAACATGATGACCAGGGTCGGACTGACAACTCATGGGGCCCCCCGGGCAATAGGAGATTATGGGGTCCCCAGGCAATCGGAGATTATGGGGCCACACAGTATACACATACATGTACACACAGTATACACATACATGTACACACAGTATACACATACATGTACACACAGTATACACAGACCTGTTTCTATTGGCTGAGAAGGTACTGGAGAGGTGGGGCAGCTATAATCTCTGGATTTTTAGACCAAAAGTATGTCGGTAAGGGACATTTCAGAGGCAGATGTAAAAAAAACACAGATTTTTACATACTGTCCCTGGTTTTACTGATGCTGGCAACCCTGATGGGGCCCCCTAGTGGCCCGGGGCCCTCGGGCAGTGCCAGAGTGGCCAAATGGTCAGTCTGCCCCTGATGATGACATTATACTTTTAGCGGCCAGCGTGCCAAAGGTCACAGAGAAGCACTACCTGCATGCTGCGGCCTAAGCCGGGACATGATTCCTCCTCCCAGTGTCCCCTTCGCCATTCCAAGGTGATCTATGCTCCGCTTCCCTGCTGAGGTAGAGCCTGCTGCTAGGTTAGTAATGTGATTGGGTGGGATTAAAGGGGCGGGGTGCCACTCTGGCCTCGGAGTAAAATGCAGAGTGCAGGGGTTTGGAGTTGCAGAGCGCGCTGGGCACCTCAGAGGCACCTCTTGCATCAACCCCAGGCCCTTGTAAGTGATATCCCAGACAAGCGACTGGGGTGGACATGAGCTATGGTCCATGAAGACCATCGTGCCATGAGCTATGCCTCACTGGTGCTTCCATGCACTGCTCCTGACCTGGCGTGGCACAATACAACACTGCATCATTTTACAGTGGTACGCCTTGTTAAAATATATTCTTTGTAAAATATTAAGTTCACAGGTCTGATGACATATGCTTGTACAAAGGTCAGGAGTTGCGTAAAGAATACCTATCTTGCATGTGTTGTAGTGCAGACTGTCTTATAGATATATCTATGTTTATATGTCTTTGTAAACCTTTAAATATGACCACAGAGTAGAAGTTCCAGACCAGCCATTACTTATATATTTCCTCGAAGAGATTTTTGGGTTTAAAACCACCCTCGTTTTAAATAGTAATGTGTGATGTGCACATTTAATTTATTGGTGTAGAATGCAGATCATTTTTTCTACAGGTGCACAGATAGGAAATTTTGATACTGAAAATGCTGGATGCAGTTGGCTCGAAAACCAAAAATTACAGCCTTTAAAAAAAAAAAAAGTTTCCTTTTTTATATACAATTGTATTATATTTGATTTTTAAATTAATATCATGATTTTAAGAGAATATGAATTTGTCGGACATTATTGGCACTTTTAGCGCAAAGGAAATCTCAAGAAAAATGCATGCCTTTAAATTTTATGTATGTCTTGATAATGGTCCGTTGTGCTTCCGTTTATGGTGTTAAAAATGCTGCTTGCTGCATTTTTGGGCAGTTTAAAAAAAAAAAAAATGCACCAAAAATGTACCTCCCCATTGAAATGCATTGAAAACGCAGCAAGAAAGCATCAATAATGCACCTGTGCTACATTTTTTATCTTGTTTTCGATTCACATGACCTATGAAAAGCACACTATAAGCACGGTAAATTCGCTGCAAAATTGCGTGTGTTTTGGCACCTTTTTCTCTCATCTGCAAAATGCCAATAACACCATTTTGCCTGAAATTTCAGTGCATCTCTAATTTTTCATCTCGCTCTTTAGTACTGCATACATTTTAAATGGATTTTTTCTAAACATTTTGATAATTTAAATGGTTTTTATATCAAAATTCACACTTCTGACAATTGTCATTTTTACATTGTATTTCTTTCACAGGGCACTAATGCCTCAACATTGGAAAAAGAGATTGGCCCGGAGCAATTTCCTGTAAATGAACATTACTTTGGTTTGGTCAATGTAAGTGTTACTCCTATTCCTTTTATTTGTGTGAAGATTGTATTGCACATGTCACAGATATTGGCCTTTTCAGTGACAGTGTTTCAAATATCCCAAGGATATATAATTGCACTTGCATCTACACATGTGCATCTCATAAAATTGGAACAGCATCAAAAAGTTACCGTAATTTATTTCAGTAATGCAATTCAAAAAGTGAAACTCGTATATTTTATATATAGATGCATTACACACAGAGTGATATATTTCAAGCATTTATTTCTTTTATTTTTGTTGATTATGGCTTACAGCTAGTGAAAACCCCAAATTCAGTATCTCAGAAAATTAGAACATTACATAAGACCAATTTAAAAAAGGATTTGAATACAGAAGTGTTGGCTTACTGAAAAGGTATGTCCATGTACAGTACAGTATGCACTCAATACTTGGCCGGGGTTCCTTTTGCATGAATTAGCGCATCAATGCGGCGTGACGTGGAGGCGATCAGCCTGTGGCACCGCTGAGATGTTATGGAAGTCCAGGTTGCTTTGATGGCGGCATTCAGCTCATCTTCCTCTTGGCAATACCCAACAGATTCTCTATGGGGTTTAGGTCAGGCAAATTTGCTGGCCAATCAAGCACAGTGATACCATAATCATGAAACCAGGTATTGGTACTTTTGGAAGTGTGGGCAGGTGCCAAGTCCTGCTGAAAAATGAAATCGGCATGTCCATAATGCTGATCAGCAGAGGGAAGCAATGAAGGGCTCTTGGGCGACACAGTGGTGTAGTGGGTAGCACTCTCACCTAGCAGTAAGAAGGGTCACTGGTTCGAATCCCAACCACGACACTACCTGCCTGGCGTTTGCATGTTCTCCCTGTGCCTGCGTGGGTTTCCTCCGGGTACTCCGGTTTCCTCCCACACCCCAAAGACATGCAGGTAGGTTCATTGGCTTCTGTCCAAAATTGGCCCTAGTATATGAATGGGGACCTTTGATTGTGGGCTCCTTGTGGGTAGGGACTGATGTGAGTGTGCAATGTACAGGGATAGGGATGGTTGTAGACACTCACTCAGGTTGAACTGGATGGACTGGTGTCTTTATTCAACCTTACTAACTATGAAACTATGAAGAATGTCCTAGTAGAGGGCTGTGCTGGCTTTGGACCTGATGAAACACAGTGGACCAACACCAGCAGATGACATGGCTCCCAAAATCATCACTGACTGTGGAAACTTCACACTGAGCCTCATGCAACTTGGATTCTATGCCTCTCCACTCTTCCTGCAGACTCTGGGACCTTGATTTCCAAATGGAATGCAAACTTTTCCACAGTTGATGATGATGATTTGGGGAGCCATTTTGGCCAATTCAGAGGGGTTAGCCAAAATTCCCACGGTTGGTGGCCCTGCTGCCTCAACGAAAGTTGATTAGTCCATCATTATTGAAGGAGCCCAGCCATTAATTTCTGGCTGCCCAGCATCTGCAGCTAATTGGTGCTTACAGCTGTCAGAATACAATAGCCCAGCAGAAGGGATTCAGCCATATTGGGCCGTTGTTATACAGCATGTGTCAGGTAAAGTAAGTTTACTCATATGACAACACCTCAAAATAAGAAAAATATAATATCTGCTGTGTTCCCTTAAAAAGACCATTTATGATACAAAACATCCAGGTACACCTATCCCCAATAAAAGCTGCCTACTTTATACCCCAAATTCCCCCAATATATACCCGACTTACATGGCATTGTTTGGCATAGATCGTATTACTGTCTCCCCCCCCCCCCCCCCTCTCTCAGTGCCACCTATTCCTTCTGTTCAAAAGAGATTACAAATTTACATGAATATATAAACACTACAGCATTGAATAACCACCTCGGCTCCGGTAGGTTTTACCCCCTTATGACTAGAGCTATTTAGCACTGCGCTACTTTAACTGGTAATTGCGCAGTCATGAAATGCTGTACCCAAACAAAATTTTATATAATTTTTTCACACAAATAGAGCTTTCTTTTGATGATATTTGATCACCACTGGGTGTTTGTATTTTTTATTATATAAATGAAAAAAGGCCGAACCTTTTTGATTTAAAAAATAATTTACTTTCTGCTATAAAACATATCCAATAAAAAAAAAAATAAACAAAATCTAATTTTTTTAAAAGGTGTTCACTTAAAATTTTGCATAAACATACAAAAAAACAAGAACAATTTTTATAACAAGAGTAACAAAAGAATATATATAACATCCATAAATAGTTTACCCAAAGGTAAAAAAAAAAGTATAGGTCATAGAGACTAAACACAGCCCTATAAAAAAAAAAAAAAAAAAAAAAAAAAAAAAAAAAGAGACCGTACAGGGTATCCGTAGATGGTTACAACCAGAACACACTTACACCCATACACACTCACATACCTAACTTCTTCCGCAAGTAGATAATACCTAATGCCTATAGCGACAGACGTGAACATCTAAAATGATGGCAAAAATGCACACCTAAAGCTTAAAGGACAAGTAAACCTCTTTTTTTTTTTTTCCCCTAAATTCCAGCCCCCCTATGTACCAATATAGCACTCATGTACTTTTTTTTGCAAAAAATATGAAAGCTTTACATAAAATCTACAGACACTTATCCTTGTGCCCACCATCCAGGTTTCCAAACGTATCTATTGCTTTTGTCTTACTTCCTGTGTCGTGACCTACAGTCTTTAACCAGTTCCCAACTGGCGCACGCCGATGTACGTCGGCAGAATGGCACGGCTGGGCAAATGGGCGTACCTGCTTGTCCCTTTAAATTTGCCTCCGTGCCATCATGTGTACGCCGGCCGGGTCCCCCGTGAGCCGGCTCCCATGGACTCGATCGCCGCGGGGATACCCGCGATCGTCTCATGGAGAGGAAGAATGCGGAGATGCTAATATAAACGGGCATCTCCCCGTTCTGCTTAGTGACCGTGTCACTGATCTCTGCTCCCTGTGATCGGGAGCAGAGATCAGTGATGTGTCGCATGTAGCCACGCCCCCCCCCCCCACACAGTTAGAATCACTCCCCAGGACATACTTAACCCTTACACTGCCTCCTACTGGTTAACCCCTTCACTGCCAGTGTCATTTACACAGTTATCAGTGCATTTGTATAGCACTGATTGCTGTATAAATGACAATGGTCCCAAAAATGTCCGAAGTGTCCACCATAATGTCGCAGTCGCAATAAAAATCGACGATCAGCGCTATTACTAGTAAAAAAAATTATAAAAATGCCATTAATCTATCCCCTATTTTGTAAAGGCTATAACTTTTGAGCAAACCAATCAATAAATGCTTATTGCGATTTTTATTTGTTTATTTTACCAAAAATATGTAGAAGAATACGTATCGGCCTAAACTGAGGAAAAAAAAATGGGGGAAAAAAAAGAAAAGAAAAAAAATTCTCTTGTATTCACCGACCGACATGGCTCCTCTCTGTAACAAAATGGGTTGTTAGCCCTATCACTGGAGATTACTAGGCAAAGTTGTAATACAACACTTCAGAACTTTTAGTTCCGCCCAGGGGGGCGTTCCCTAGGCTACAATCCCCACAGTCTGCCCTAGCAGCCTCAGTACGTCAACAAGCAGTATAACGTAAAGCAAAAAAAGTAGGGGCGGGTGCTGTGTCGGTCGGTGAATTACAGAGAAAAGGATTTTATGGTGAGTACAAAAATCCTATTTTCTCTAATATTCACCGACCGACACAGCTCCTCTCTGTAACAAAATGGGACGTCCCCGAGCAGTGCCAAACGAGGGGTGGGAAAAACAGCATAAAAACTTCATCCACCATGGCAAGTGGGAACTAGTGAACTAAACCCACAAAAAAAAAAACAGCAGTGCGTGGAAAAACCACCACCAATAACCAGGTATCCTAAACAGGAGTGATCCCCAAGACCGCAACCAACTGTGGAAGTAATGCAACAGTGCATTAACATAACAGTACTGCATTTTTTTCGAAAAACCAGGAAAAAATATTGATTGCATATTCAATTGCAACTACAAGGCCGCCTGCAAAACTTTGCAGCCAAAACAGGCATCAGCCGATGCACGGAAGTCTACCTTGTAGAACTTGGTAAACCTATGGACAGACGACCAGGTCGCCGCCTTATGCACCTGAGCGACTGACGCTTGGTGTCGAAAGGCCCAAGATGTTCCGATTGCCCTTGTGGAGTGGGCCGTGACCGCAAAGGGGGGCACCTGCCCTTTCAAGGAGTAGGCTTGGACTACAATCTGTCTGATCCACCTGGAAATGGTGGCCGGCGAGAACGCCATGCCCCTTTTTTGGACCAGCCACTAAAACAAACAGTGAGTCTGACTTCCGAAAGGGAGCCGTGGCAGCCAAATACACCTTCAGGGCGTGAAGGGCCACCTCCTTGGGGTGCTTCGGCTTAGGACACAGCGATGGTAATACAATGTCCTCATTGATATGAAAAGCCGAGATCACCTTCGGTAGAAAGGACTGTTGCGGACGCAACACCACCTTATCCCTGTGAATAACCAGAAAGGGCGACTTGCAAGACAAGGCCGCCATTTCCGAAACCCTCCTGGCTGATGTGATGGCCACTAGAAAGAACACTTTCTGTGAAAGAGTCAAAAAGGGAATCTCCCTGATATTCTCGGGGGGGGGGGGGGGGTATTCGCAGGGGTGATTAAATACCACCAAAAGAGAGCTCCATTTGTGCTGAAAAAAAGGATGTCAATTTTGTTTGGGAGCCACGTCGCACGACCGCACAATTGTCAGTTAAAGCAACGCAGTGCCGAATAGCAAAAAGTGCTCTGGTCTTTGGGCAGACCAGCAAAATGGTCTGGGGCTTAAGTGGTTAAGGAAAGAGTTGATCAGCTGACCTTATTAGCGCACACACTACATCATCTACCCTCCCACTCCCAGCTGCACTTTTTTTTTAAATGAGAAGCATTTCTCACTAAATACACAATATACAATCAAATTGAATAGTGTATGGCCATCTTTATACAAGTACATAGGAGGAAGTGGACAGAAACACTCAGCTGTCAAGCCCAGTTCACATCTCTGCATAGCAGCAACTTGTAATTCCCACATGCGGTTTTTCATTTTTTTTTTTTTTTTTTTTTATCTTTAGCGAGGTGGAGAGGTGATTTGGAGCATTTTCACTCATCACACATAGGGCAGCCCATCCACCTGAATGGGCTGCCCTACACACAGCAATCACCCCAAAGAAGCTTTAGAACTTCTTTTTTTTTTTGTTTTTTTTTAGAGCGGAGCTTGGTTCGTTTTTTTATGGCGTTTTTTTTTTTTTTTTTGCTGCAGCGCATTTCTGAAATGCAAGGAAACACACAGATGTGAATGTAGCCTCGTTGTTCTTGTGTTCCCGAACCAATCTCGCTTTCAGGCCTCATTCACATCTAGCATAGTGGGAGCGCACATTTTGTGGCTCGTTTTTCCAGTGATACGCATAGAGCAGCCTGTTTATTTCAATGGGCTGCGCTACATGTGGTCAATGAGACATTTTGGCATTTTGTGGGTTCTGTGTTTGGTGTGTTGTTAACAATTAATGGTACTGAAAGCGCAGCTAGTAATTTTAGGTGTATAAAGGTGGCCATACACTATACGTCAAAAGCCACCCATTCATGCTAATACCTTTCTTCAGGAGAGATGGATCATGGTGATTATGTGAGGCACCTGTACATTCCTTTTTTTAGTTTTCAGTAAAATAATAATAAAAAATAAAAAATAAAAAAATAAATGGATCTGGGCGATTTAGGTGCTAAACACCTTTGGTGTTTGTTCTTATCAATCAACAGGAAACAGCTGATCACCAGGGTTTCAAACAGGGTGACCTCTTCCATGTTTCACTGAATCACTGAGGATCTGGTTTTCCAGCTTATATCTAAATGTGGACAACCTATTTAAACATTTCAAATAAGCCATTTACAAAAACATTCTGACAGGGGTCCGTTCGGCTAATATACAATAGTAGTACCAACATCCCAGAAAGAGATATATGCACAAAGAGTTTGGAGGTAAGGGACTTTTGCGGTACCAAATATTAAAAATAAAGAGAAATATAATGAAAAAATATACAAATGTATTTAACACATACTCCACATTCCAGTCTTTGAACTGTAATATTGTGACATCATGGCTGTTGCTATGCTATTTACATTCTAAAGGTTTGTTGTTTTAATGTGATGTCTTCATTAATCTTTTTCTTTCATCTTTTATGCATATTTTAGAGAGTAACACATTGTCTTTTTGTGATATGAACACTTCTAATCCTTTGTTCCTGAAGAAGCCGATCAAGGCGAAACATGTTGAACGTATTGGGATGGAACCTCTGTCGGTCTATAATAGAATGTCACCTGTGTTTATGCATTAGGTGCCTGATATATAGAAAAAAATCCAACATTTAATACAATTCCCTATGGTATATAACAGGCACCTAATGCATAAACACAGGTGACATTCTATTATAGACAGACAGACAGGTTCCATCCCAATACGTTCAACATGTTTCGCCTTGATTGGCTTCTTCAGGAACAAAGGATTAGAAGTGTTCATATCACAAAAAGACAATGTGTTACTCTCTAAAATATGCATAAAAGACAAAAGAAAAAGATCAATTAATGAAGACATCACATCAAAACAACCAAACTTTAGAATGTAAATAGCATAGCAACAGCTATGATGTCACAATATTACAGTTCAAAGACACTGCTACTCCCTTGTTCCTGAAGAAGCCGTTTTTTTCCTATATTTATATGTGGAGTATGTGTTAAATACATTTGTATATTTTTTCATTATATTTCTCTTTATTTATAATATTTGGTACCGCAAAAGTCCCTTACCTCCAAACTCTTTGTGCATATTTCAAATAAGCTGTGAGCACAGCATCAAAGGAATACTGCAGGTCATACTTGTATGTTATGTTACATCTAGACTTTAAAGCTGCTGTAAACCCTTACAAACCACTTTGACCTACAGGTAAGCCTAGATTGAGGCTTACCTGTAGGTCCAAGAAATATCTCCTAAACCTACACGGTTTAGGAGATATTTAGTAAAATAGACAGCGGCGCGCAGGTGCGATACCCGGAAGAAGATGGATGCTGCGGTCTACAGGGGACAGCGGTGACATCGCTGGCTCCTGTGTCAGGTAAGTGACACATAATGGACTACTATGCGATGCATAGTAGTCCATTATGCTTTACCTTTGCAGGGAGACCAAGAAGAAGTAAAGCCATCAGGGTTTACTTCCTCTTTAATGTCACTTTGGGCTCACAGTTATCTAAATCATTTGCTAAACTAAATATGGTTCCAACTTTCTGTAGCTACACTTTTTTTTTATTTTTTATTTTTTTTAAGTGGATTTTATTATATTGCTGTGCTTGGCCGAAATTCTGGCATATTGAGTTAATCGTGACCTTAAGGCCACTTTCACACTGAGTCCCTTTACAGGCGCTAAAGCAATAAAAATAGTGCCTCTCCTGTCACGCCAGTGGGAAAGCCCAGGATGAAAATGGAGAGGTGCGCTTGCGGGACGTTAAAAAAAAAGTAATATTTGCAGTGCTTTAGAAGCGGTGTATACACCGCTCCTAAAGCACCCCTGCCCATTGAAATTTACCACTGACGTCCCCAATGCCCCAGTGTGAAAGTCCCCTTAATCTGCTGTGATGGGGGAACACAGGAAAAAGTGATCCTGGATTTGTAGTTTGCATATGGCAGTACACGTGACTTCAGCCCATGTGACATTCGTGGAGCACATACGTGTGAACCTAGCCTTGGTGTCACTTTAAAGATAAAATGATTGTTACTGTTGGGCGGCACAGTGGTTTAGTGGTTAGCGCTCTCACCTAGCAGCAAGAAGGGTCGCTGGTTCATATCCCAACCACAACACTCCCTGGCTAGAGTTTGCATGTTCTCCCTGTGCCTGCGTGGGTTTCCTCCGGGTACTCCAGTTTCCTCCCACAATCCAAAGACATGCAGGTAGGTTAATTGGCTTCTGTCCAAAATTGGCCCTAGTATATGAATGGGGATCTTGGATTGTGGGCTCCTTGAGGGTAGGGACCGATGTGAGTGTGCAATGTACAGGGATAGGGACAATTGTAGACACTCACTCAGGTTGAACTGGATGGACTGGTGTCTTTATTCAGCCTTACTAACTATGAAACTGTTACTTTTGTTTTTGTTTCTCCACAGTTTGGCAACACCTGCTACTGCAACTCTGTTCTACAAGCACTTTATTTTTGTCGCCCGTTTCGGGAGAAAGTTCTGGCATACAAGGTCCAGCCGCGGAAGAAGGAAAGCTTGCTTACATGTTTGGCAGACCTTTTTAACAGCATTGCTACACAAAAGAAGAAAGTGGGGGTTATACCCCCAAAGAAATTCATCTCCAGGCTGAGGAAAGAGAATGGTATGCAGATAATGATACATGAGTGCTGTCTCATGTTTTAACAAATACAAGCACTGGGCTGAATTTTCATTGGGGTTCAACCTGCATGCCAAAAATTGTTTGCATCTAAATGGAATGGGTCTGCTGTAGTAGGGGTGAGGCTTATGGGAAGTGTGGTGGAGTAGTAAACTCTACCACATGTTTTTAAATCATCGGTTTACAGCCGCTTTCAGCCAGGGTTGAGGGGGAAGGTGATTTTAGAAAATAATGGGGCAGATAAGTCGGAGGGGTTCAGAAATAATCAAGTTTGGAATGGAGGGAGGGCTATGGTGGGAGATGGGGAGATTTCACATTACAAACAACCATTAGCAATCACGCTGTTGTTTGTACTACAAAATAAAATATACACAATTCACGTGAAAAATACAGCAATGGATTAAAGTGTTTGTTCACCAATGCCAGAAGTTTGCTAAGCGAAATAGATTTGCAAGCTTAAAGAGGGATACCCACCAAAAAAAAAAAAAAATATTAAAAGCCAGCAGCTATAAATACTACAGCTGCTGACTTTTAATAAATGGACACTCACCTGTCCCGGGTTCCAGCGATGCCGAGGCCGATCGATCTCTCGGCTGCTGCAGTCACCATTCTAGGTGAGGTAATCAGGAAGTGAAGCGAATCGGCTTCACTTCCCGGTTCCCTACTGCGCATGCGCATGCGCGAGCCGCGCCGCGCAATAGGAAATCTCTGCGCTGTCACTGGGACCCGTGTGTGTCCCAGCAGACAGCGCGGCAGGCAGGAAATGGCGTAGACTCCCACGGGAGTCTATGCCCGGAAGTGGGTGAAAATACCTGTCTTTGACAGGTATCTCCACCCCCCTCCCCCCTGAAAGGTGTCAATTGTGACACCGGAGGGGGGGAGGGATCCGATCAGCGGAGGTTCCACTTTAGGTTGGAATCCCGCTTTAAAGAGGGATTTCACTGTGAAAAAAAATATTAAAAGCCAGCAGCTACAAATACTGCAAGTGCTGACTTTTAATAAATGGACACTCACCTGTCCCAGGGTCCAGCGATGTCGGCAGCCGAGGCCGATCGATTGCTCGGCTCTCGGCTGCTGCCACCACCATTCTAGGTGAGGGAATCAGGAAGCGAAGCGTTGAAGCTTCACTTCCTGGTTCCCTACTGCGCATGCGCGAGTCGCGCAGCGCAATAGGAATTGTCCGCACTGTCTCTGGGACCCGTGTGTGTCCCAGAGACAGCGCGGCAGGACAGGAAGAGACATAGACTCCCGTGGGAGTCTATGCCCGGAAGTGGGTGTAAATACCTGTCTTTGACAGGTATCTGCACCCCCCTCCCCCCTGAAAGGTGCCAATCGTGACACCGAAGGGGGGAGGGTTCTGATGAGCGGAAGTTCCACTTTAGGGTGGAATCCCGCTTTAAGGTATGCATACATCAAAGTTAATTATTTGAGTTGGCTACTGGCCCCCCCCCTGGTGTAAATGAGGAGGTGGACGCTCCTTGTACAGATAGGAAGGGTTTCAGGGGCTAGGGCAGTGGTATCAGCGGGAGATTTTACCTACTCAGAAATTGAACTTTTAATTTTTTTGGTACAGTTACTAAAGAACATCTGGGGAGTAGTGACCATAACATGATGATTTCATTTAATATAAGCTGTAAACAAGAAGCACATACTGGAATGACAAAAGCAGTTGCAGGAAAGCAAATTTTCCAACCTGAGGGCTGCTCTTCAAGACTTGGAGGAGATGTTGTCATTTAAGAACAGAAAAAATCAACTTCAAATCAACTGTATGCAAACACACTACAATTTATACTGCTGTGGGCTCACAACATTAACAAAAGCAATAAATAAGAAGAGGGTTTTTAAAAACCTATAAAAAAGAGGGATCACTATAATTAAAAATGAAAAGCATATAACAGAATATGTAATAAGGAATTGAAGACCGCACATATTCAAAATGAACAAGGGGTTGCAAAGAGTAGGGAGCAAAGTAGGAAAAAATGCCAAAAATTCTTCAAATCTAATACTAAGATGATGCCTGAGCATATGTAGGCCCTTTACAAAATAATTTAGAGATAATTACTGGGGACAAAGAGAAGGCAAATTTTTTAAATACCGTCTTCAGACCTGTGTTCATAAAAAGACAATGGGGGCACTCAAATTCTTAATGGGGGATAGTAATGACATAGCCCTAAAAGAACCCCAAAAGTTCGAACTTGATATGGTCCAGAAACACTTAGACAAAATAAATGTGAATAAAGAACCTGGACAGATGAACGTATTCTCAAAGAGTTGAGCTCTGTTATTCAGAGTCATTGTTTGTAATTTTTAGAAACTGTTTTAACGGGTTCCCGACCAGCAGCCGCAGTTATAATGTGGCAGGTTGGCTCCCCTGGGCTAACCGCCATAACTGTACGTCGGCCCTTTAAGACACTGTAGGAGGTGCGTTGACTGCCGGGCATCTGTGGTCACTCGTGATGGAGCAAGAACTCCAGGATTTGTGTGTGTAAACACCACAAATCCCGGTTCTCTCAGGGGAGAGGAAACAGATCTCTCTCTCTCTCTCTCTCCTCCCCTAGTCAGTCCCATCCCCCTTCAGTTGGAACACACCAAGGGAACACAGTTAACTCCTTGATCGCCCCCTAGTGTTAACCCCTTCCCTGCCAGTGACATTTATACAGTGTGCATGTGTGTGTATATATAGATATTTATCGGCGTATAACACGCACCCCAAGTTTAGGAGAGAAGTTTAAGGAAAAAAAACTTGCATTTAAATGCCCATCAATGCAGCCTTGTCAGTGTCCTTTTCAGCTTTGCCATTTAAAAATGGCACTGGCGAGATACAGAGCCGGATGTCCTGTTTTCGGCCATTCTTGGCGGCTTTCAACCACTCGGCCAAAAGCCGCCCACAGGCTCACAATCGGCGGGGGATCGGCGTATAACACACACACCCACAATTTTCCCCTCATTTTAAGGGGAAAAAAGTGCGTGTTATACACCGATTAAATGTGTGTGTGTATGTGTATATATATGTGTGTGTGTGTGTGTATGTATGTGTTTGTGTGTGTGTATGTGTATATATATATATATATATATATATATATGTGTGTATGTATATATTATAATATGAGAGAGTGATAATATAAGGTGAGGTGAGTGCAGCGCTAATAAGATAACAGCATGACAAATTTTTCAATTGAAATTAAATATGTAAAAGGAAAACAAATGCAGAATCCCAGTGAAAATATCAGTCCATGAGTTAAGAGAAAAACAAACATCCATCCATGTGATATAACGGTCACAAATTGTAAAAAATCGTGAAAGATCCTCCAAAGAATGCGCATCCAACTCCACACCCAAGTGAGTAAGTAGCCTGCTTACCAGCTATCCGTAACTACTAAAAAGCAGTCTCACCTAGCACAGGCAAACCGGTCTCTCCAAGACCCTTAAAGATGTCTGGAACCACAGCTAGGACGATGCCACTTTGTGTGTCTGTGCTGCTGTCAGTGCTCCATCCAGGGATGGCTGGCTGCTAGCCTATTCACATTCTCCCACACTCAGGAAATCATTTTTGGAATTATTTCCTGAGTTGTGAGCTGTGAGCTGGAATTGGCTTCCGGCTGCTCAGGCTGGTGTTTCTTGTGTGTGGGAGAATGCGAATAGGCTAGCGGCCAGCAAGACCCTGGATGGAGCACTGACAGCAGCACAGACACACAAAGTGGCATCGTCCTAGCTGTGGTTCCAGACATCTTTTAGGCTACATGCCCACGAACGTTTTAAAAAACGGGCTGCAAAGATAGTACAGATGCCAGGAAAAAAACGCTGTTAAAAATGCGATTTTATCCGCGTTTTGCATTGAATTCAATGCACATTACTCCGGGCTGGCTCTCGGCTGCGTTTCTCCGTCTCTATTCAAAATCAGTGGTTCCCAATGGAGGCCGTTGATTTGAATAGAGGTCGCATCAGAAGTCGGATCAAGAGGATCCGACTTGTGTGCTGAGAATCTTGAGGGGGAAACCCAGCGAAAACGTAAAAAAAAAAAAATGTACGTGAGGTTCCCCCCAGGGGAGATACCAGGCCCTTCAGTCTGGTATGGATCTTAAGGTGAACTCCCACACCAAAAAAAAAAAAATGGCGTGAACGAGCTCCCCCCTCTCCTGGACCATACCAAGCCACATGCCCTCAGCATCAGAGGGGTTGGTGCTTTGGGGCAGGGGGGCCCTGCACCCCCCACCCCAAAGCACCTTGTCCCCATATTGATAAGGACAAGGGCCTCTTCCTGAAAGCCCTGGTCTTTGGTTGTCGGGGGTCTGTGGGCGGGGGGCTTATCGGAATCTGGGAGCCCCCTTTTAATAAGGCGCTGCCAAGATCCCAGCCCCCCACCCTATGTAAATGAGTAAGTATGGGGGTACATCGTACCCATACTCCTTCACCTGGGGAAAAAAAGTGTCACCAAAAAAAACACACTGTACACATTTTAAAAGTAATTGGGCAGCTCCGGGGGTCTCTTCCTACTTCGGGGTTCTCTTCCGACTTCTCTGCGCTCTCCGGTGCCATCTGACAGGCTCCTCCACTATCTTCTGCTCTTTTGCCCGCTCTTTTGCTAGCGGTTGTCCAGTCTTCTCTGCTGTTTTCTTCCCTCTTCTCTTCTTCCGATGTTGACTCAAAGTTTTCTCCCACTGTAATGCCGTGTGCGCGGTGCGCAATGACTTATATAGGCATTGGGCGGGGTCACCTGGTCACCCAGGGCATGATGGGACTGTGACGGCACAAGGGACGGGGTCACCGGATGACATGACCAGATGACCCTGCCCCATGCCTATATAAGTTGTTGCGCACACGGCATTACAGCGGGAGAGAACACTGAGTCAACATCGGAAGAAGAGAAGAGGGAAGAAGACAACGGAGAAGACCGGACAACTGCTAGCAAAAGAGCAGAAGATAGCAGAGGAGCTCGACAGAAGACACCGGACGGTGCAGGGAAAGTTGGAAGAGACCCCCGGAGCTGCCTGATAAATTAAGAAACTGTGTAGTGTGGTTTTTGTTTTTTTATTGACACTTTTTTTCCCCAGATGAATGAGTATGTACCCCCATACTCATTCACATAGGGTGGGGGGGGGGGGGCAGGATCTGGGGGCCACCTTATTAAACACAGTTTTTTCGGCATGGGGATTCCCCTTTAAATCCATACCAGACCAAAGGGCCTGATATGGTCTTGGAGGGGGAACCTATGCCGTTTTTAATTTTTTTTATTTGGCGCCGGGGTTCCCCTTCAAGATCATTAGAGCACAAGTCGTATGCCAAAGCCGGATCAGTTAACCACTTAAGCCCCAGACTACTTTTTGCTATAATAAATATCCCCCAAAAAATATATTAAACTTTTTTTTTTTTTTCCTCAGTGTAGGCCGATACGTATTCTTCTACATATATTCTTGGTTAAAAAAATCGCAATAAGCGTTTATTGATTGTTTGTTTATTGATTGTAATGGCAGCGATCAGTGATTTTTATGGTGACTGTGACATTATGGCGGACAGATCAGACACTTTTGGCACGATTTTGGGACCATTCACATTTATGCAGCGATCAGTGCAATTAAAAATGCATTGATTACTGTGTAAATGTGACTGGCAGTGAAGGGGTCAACCACTAGGTGGTGCTGTAGGGGTTAAGTGTGTCCTAGGAAGTGATTCTAACTGTGGGGGGGGGGGGCTGTGTGTTACACGTCACTGATCACCGCTCCCGATAACAGGGAACAGAGATCAGTGTCTTGTCATTAGGCAGAACGGGGAGATGCTTATTTACATTACCATCTCCCTGTTCTTCCTCAACGTGAGACGAGCGTGGGTATCCCCACGGACATAGAGTCCGCGGGACCCGCGGTCATGGAGCTCCCAGCGGGCACGTGTGTGCGCCCGCAAGCCATCTCTTAAAGGGCCACAAACGGGTACCTTAATCTGCCTGTACGTGCCCTTCTGCCGCAGTATCTGTGTGAAGCCATCGGGAAGCCTTCAGTGATATTCAATAGGCTGAAGTAGGATCAATGTAGGACCAAAGTAGTGCAGGGAGCATTTTCAAAGTCGGACCAGTTAAGACGGCCCTCGTAGGGAAATATTGATTTTCACATGTCATGTGACATGAGCTCCCAATGTCGGAGCCTTAGGGTCCTTTCACACGGGGCGGATCAGTTCTGATCCGCCCCGTGGATGTCCGTTTGCTCAGCGGGGATCACTCCGCCGATCCCCGCTGAGCAGGGAGATGACAGCTCCGTCTCTGCACACTGTGCAGGGACGGACCTGTCACAGCGCCGCTCTCCCCTATGGGAGATCGGATGACGACGGACCGCAGTGCCCGTCGTCATCCGATCCGCAGATGGATGGAAAAATAGCTTTTTCCTCCGTTACACTTTTTCGGATCGGAGCGGGTTGGATGTCAGCGGACATGTCACCGCTGACATCCGACGCTCCATAGACCTCTATGGAGCACCCGTTCAGGTCCGCCTAAAAAACTGACAGGCGGGCCTGAACGGGACGTCAGTGTGAAAGAGGCCTTAGTCGTACAAGTGTGAACCCGGCCTTATTCATGAATCATTTAACAACTGAAGATAAACATAGGCGTAAAGTAAATTGGCTATCTTGTACTCCTTTTCTAGGGAACAGAAGCTTTAAAGTCTAAACTACACATAATATACCAGGACCAGCCACTTTATTTAGTACACCTGTTCAATTGCTCGGAAACACAAATTGCTAATCAGCCAATCACATGGCAGCAACTTAATACATTTAGGCATCTAGACGTGGTGAATAAGACTTGCTGAAGTTCAAACCGAGCATCAGAATGGGAGGGAAAAAAAAGAGGATTTAAGTGACTTTGAAAGTGACATGGTTGTTGGTGCCAGACGGGCTGGTCTGAGTTTTTTAAAAACTGCTGATTTATTGGGATTTTCACGCACAATTACGGCTCAGGTTTACAGAGAATTGTCAGAAAAATAAAAAAATATCCAGTGGTATAAATGCCTTGTTGAGGTCAGAGGAGAATGAGCAGACTGGTTTGACATGATAGAAAGGCAACAGTAACTCAAATAACCACTCGTTACAAGAAAGGTACCATTTCTGAATGCACAACACATTGAACCTTGAAGCAGATGGGCTACAGAAGCAGAAGAAGACCACACCGAGTGCCACTCCTGTCAGTTAAGAACAGGAAAATTAGGCTACAAAAAATTGGACAATAGAAGATTGGAAAAACGTTGCCTGGTCTGATGCGTTTCGATTTGAGCTCCGACATTTAGATGGTAGGGTCAGAATTTGGCTTAAACCTGAAAGCTTGGATCCATCCTGCCTTGTATCAATGGTTGAGGCTGGTGGTGGTGGTGTAATGGTGTGGGGGGGAGGGGGGTATTTTCTTGGCACACTTTGGGACCCTTAGTACCAATAGAGCATCGTTTAAATGCCACGGCCTACCTGAGTATTATTGCTGACCATTCCTTTATGACTACAGTGTCCCCATTTTCTGATGGCTCCTTCCAGCAGGATAATGCCCCATGTCACAAAGCTCAAATCATCTCACCACTGTTTTTTTGGACATGCCAATGAGGTCACTGTACTCCAATAGCCTCCACTCACCAGATCTCAATCCAATAGAGCAGTAGTCATCAACCCTGTCCTCAGGGCCCACTAATAGGCCAGGTTTGCAAGATAACGGAAATACATCACAGGTGATATCATTTGCTGCTCAGTGATTGCCGTATTCTAGTCTGCATCTCCCCAAGGTAATACATAAAACCTGGCCTGTTAGTGAGCCCCGAGGACAGGGTTGATGACCACTGCAATAGAGCACCTTTCGGGATGTGGTGGAAGGGGATATGCGCATCATGGATATGCAGCTCCTTCACATATAATCATTGTTGATAGCTATCACTATGATGGGAGTCTATACTCACGAGGCAGGAAAAGCAGGGGGCAAAGCAATGACCCTGGAAGCTGGTTCATTAAATCTATTACAATATAGCCTAAATTTCAGGCCTGGAACACTCCACGGGGGGTGGGGGGTTGGAGACCACATGCAGGCAGTTGTACCAGATGTACCATCTATTCAAGGTAAGTACAGCTTGAACATGCTTTCCTCCACAGATTCACCTTTAAGCTGATTCTTTTTTTCTTTTTCTTTTTTTTCTTAAACAAGCTGAAGTTTCTGCACTCTTTATCCACATCAGCGCCTCCTTTTCTTGACCCATTTCTTACATGACTCATTTCCCCTCCCTGTGACTTTAGTTCCAAAAATCTGTTTATGCAGTAATCACTGACATTTTATGGAAATGTTTTCCACTTCCAACTGATTACCTCTAAGCATTCTAAATATCTTTTACATATGGCTAGGGTACGGTACGGAACTTTACTCAACTATATAAAACACGATCGGTGGTAAGCTATGTTAAAGCATTCATCTGCTGCGACAAAGAATACCTACTGTAAATTAACCTGTTGCGGTAAATAAGCTGAAGGGTTAATGGAATACATTGTGCTATGCTGGTCATTTATAGATCAGACCACTGGAGATCAAAAAAAAAAAATATATATATATATATATATATATATATATATATATATATATATATATATATATATATATATATATATATATATATATATATAATATAATTTTACATATATTAAGGGTTAATATATATATATATTTTTTTTTTAACTAATTTAGCACCGTATACCAGTATTTATGAACAGCCGTTCTCATCTGAAGGCAGTAGGGCTTTGCATATTTCTTCATTGGATCTTTTGAATGTCTATTCAACTGTACGGTTTACGGTTTAGGAGATATTCGCCTTGCATACCGCCGCTGACGTCAGCGGTGCATGTGCAGTGAAGGTCCGGTGTATAGTGCCAGAACGGAGGGCACGCGCGGGAGTGACGTCATCGCAGCTCCGGACACTCACAGCACCGGAGCCGCAAACCCCAGAAGAATCGCCGAGGCAAAAAGTCAGCTCCCTCGGCGGTGACCGGGAGATGGCGCAGGGCTTCGTTCTAAGGTAAGTATTTCATAATGAGCTAATATGTTTTTTTGTTTTTTTTTGTTCTGGGTATATAACCGCTTTAAGACCCCTTTCACACCAGGGCGTTTTGCAGGCGCTATAGCGTTAGAAATAGCGCCTGCAATCCGCCCTAAAAAAGCAGCACCATTGTCTGTAGTGTGAAAGCTCCGAGGGCTTTCATACTACAGCGGTGCGCTGGCAGGATGTCAGGGAAAAGTCCTGCCAGCAGCTTCTTTGGAGCGGTGAAGGAGCGGTGTGTTTACCGCTCCTCCACCGCTGCTCCCCATTGAAATCAATGGGGCAGCGCTGTAATACTGCCGGCAAAACGCCGCCATTGCTGGCGGTTTTAACCCTTTCTCGGCCGCTAGGGGGGGGGTAAAAGCGCCCCGCTAGCGGCCGAAATGCACTGCAAATCCGGCGTTTTACCGCCCGCACTATGGGTGGTGTGGTGTGAAAGGGGTCTAAGAGAAAATTCCACCTTTTGTAAAAAAAAAAAAAAATTCATAAAATATATTTTATTATTATAATATTTTTTGTTGTTCACATTATTATTATTATTATTCATTTTTTTTCTATCACTAATGGAGAGGTCCTTGAAGGTCTTGGGGGGCAATCGTTTTTTATTAAGTAAATTTAAAGCTTTTTTAAAGCGGGAGTCCGCCGGGACTCCGCGTTTTTTTTTTTTTTTTTAAGTCAGCAGCTACAAATACTGCAGCTGCTGACTTTTAAAATAGTGACACTTACCTGTCCAGCGCGCCCGCGATGTCGGCACCCGAAGCCGATCTCTAGATCGACACTCGAGTGCTGCCGCCGCCATCTTGGGTATGGGAATCAGGAGATGGAGCCTTTCGGCTTCATTTCCCAGTTCCCTACTGCGCATGCGCGAGTCGCGCTGCGCAATGAGGACGGTTCCCGCTGCCTCTGGAATCTGTGTGTTTCCCAGCAGGCAGCGGGGCACTTGCGGAAGGGGGCGGGCACTTGCGGAAAGGGGCGTAATGTACGCCCCTTTCCGCAGAGAGCTAGCTCGGAAGTGGGTGCAGTTACCTGGATTATCCAGGTAACTGCACCCCCCTCCCCCCTGAAAGGTGCCAATTGTGGCGCCGGAGGGGGGGAGGAATCCGATGAGCGGAAGTTCCATTTTAGGGTGGACCTCCGCTTTAAGTACATTTATACAATCAACTAAAATCTCAAAAAATGTATTTTCTTCCCTGGAGGGCTAAACTTGTTGTTACAAGTAAATGACATAATGTAGGTTGTTGGTTCATCTATTCAGTAGAATTCATGTACAGCACTGCACTCTAGTGGCGAAATGTGTTTTGTACAAATTAAAACACTGGCGATGGCTGCATTGACTACTCTGGGTAGCTCACCCTTATTAAACTGTTAAACATCCATTAAGGCACAGACAAAATCAGAGCAGGTTTGTACTGTGCTAAGAAATTGTTTTTATAAATGGAACATTGAGTAACCCACAGTACTGGATAGGAGAGGATTTAAAATAGAAAATAGTCTGATGTCTTTATTGTTAGCATTACTTGGCAATAGGGATGAGCCGAAGACCGAACCCCCCCCCCCCCCCCCAAGTTCGGTTCGCACCAGAACATGCCAAACAGGCAAAAAATTCATCAGAACACGCGAACACTGTTAAAGTCTATGGGAGACAAACATGAATAATCAAAAGTGCTCATTTTAAAGGCTTATGTGCACGTTATTGTCATAAAAAGGTTTTTGGGGACCCGGGTTCTGCCCCAGGGGACATGTATCAATGCAAATTTTTTTTTTTTTAAACTGGCATTTTTTTTTAATGCTTAAAGTGAAACAATAAAAATTAAATATTCCTTTTAAATATCATGCCTGGGGGGTGTCTATAGTATGCCTGTAAAGTAGCACATTTTTCCTGTGTTTAGAACAATGTCACAGCAAAATGACAATTCTAAAGGAAAAATTGTAATTTAAAACTGATTGCGGCTGTAATGAATTGTCAGAAATATAGATAAACCTCATTGAAAAAAAGAGCATGGGATCCCCCCCAGTCCATTGGGTCTGAAATATTAAGGGGAATCCCGAAAAAAAAAATGTGGGGCGCCCCCTAAAATCCATACCAGGCCCTTCGGGTCTGATATGGAATTTAAGGGGAACCCGCGCCAAATTTAAAAAAAAAAATGGCATAGGGCCCCCCCCCCCAAAAAAAATCCATAAATTTTTTAAAAATTGCGTAGGGGTTCCCCCAAAATTCATACCAGACCCTTATCCGAGCACACAACCTGGCAGGCCACAGGAAAAGAGGGCCAAATGCCCTCAAAATGGGGAAGCCCCCCAAAGCACCTTGTCCCCATGTTGATGGGGACAATGGCCTCATCCCCACAACCCTTGCCCGTGGTTGTGGGGGTCTGCGGGCTGGGGCCTTATCGGAATCTGGAAACCCCCTTTAACAAGGGGACCCCAGATCCCGGCCTCCCCCCTGTGTGAAATGGTAACGGGGTACAAATGTACCCCTACCAGTTCACAAAAAAATGTCCGAATGTTAAAAACGACAAGACACAGCTTGGGGACAAGTCCTTTATTATAAAAAAGAAATTCCCACAATGTCCATTCATTTTCTTCTGTCCCTAAGGTGTGTCTTGTCGTTTTTTAACATTTTGACACTTTTTTTGTGAAATGGTAGGGGTACATTTGTACTCCGTTACCATTTCGCACAGGGGGGAGGCCAATAAGCCCCCCACCTGCAGACCCCCACAACCACCGGGCAAGGGTTGTGGGGATGAGGCCCTTGTCCCCATCAACATGGGGACAAGGTGCTTTGGAGGGCTACCCCAAAGCACCCTCCCCATGTTGTGGGCATGTGGCCTGGAATGGTTCGGGGGGGGCGTTCTCTCGTTCCCCCCCTCTTTTCCTGTGGCCTGCCAGGTTGCGTGCTTGGATAAGGGTCTGGTATGGATTTTGAGGGGGGCCCCTATGCTTTTTTTTGTTTCATTTTGTGCAGGGTTTCCCTTAAAAACCATACCAGACCCAAAGGGCCTGGTAATGGATGGACTGGGGGGGACCCCATGCTCTTCTTCTTTTTTTTTTTTTTTTTTTTTTCAATGAGTTTTATCTTTATTGCCAAGACCTGACAATTCATTACAGCTGCGATCAGTTTTAAATGACAATTTTTGCTTTAGAAATTTCATTTTGCTGTGGTGCTGTTCTAAACATGGGGAAAATGCGCCACTTTATAGGCATACTATAGACACCCCCAGGTACGATATTTAAAGGAATATTTCATTTTTTATTTTATTTTACTTTAAGCATTAAAAAAAAATCACAGCTCCTGAAAAAATGTCAGTTTAAAAAAAAAAAATGTCATTGATACATGTCCCCTGGGGCAGGAACCGGGTCCCCAAACACTTTTTATGACAATAAATTGCATATAAGCCTTTAAAATGAACACTTTTTCATGTTAATGTCCCATAGACTTTAACTGTGTTCCGGCGGCTTTCAAATCTCCCCCGAACAACCGTTCACCTATCCCAACTTAGCAAGTTAAAGGTTGTGTTTAGGCAATACAAACTTGTTATCTGAGACATGGAACAGTTTTACTAAACAGATTACTTGCTTTGCTAACCTTATGTAAATAATGCATTTCCAAACAATGAAGAGCATTTCAAAGGGGTGATCAGTTTAAAGTGGTTGTAAACTCTCCCCCACAATAAATCGGCATAAAAAAACCCTAATGAACACTGCTTGCAGATCTCTCCTTGCTTAGTATTGTTGTAATCCTTTTTGTTCTTTAGAATGACGTCACTGAGCATGCCCAGATCTCCCCTGATTTACGCTCTTACGATCACACTCTCTATGTGCTTATCTATCTGTTATCAGGACACACCACTGATATCCCAGGAGGCTGCAGAATCATTCGGCGCTTCCTCCTATACTCCATGTGACCATGTGACATCACATGCAGTGTAAACCTGGCCATTACTGCAGTCTTATCAGCTGAAGCTGATAATACTGACACAGGAAAACATTAGACAATAGACACAAGTAAATACTATGAAATAAAACAAGTCAGCTATGAACAGGGAAGCAGGGTTGCCATAGAAACATTGGATTGAGAACGAGGCTTGGTTAACAGTACAGGAAGTGCTCAATGTAAGGGCGGAAATACACTCCACTGTGGAATTAGAAAACAATACTTAAGATGGCGCTGCCTTACCCCTGGAAACAAGTTTTTTAAAGTTTCTTTAAACGGTAAGTAATATGCGATTTGGGCTGGATTACAGTGGCTTTAGTTTGATAATTACTTATTATAATGGACTAAATGAAAAGAAGCATCAGAGTGGGAGAGTTTACTTCCTCTTTAACCACTTCCCACCCGGCCAATGTACATATACGGCCTGGTGGGAGATCTCTACTTCTGATAGGACGTTCAGGAACGTCCTTCAGAATTAGGGAGATCGTGCCCGCACAGCGGCGCGATCCCGATGTGCTTGTGTCACCCGGACACGGCGCATCTCGGATCGGCAGAAGGGCTCTGTGATTGGCCCTCCTGATCACATTACGGCCGTGTCCAATCACGGCCGTCATGTGATGTAAACAAACAGCCGGTTCATAGGCAATCGGCTCTCCTCTCCTCACACAGAAGAAATCGCTGAGGAGAGGAGAGCAGATCGCTGCAGCCGGCTGGTGATCAGCGAGTATGAGCTGTTTTTACAGCTTTTTACTAACTGATCACCAGTCTAGTGAAATACACACATCACCACACAGTGTACAACACACATGTCCCCAAAACACACATGTCCCCAAATAAAAAAACACATGTCCCCAAATAAAAAAACACATGTCCCCCACATATGTCCCACTAAAATCACATGTCCCAATGATTATCTGCACACATATGTACGTGATCACCTGCACACATATGTACATGATCATTTGCGTACATATGTCCGTGATCACACAAACCAATTATTATACACTTAACGGAATTTTTTTTACCAAAAACATGTAGCAGAATACATTTTGGCTTAAATTTATAACAAAATTTGATTTTATTGGATTTCTTTTAAAATGGAAAAAAGAAAATATTGTTTTTTTTTCCAAATTTCCGCTTTTTTGCGCTTATATCGCAAAAAATAAAAAATGGAGTCGTGAATAAATACCACCAAAATAAAGCTCTATTTGTGCGAACAAAATGATAAAAATTTCATTTGGGTACAGTGTAGCATGACCGCGCAATTGTCATTGAAAGTGCGAGAGCGATGAAAGCTGAAAATTGGGCTGGGAAGGAAGGGGGTGAAAGTGCCCTGTATTGTAGTGGTTAATGATTCACATGAGATGGTAAGCTTAGATCATGACATGGTTGAATTTATTTACATTTGAAATACAGTTATAAAGCTGTGATATTGGTTTGGCAATTTTGCTGATAACCCCAATTGATAAAAGAATGTAACCTGGTTTTGAACAATTGTTTATTTGTTTGTACAGAACTGTTTGACAACTACATGCAACAGGATGCTCATGAATTTCTAAACTACCTTCTTAACACTATTGCTGACCTGCTGCAAGAGGAGAAGAAACAGGAGACCCAGAATGGCAAGCTGCAGAATGGGAGCCTGGAGCTCCAGGAACCTGACAAGCCTGACCTCACCTGGGTTCACGAGATCTTCCAGGGAACTCTAACCAATGAAACCAGATGTCTTAACTGTGAAACTGTAAGTTACTGACAGTACTAAACTGTGATGGCCCATGCAGTGGGCTTTGGTGTACAATGTGAAAGATCTATTTCTGTGAGCTCTTAGAGAAACAGGAGTTAATAGTTGGAAACAACATAATCATTGAAATGAAAGATTATATAGTTTCATAGGATCAGCCCAACCACCTTTTGAGATGTTTCTGGATACAACCTACTCCTCCTGTACAAGGTGTTTCACGTCTTCTGCTAAACCAGAAGGTGGTTCAGTCTTCTCCATAATGTAGAATTTCAGTCTGAAAATCCTGGAAGTCAGATCATCAGAATCCATGGGAAATAGTTGTTGGTAAGTAATTCAGTTAAAGGCTAACTCCACCTTTTGTTAGCATGTTTCATGTTATACCCATATATAGGATGTCACATGAACAATGGTTAGGGTGTGCAACCGCCATGCCCTCTTACAGTAGCCAAGGATTCTTCTCCCTCTTATCAAATTAAAAATCTGTACAACTGTGCATGGCTCCACCCACACAGCCGAGTCACTCATTCACCGGAATCTGCATGAAAAAAAACGATGGGTCTTGTTTACCACCGCAGCAGAGGAGCTTGTAGTTGCACAGCTGAGGTGATGTCACTGTACTTGTAGTTTATTGTCCCTTTCTCCAGCCTGGAAGAGAATGTGAATACTGAAAGCATTCAAAATATGGACTATTAATGCTGGCTCTAGTAGATTAAAAGATACGTTTACTTTTGAAAACAAAAAATAAATGCTTTTTATTTATTTATATATTTTTTTGCAGGTAATAAAAGTGCATTTATTTTTTCTTTCTCGCAGGTGCAAAATCTGGCTCCTGCAGCCTCTCAGTACAGCAGTCTTCCCGTACCACCAGTAAGGCTGGGTTCACATAGCAGCGATGCGGGCACGCCGCAAATCCGCGGCGGGTTCCCGCATCACATGCCTCCTGGCGGCAGTTCACACTGCCCTATGCGAACTGCTGGGAGTGTCAGTGAAATGTTAATGACACCCCCAGATCAGTTCGCATATCGCAGTGCGATCTGCAAACTCGGACAGGAATCGGATCGCATTGTGTGAACACCCATGCGATCCGATTCTGCTGCGGACCAAAAAAAGGGTCCTGTGCCATCTGTATGGCTGAACTCGCATCGCACAGAGATCGGATGTGATTTGCACTGCAGTGCGGTGTGAATCACATCCGGTTCTCATAGCCGCAGCAGTGTGAACCCAGCCTTAGGGCCAACAGTTACTGACTTCCAGGAAGAATCATTGAACTACAAGAGCGCTTACCAGCCCCCTCGCAGTTCATTGAGAACCGCAAAGCCTGCCACAGTAGACAGGGCCTATGGTGCACTCATTCACAGAAGTCTGTGAATAAATGATGCAACTGTGTGAGCAAAACCCCACATGGCCACACTGTTTTTAAATAGTGACAGCTGTTGTTGGGAGAGAATCTCCCACCATCTGTCATAATGGGGGATCAGGGGATAGGCAAGATGGGTGGTGGAGGGCTGCTGCTTTAGTTATAGGTTACACTTTGGATATGGGTGTAACCTATTACTAAAGGGGACCTTATCCTTCAATCACCGCTTCTTTGGGGGATACGGGGTTTGTTTGAGAGTATGGATTGCAGCTTATTGGTTCAATGTAGCTCATGGATAAATGAATTCAAACAATAAACCATTTCATGAATAGGGTTATCCATGATATCGCAAAGGACTTTGTTATATACCATTGATGGCATACCTTGGCAGCTAAGATGTTTTGGAACTACATTTCCCATGATGCTCAACTACGCTGCAGCGTGCATGAGCATCATGGTAAATGTAATTCCAGAACATCTGGGATGCCAAGGTTCGCCATCACTGTTATCGCAATTCTTTCCGAGGCTCTCTAGTAGTAGCTTTTTTTTTATTTTTTATTTTTTTATTAGCTCCCTGGTTCAGAGCCTAAGCTGAACTAGAATGTTTCAATAATTTCTTGAATGCTAGCTTCTCAATATGCTCTTGACTATCAGGTTGTTTACTTTGATAGATAGTTTTTTAACACTGTAAGGCCTCTTACACATGACACTCCTGTTTGAACATCTACTTTTTCAGACATAATTTCTTTGTATATATTTACGCATTTTTGCTTATATGCTTTTGTGCATTTTCACGCAAATGTATTCTCTCGTTCTGCACAATATACAAATGAGCATTTGCACACATCTGTGTGCACTTGCATGCATATTATTTTTTTTTTTAACTGAAGAATGCATGGCGCTTGTTTATGTGCCTGAGTGTATAGGCACATTACAGTTACCGTATTTATCGACGTATAACACGCACTTTTCCCCCCCTGAAATCGGGGGTGCGTGTTATACGCCGATCCCCTGCTGTTGCTACCTCTTTCTGCCGTTCTCTGCAGCTTCCGTGTATTTTCGGCTGCGCTCGGCCGCACTCAGCTATCTTCGGCCGTTCTCGGTAGCTTTCGGAAAGCCGAAAGCAGCCGAGAACTACGGGCGCCATTTTTAAACGGCAAACGACTGACAAGGCTGCAATGCAAGTCTGCAAATGACACTGACAAGGCTGCATTGATGGGCATTTAAATGTATTTTCTTTTTCTTAAAATTCCCTCCTAAACTTGGGGTGCGTGTTATACGCTGATAGATACGGTAATTGATTGTATTTTAGCTCCGTTAAAAAAAAAAAAAAAAAAAAGAATCTGTACTAAGCTTTTTCAAGCTGCATTGGTGTAATGCCCGTTATAGCTATGAGGTGAACAACATTTTTGATACCTTTCCATGAAATAGAAAATCCCAATTTTGTTGCAAATGTAATTGGCATCCATTATTGTTCCAAATCTAATAAAAATCTGACTTTGCTTAATTTTTGATTCAACAAATTATTTTAACAAATTTATTTCAAGTAGAAAACAAATTGCAAAAAAATTGCATGGACAAAATTGGTGGGTCGATATAACCGAATATTTTGTTGTACAACCGTTAGAGAGAATCCCTGCTAACAAGTAATTCCTGTAGTTCTCGCTGAGCCTCTGCACCTGCCAACAGATAGTCTGTCCCACTCTACTTGAGCAAACTGCTCCAGTTGGCTCAGGTTTGACGAGTGCTTTCTCCAGACTGCATATCAGGTCTTTTTTTTTTTTTTTTTTTTTTTCAATCTGTGAACATAAAGCTTATGTGACTTATGTGAAAGCTTCAGTTTTTTGTCTCGTCTGCCAAAAGGACAGTCTCTCAGAGTCATTGTGGCTTGTCATTATGCATTTGAGCAAATTCACTCTGGCTTTTTACGTTATTCTTGCAACTGAGGAATCCTGCTGAGTCTTCTTCCTTTGAGACCACTGTTGCCCAAAAGTGGTGCAATCAGGAAAACTTGTCAGAAGTGACTCATGCAGGTAGCAGAGGAATGAAGCAGCAGACAAAAATAACACTTAGTGCTCTGGATTGAGACAAGTACACACTATAGAGCAGCCTTTTTCACCCTGTGGTGCTTTCAGGTTTCTTCAGTAGTGCTTTAGCAAATTACTTAAAAATTGGCCAAAAATTGTATACAAGCTAGTGCGTGGGCGAATCCTGCCTTTTAGTTACACAAAGCCACACCATTACAACCTTCTAACTATTGGTATCCTATAAACCTATGATGTCATCTGTTACTAGGGAGGACATTGGGCACCTGCACAACATCCTTGTTTACCCCTCCAATGCTCGTCTCCATCAGCACTGGGGGGTCACATTACCTGAGTAAGGGAGAAGAGAAAATTTGGCATACTAGTGTGCAAAGGTTGTATTTGCTTTGGAGGAATAAATCACTCTTAAGCCGCGTACACACGGGCGGATTGTATGGCCTACTTAGTCCGTCATACAATCCGACGGACAGTCCGTCATACTTTCGAATGAACGGACTTGACCACACACGGATGCACAAACAGTCCGTTGAAAGCTTGCGCGATGACGTGTACAGCACGTACGACAGGACTAGAAATGGGAAGTCCAATACACAGCAAAGCACCCTTCCGCCGTGTAAATCCTTTCTGAGCATGCGCCATTCTTAGTCCGTCGAACTAGCCTACTCACGAGTGGATTGTCCGCTGAAACCAAAGTATGACGGACAGAATTACGGAAATTCCGAAATACTTAGTACGCCAGACTGCACGCTGAAAAAGTCCGCTGAAGCCCACACACGAGCGGACTGTCCGCTGAAATGTGTTTCGGCGGACTAAGTAGGCCATACAATCCGCCCGTGTGTACGCGGCTTAACACTGGGTGTCATATGTGCCTGGATTTTACTGCACTCTAGTTTAGTTTTTACATTTTAGAACGGTGTTCCTTAAGATTGTGCATCATTTTAAGAGACAAGGTTTTTTTTTTTTTCTTTTCAGTTTTATACTTACCTGACCGATGATCTGTCCCCCGGCGCCTGTGCACTGAGAGCCGAACCATTGAACATGACCGATGTGGAGAGCTGCTGACTGTCAATCATCTCTCTGCTCTGACACCCCACCCCGCACACTGGAGCGCGCTGAGCTGTGCAGGGGCAGGGAGTGAACGTCTCGGGCTCTCAGCGGCTCCTAGCGGATCCAGACTTTATTGTCATGATGACGCGGTGCCTGGACTGCTGAAAATTGGTCACAGGAGTGCAAAACTAATTGCACTCCTGTGACCCATAGGAGAAACCCAGCCAAACAAGCTCAAGCTGGACTTCTCCTCTAACCAGTTATGGACCGCCCGCCACAGTTTTACGGTGGCTGTTTGAAGGAGGATATCGTTGTTATTGCAGCAGCTAGGTGCCATAACCCCGGTGTCTCCTTCTTCAGCAGGCGGTCCGCTACAAGATAAGTGGTCTCTGCAGCGGATTTGCTGCAAGATCACTTTTATCCATGGCGGGAGAGGGCCCCCCTTTCCGCCATGATCCAGTGCCCTCCCGCCGCTTACCGGAGCCGTCAGCAGAGGCAATCGCATCTTGTCTCCTGCTTGGTATGGAGACGAGTGAGGGGGAAGATGTCCCCAACCCGTCTCCATACAATTGCTGGGAGGAAGCGATGTCAAAACGTCACTTCCACCCACAGCTCTTTAAGGGCCAATTTTTTTTTTAATTATTTTTTTTAAATTTACAATTTTTTTAATTTTTTTTTTTATTGCATTTTAGTCTAAATATGAGATCTGAGGACTTTTTGACCCCAGATCTCATATTTAAGAGGTCCTGTCATGCTGTTTTCTATTACAAGGGCTGTTTACATTCCTTGCAATAGGAATAAAAGTGACCTTTTAAAAAAAAAAAAAAAAACAGTGTAAAAATAAAAGCTAAAATAAATAACAATAAAAACAAATTTTTTTTTAAACAACAGGAGTGCTTTATTGTCAAAGACAAGTGTACAGAATAATAAAACAAAAGACAGGGGAGTAGCCCACATCACAGTCGGATACAGAAAAAGAAAAGGTGACATTTCCTACATATAATACAGGTAGTCAATTAGGAATACACACAATCCTAACAGAGGTTCCATCCCGTTAACAAGCATAGAGAAAAAACAACACCACCTGGCTTAAGTAAGTGCTCCTATACTATCCAGAGGTCCATGGGAGCCAGACCTTATCGAACTTCCACGGGCAGCCTCGATTGTGATACGTGAGTTTATAAAGTGGCAGAACACTATTTATTTTCTTCTCCCACAAGGCCACACTAGGAGGAGAGGGTGAAAACCAATGACAGATAATTGATTTTTTTGGCGTAAAAAAAAAACAAAAAATTTTAAACGCGCCCTGTACCGCGGAGCTCGCGCGCAAAAGCGAACGCATAGGTGAGTAGTGCCCGCATATGAAAAACCACACATGTGTGCGGTATTGCCGCGACTGCTAGAGTAAGAGCAATAATTCTTGCCCTAGACCTCCTCTGTAACGCAAAACATGAAACCTGTAGAATTTTTTTTTTTTTAAATGTCGCCTGTGGAGATTTTTAAGGGTAAAAGTTTGTCGCCATTCCATGAGCAGGCGCAATTTTGAAGCGTGACATGTTGGGTATCAATTTACTCGGGGTAACATTATCTTTCCCAATATAAAAATATAAATTGTGCTAATTTTACTGTTGTCTTATTTTGTTTTTATTCAAAAAAGTGAATTTTTTCCAAAAAAAAGTGCTCCTGTAAGACCGCTGCGCAAATATGGTGTGCAAAAAAGTATTGCAATGACCGCCATTTTATTCTCTGGGGTGTTAGAACCCCCAAACATTATATATTGTTTTCTTTTCTAAGTCATTTTCTTGAAAAAAAAAAAACAGTTTTAAACATGTAAATACCAAAATCTCAAAGCGAGGCTGGTCCTTAAGTGGTTAAAGGGTTTAATGGGTGTCTTGGCTGGAAAAAGGTTGAAAAACTTTGCTATAGAGCAGGGATATGCAATTGGCGGACCTCCAGCTGTTGCAGAACTACAAGTCCCATGAGGCATAGCAAGACTCTGACAGCCACAAGCATGATACATCCAGAGGCAGAGGCATGATGGGACTTGTAGTTCTGCAACAGCTGGAGGTCCGCTAATTACATATCCCTGCTATAGAGGGATATGGTTTGTTCATATTTTCATGCCTGAGGTTTACAGCCATTTTAAGGCTAATAGACTTATTTTATATTGGCTGGCTTTACACCTGTCACTGCATGTTTGTATGGCTTTATAGGTGCGCTATCAAAGCTGGTTGACACATCTTATGTGATTGTAATGTGTACTGACATACATTTTCAATGCTTTTCATGTGCTGTTGTCATTTTCTTTTGCACATGTCAATGCATCAAAAAATGGACATGACCTTTTTTAGACAATGCAGCATTTAAACAAAATGTGGAACTTACAAGTATGTGTTTTACAAAGTCTAAATGTTAAAATGACCCTTTAAAACTGTAACGCTAAACATTTCAAGATACAGTGACGTTTTTTTTACTGACTCAGTAAATGTGTGAAAATCATGTTTTTCCATACAGGTTTGGGAAGCAGAATAAAAAAAATGTATATTTAGCCATATTTGTAACAATGAAGTAAAATATTTTTAATAGGTAGTTTGATTATACTTTCTGCACCATTTAAAGTGCTTCCAAAGGCAGACGGGTTTTTTTCTTTTTACGTTCTCTAAGCAGCTCCCAGCCCCCTATACTTACCTGAGCGCGATCTCGATCCAGCGACGTATATGAGAACAGTGGCGCACTCAGGTCTCTCCCTCTTCATTGGCTCAGACACAGCAGCGGGAGCCATTGGCTCCCGCTGCTGTCAATCCCAGCCAGTGAGGAGGGGGCAGAGCCGATTCATGCTCTGTGCATCTTATGGGTGCACACAGCCGGCATAGGAGCGAACAAATGGCTTGCTATGGGGGCACTCAGCAAGGGGGAGGAGCCATGATTGGCAGGGGGGGGACCCCCAAGAAGATGCGCATTGGGGCTGCTCTGTGCAAAACCACTGCAGAAATCAGGTAAGTATAACATGTTTGTTATTTTATTTTTTAATAAAAAAATGTACCTTTTAAAGCGGAGGTCCACCCTAAAATGGACCTTCCGCTCATCGGATTCCTCCCCCCCTCCGGCGCCACGATTGGCACCTTTCAGGGGGGAGGGGGGTGCAGTTACCTGGATAATCCAGGTAACTGCACCCACTTCCGGGCTAGCTCTCTGCGGAAAGGGGCGTACATTACGCCCCTTTCCGCAAGTACCCGCCCCCTTCCGCAAGTGCCCCGCTGCCTGCTGGGAAACACACAGATCCCAGAGGCAGCGGGGACCGTCCTCATTGCGCAGCGCGGCTCGCGCATGCGCAGTAGGGAACCGGGAAATGAAGCCAAAAGGCTCCATTTCCTGATTCCCATACCCAAGATGGCGGCGGCAGCACTCGAGTATCGATCTAGAGATCGGCTTCGGGTGCCGACATCGCGGGCGCGCTGGACAGGTAAGTGTCACTATTTTAAAAGTCAGCAGCTGTAGTATTTGTAGCTGCTGACTTTAAAAAAAAAAAAAAACGCGGAGTCCCGGCGGACTCCCGCTTTAATTACTTTTTCCCACAATTGATCCAGCATGATCAGCAGTGTTCCTCCTCTCCACCACCGCTGTCCAACTATATTTCTCTGTAGGAGGCGAAATGTGAAAACATCATTCCCTGACAGCCAGTTTGTCTCGATCTGCCGTTACTTTAAATACAGAAGACTTTTAGGGCACTTTCACACTGCCAGCGCCCGGGCGTCGGCGGTAAAGCAGCATTTTACCGTCGTATTTGCAGCACTTTTTTTTAGCCGCTAGCAGGGCACTTTTAAACGCCTGTAAACGAAACGCGACTAAATGAATTACCGCGTTTAATACACGTGTACAAGCTGTTACAGGCGTTTGGTGTTTCAAATGACTTTGAACATACGTCATGAACGCTTTTATTTTATTTTTTTGCTTACCAAAAAATGTTTCTAAACTCAATGGCCTAGAAACAACCCTGTGTACATGTACTGATAAGATAACATAAAGGAATGTTCAGGGGCAGCTTAAAAAAATGCCCAACTGCTCCTAAACGTTTGTTTACCAGCAGCAGTGTACATGAAGCCTAAGCCTGATATCTGCAGCTTAGTGATACTAAAGTCTCTTGTTTTTAAATTAACATATTTTTTTTTCTACTTGCATGCTCTGTGCAGTGGTTTTGCACAGAGCAGCCCAGATCCTCCTTCTCGGGTCCCTCCCAGGCACTCTTGGCTCCTCCCTCCTGCCCCCACAGCAAGCAACTTGCTATGGGGCAACCGAGCCGCTGGTCTGTGTCCATTCAGTCACTGAGCCGTGGTTCGGCCCTGCCCCCTCACTCTCCTTATTGCCTCACTATCTTTGACAGCAGCGGGAGCCCAACCCCCAGTCCCACCTGTACTTGACTTCGTAAGTGAAGAGGTCTCAGTGCTAATGCATTAAGGTAAAAAATCTTCTGCAAGCAGCTTGCGCCCCCCCTCTTATACTTACCTGAGCCTGATACCCCAGCAATGTGTATGAGAGCAGAGGCTCTCCCACCTCTCCACCTCATTGGTTCAGACACAGCAGCAGTAGCCATTGGCTCTTGCTACTTCCTGAGTGAAGAGGAGGAGGGGCCAAGCATGGACACACAGAGCTAAGCGCACGAGTGTTCCCATAGCAAGGGAATTTCTATAGGGGCACTCAGCAAGGGGTAGGGGCCAGGTGCCCGGTGGGACACCCAAGAAGAGGAGGATTGGGTCTGCTCTGTGCAGCATAGGGAAAGGTATTGGCAGCATGATGAGCATAGTGGACCTCTGCCTCATTGTACTGTGTTGTCGGTATAACAGTGGAAGGTTGTTAGTATGTATGTGATGACCTTTATCTGGGTGGTGCTGCAGCATCATTGCTCATTTAGGAAGCTGTTTACAGGCCCTCAGTTTAAATACACCCAATGTGATAATAGCCACATTTAAAGCGGGGTTCCACCCTAAAGTGGAACCTCCGCTGATCGGATCCCTCCCCCCCCTCCGGTGTCACAATTGGCACCTTTTCAGGGGGGAGGGGGGTGGAGATACCTGTCAAAGACAGGTATTTACACCCACTTCCGGGCATAGACTCCCGTGGGAGTCTACGCCATTTCCTGTCCTGCCGCGCTGTCTGCTGGGACACACACGGGTCTCAGAGACAGCGCGGAGAATTCCTATTGCGCTGCGCGACTCGCGCATGCGCAGTAGGGAACCGGGAAGTGAAGCCGATTTGCTTCACTTCCTGATTCCCTCACCTGGAATGGTGGCGGCAGCAGCCGAGGGCCGAGCGATCGATCGGCCTCGGCTGCCGGCATCGCTGGAACCCGGGACAGGTGAGTGTCCATTTATTAAAAGTCAGCAGCTGTAGTATTTATAGCTGCTGGCTTTTAATATTTTTTTTTTTTTGGTGGAATCCCTCTTTAAGTGTTCAGAGATGAGAGATCCTAATTCTGTCTGAGCGGTCTGATTTATCAGCCTGTCTGAAAAAAAGAACGGCCTGTATAGCACTGAGCAATCTGTCCAGTTCACAAATTAATTGAAGTGTCGTTGGATTGTTTGCTCAGGACAATGGGCAGGTTTCTCTGTGACAGTTAAGAAATGAGTCCCGATGTCACAACTTAAACTGAGTGACTTTTGACTTCAGGGCAACACAGGATCCTCTCTAAATTGTCCCTAATATGTGTATGAATGTGTGTTAGGGACCTTGGAGTGTTCGCTCCTTGAGGGTAAGGACTGATGTGAATGTGCAATTTATATGTAAAGCACTGCATAAATTGACGGCACTATATACCGTATTTATCGGCATATAACACGCACCAACGTATAACATGCACCTTAACTTTAAGATGGAAGTTTCACGAAAAAAACTTTCCACAGACCTCTGAGCCCCCTGCATGGTACACTGAGCCCCCTGCATGGTACACTGAGCCCCCTGCATGGTGCACTGAGCCCCCTGCATGGTGCACTGAGCCCCCTGCATGGTGCACTGAGCCCCCTGCATGACCCACTGAGCCCCCTGCATGACCCACTGAGCCCCCTGCATGACCCACTGAGCCCCCTGCATGACCCACTGAGCCCCCTCCATGACCCACTGAGCCCCCGCACGGTACACAGGCCCCTTTAATTATAAAGCCCCCCTCCTCCTCTGCACTCCCAGGAGACCACCAAGTCTCCTGGGATGGCATTGCCAGCATGCTCTGGATCGGAGCTATTGAATACCTGCATTGCCATCGCTGCCGGCCCCTTCTCGTGCACCGCTCCTCCTGTGTCACCTATGAATCTTTTGAACACCTCCATTGGCACCGTGGACCCGGTCATGTGACATATCTCTGCTCTGAATCATTTACGGTCACATGACCGCTCTCCTCCAATCACAAGCTACACTCGAGGAAGGGGGCGGAGCGGGAGGAGGAGAGCGGCGTTGGTGGAGGGGTTTGAATTGCCATACAGTGGCATGGGGAAGCGGTGTGTGGGAGGCGGCCGGCAGTAAAGTCATCAGGAGGTTTCCTGGCAGCGTTGTCCCATGGCCAGGAGAGTCGGACGGGCCACCCGATTACGGCCACCCGATTACGGCCACCCGATTACGCCCCCCTCCCCCGTGAAAAAAAAACAGATATTGGCACATAACATGCAGGCACAGTTTACCCTCTGTTTTCAGGGTAAAAAAGTGTGTGTTATACGCCGATAAATATGGCAAGTACCTGAAATAAATAATAAGTTGGTGAAATGTATAGATTAGGGCTGAAACAACTAATCGATGAATCGACAACTAATCGATTACTATTTTCATAATATATTAATCGCCAGTAGCATATTGGGGTTAAAAAAACTAAAATGAGCCCTTTATCGTACAAAAAGAGCAAATAATCGCTACTGTAAATATTAATTTCTCTGTTCTACAGTAAAAAAAAAAATGAACCCCTTACAGTAGTGATTATCTGCTTTTTTTTTTCTACTATAAAGGGCTAATTTTAGTTTTTTTAACCCCATTATGTTACTAAACGTCTCTGACCTGGTTCACATCTATGTGTTTATTGGTGCTTTTTGCAGAAATACACTACAGTTCATTTCCATGGTTTCCTATGGGACACATTCACATCTGAAAGGGTCGGGGACTTTTAACGCAAAATGGTGCTTTATTGGTTCAATATACTTCAATGGAGAAGCTGCAGAAAAGCATTCAATGCGTTTTTGCAGCAATTTGTGGTTTTTAATCTGCCCAAAAAAAAAAATGCAAATTGCGGTAAAATCACGTGCGCAAAAATCAAAACGCACAGCAAAAAGCACTGCAGAAACAGATCAAAAGCAAACTGCATAGGTGTGTACCGAGACTTATGCCGGCCACACAGATCAGTTTTCAGATGAGAATATCCCGACGAAAAATCTTTGAACATTCGCTGAATGAAAGAATTTTGTTTGAAATTTTCACTTGTTTTTAACATTCTGTTTTTAAAATGAATGTAATTTCTGAACGAAAACCACATACACTGTCTGAAAATTCTTTTGACTAAGAAGTTTTTCTATTATTTCCAAATGTTCCCGTCACTGTGGTTGAAAATGAACGTCAATTTGACCCACTTTTTTTTTTTTTAAAGGTTATTAATCGAAAAAAATAATCGGCCAACTAATCGATTATGAAAATAATCGTTAGCACTATAGATAAAAACCAGATGACAAAGTTTGATATCATATGGAAACCCTGGATTAAATATTATACGTCAGATAATATTGACAACCGAGTTTTATTGTTATGGTGATTAAGATTTTTTTATAGAATTACAACATTAGATGATACATAAAACCTCCTCCGGAGAATTATTCCCTCCCCTTCCCCTCCTATATACCTTTTATGTTCTTCCCTTACTATATAATACTTACTATAAACATACTTTAGAAGTTATGGTCAAAACTTTAAAATCATATATTTTATTTTAGACATATTTATATTTTCTTGGGATTAAAATGTTTAAAACTCAGCTATAAGAATGTTTTCAAATTCTAAAATATATAAAGGCCATTTATTGTCATTCCCACGAGAATATCTTGAAATTCGTCTTTGCTTTGTATCATCCGTACTTCAATATGTCTACTTTTTTATTTCTGGTATCACATAATTTATCTTATATTCTGTACATGTAATTTATTTTAACATAAAATAAAAAATTTTGAACGAGAAAATAATCGTTCGTTGCAGCCCTAGTATAGATAACAGGTTTACTATGACTCATGTACTAAGCAAGCCTTTGGTTTTAAAATAAAATGTTGTACGTACAATGTGCGTATACAATATAGGTTACAAAAGCTTGCCCTTCACATCTAGCAATATCCTTTAGGCCATTGTTGAAGCAATAAGAGGAAAGCAATCCAGTTCTGAAATACTTCTTTTCCTTTCCTTTCTATGTAAATACTGTGATTTGTGTGTAACCGTTTTTTTTATTAATGTATTAATTTTTTGTGTCCTTCTCAAGGTTAGTAGCAAAGATGAAGATTTCTTAGATCTCTCTGTGGATGTGGAACAAAATACTTCCATTACACACTGCTTAAGGTGAGTCACAAGTCACAAGCCGTGATGCATGTGGACTTTACATTGTCAGCTCTCTGTGGGATGTATTTCCAGTATGAGAATCACTGAGTCTCCTGAAGTAGAACACCTTCCTGGGCAGAATGGTATGGAGGGTTTTGTACAAAGACATCAATAAATTACTGGTCTGACACTGCAGGGATTTTTGTAAAAGAATGCTTATCGAAAGCTGTAACTATAAAGTGAAAATCTCCATACCTGTAACTGTTTAATTTTTTTTTTTTTTTTTACAGATCAATAATAAAAAATTAAAAAAATTGCATACACTATGTTAACCCTTTCGCTGCCAGGCCCTGTGCTCCATTTTGTACACTCACTGGCCCAGACAATTTTTCCTTTTCTTTATTTTTCACTTATAGCTTTCAGAGTTTGTAAAGACCCCCCCCCCCCCCCCCAACCATATATTTTCTGATAGCAGACCCCGTGGTGTTTGCGTAAATGTTTATCACACCAATATATTTGCAAAAAATACACTAAAACCAATATTGGCAGATAAAATCAATTTAGCAAAATCCCCACTAAATATAAAAGCTTAACCGGTATTTGGTTAATAAATTACAAATATTTGTACATTTTAAATGGCACCTTTTTTGGGAAATGGTGAAAATTGAACAGACAAAGTGTAAATATCCAAATCTCTAAAAATCTGAAGGTTTAAATTTTTTTCCTTGCAGCTTTCAGATTTTGTGAAAGATCCCCAAAGCTTAACCGGTATTTGGTTAATAAATTGCAAATATTTGTACATTTTTAAATTGCACCTTTTTTGCGAAAATGGTGAAAATTGAACAGACAAAGTGTAAATATCCAAATCTCTAAAAATCTGAAGGTTTTAATTTTTTCCCTTTACAGCTTTCAGATTTTGTGAAAGACCCCTCAAAAAACCATATATTTTATTAAAGCATATGACCTCTAGAAAAATGGTACTACTGATTTTTTTTTTTTTTTAGACCCCGTGGTATTTGCGCAAATGTTTATCACACCAATATATTTTCAAAAAATACACTAAAACCAATATTGGTAGATAAAATCAATTTTGCAAAATCCCCACTAAATATAAAAGCTTAACCTGTATTTGGTTAATAAATTACAAATATTTGTACATTTTTAAATTGCACCTTTTTTGCGAAATGGTGAAAATTGAACAGACAAAGTGTAAATATCCAAATCTCTAAAAATCTGAAGGTTTTAATTTTTTTCCTTGCAGCTTTCAGATTTTGTGAAAGACCCCTCAAAAAACCATATATTTTATGAAAGCATATGACCTCTAGAAAAATGGTACTACTGATTTTTTTTTTTTTTTTAGACCCCGTGGTATTTGCGCAAATGTTTATCACACCAATATATTTGCAAAAAATACACTAAAACCAATATTGGCAGATAAAATCAATTTTGCAAAATCCCCACTAAATATAAAAGCTTAACCTGTATTTGGTTAATAAATTACAAATATTTGTACGTTTTTAAATTGCACCTTTTTTGCGAAAATGGTGAAAATTGAACAGACAAAGTGTAAATATCCAAATCTCTAAAAATCTGAAGGTTTTAATTTTTTCCCTTGCAGCTTTCAGATTTTGTGAAAGACCCCTAAAAACCATATATTTTATGAAAGCATATGACCTCTAGAAAAATGGTACTACTGATTTTTTTTTTAGACCCCGTGGTATTTGTCCAAATGTTTATCAAACCACTTTAACCACTTTATAAAAACAATATTGGCAGATAAAATCAATTTTGCAAAATCCCCACTAAATATAAAAGCTTAACCTTATAAATATAAATTACAAATATTTGTACATTTTAAATTGTACCTTTTTTGCGAAATGGTGAAAATTGAACAAAGTGTAAATATCCAAATCTCTAAAAATCTGAAGGTTTTAATTTTTTCCTTTTACAGCTTTCAGAGTTTGTGAAAGATCCCCAAAACCATATATTTTATGAAAGCATATGACCTCTAGAAAAAAAAGGTACTACTAACTTTTTTAGACCCCGTGGTATTTGTGCAAATGTTTGTCAAACTAATATATTCGCAAAAAAATACACTAAAACCATTATTAGATTAAACGCAGCTAATTTTACAAGATTCCTGCAAAATTCCTACTAAATATAGACCGTAACTTGTATGGAGTTAATAAACTACAAATATTTGTACATTTTAAAATGCGCCTTTTTTCAAAATGGTGAAAATTGGACGTACCCAAATATTTCTCAAAAAATCTGGAGGTTTTCATTTTTCACTTAAAGATTTCAGAATTTGAAAAGACCCCTCAAACTAGACATTTTCTAAAAACACATGACCTGTAGAATAAAAAAAAAGTGCTACTGAATTTTTGGGCCCAGCAATAATTGCGCAAATGTTCATCATATCATCATTTTACTGAAAATACACTAAAATCGTTAATAGTGCACACAACATAACTTACAAAATTCCTGCTAAATTAGTACTAAAGCCTCGTTCACATATGGCATCCTAAAGTGTACGCCCATGAAGGGCCATGTTTACCCGCACAGGTCTTCCATGCATCCCGTACAGGCAGTCCCATTTATGTCTGCTCAGCGGGAATCGGCAGAAGGATCCCCCGCTGAGCAGGCGGATCTGCTTGACAGAGTCCGCTTCATGTGAAAGGGGTCTTACTAGGAGCGGCCGATCCATTAGGGGCAATGGGGTGCAGAGCGCCGGACTCATGTTTTGTATTTTATTATTTTTATTTTTTTATTTTTTTTACAAGCCACATGATTAGAGCCCGAGGCTCAAATTGGCTTGAAAAAGGTTGTGCTCGGGTTGCAGAGCATTGCGGGGGGAGGAGGGTGGTATCTTTGAGATATCAGAGGTCTAAACGGACCCCCATGTATCTATTTTTTATTTTTTTTTAAAACAGAGAAGAGGACTGAAGATAGTCCCTTTTCTCTGCAGCACTTTACTTGAATGAATGAGGAATCTGTATAGAGATTCCAATCATTCATAAAATGTCTGATACATTGTAACACTCGTGGTTATAATATATCAGCTGTCTGTGTCAATGGGCATTAGCAGCAATCAGTAGTGATCACTAAATGTGCCCTCTCTTCTACAGGGGGAGGTTAGTAAACACATGTTAAAGCAGGGTTCCACCCTAAAGTGGAACTTCCGGTGATCGGAACCCTCCCCCCCCTCCGGTGTCACAATTGGCACCTTACAGGGGGGAGGGGGGTGGAGATACCTGTCAAAGACAGGTATTTACACCCATTTCCGGGCATAGACTCCGTGGAAGTCTATGTCATTTCCTGTCCTGCCGCGCTGTCTGCTGGGACACACACGGGTCTCAGACAGCGCGGACAATTCCTATTGCGCTGCGCGACTCGCGCATGCGCAGTAGGGAACCGGGAAGTGAAGCCGATTCGCTTCACTTCCTGATTCCCTCACCTAGAATGGTGACAGCAGCAGCCGAGAGCCGAGCGATCGATCGGCCTCGGCTGCCGGCATCGCTGGACCCCGGGACAGGTGAGTGTCCATTTATTAAAAGTCAGCAGCTGTAGTATTTATAGCTGCTGGCTTTTAATATTTTTTATTTTAGGTGGAATCCCTCTTTAACTAAGCCCCTACTTCACCCCCACCCACACCACATCCCCCAGCCTTACCGATCAGGAGATCAGTGCAGGGAGAAGCTACAGGCGACGGGAGGGGAAGGAGAGGTGCCGCTCGGAGTGGCCACAGATTGGGGGTTCGGGGGCAGTTGGGAGGGGAGGGATCAGACCAGAGGGGGACACACACCTGGATCGCCCCCAAGACCCATGCAGCATCTGAAGCTGGTAAGAGTGGAAGAGGAGGGATGCCGGTTAATGGTGGTGGCTGCGGAGAGCGGGTTTGCAGGGGGAGGGGTCAGATCGGGTGGAGGGGGAGTGATCACTACTGGAAGGGAAGAAGGGGGGTGGAGGGGAAAGGAGAGGATGGGGGGGGGTGGTTTAGATTGAAGGGAGCGGCGGGGTGGAGAGGCAGAGGCAGAGGACAGGGAAGTGGCAGCATGGGTGAGAGGGCGGTCACGTTAGGAGTTAAAAACTCTGATCAGCGGGTGGTAATCCGCTGATCAGAGTTATAGGAATTATTCAGCAGATTCTGATATAAGCTTATAGTCATTGAAGTGACCATAAGCTTATAGGAGAGGGAGAAATGAGGTCCGTACGTTGTACTGACAAAGCCACCTGCAGGCACTTCTGTAGGTCCGTACGGTGTACGGACTTGGCAGTGAAAGGGTTAAAGGAGCAGGATACTTTGTTAACCCAAAAAAATAATAATAATAATAATAAAACTTTAAGGGATTAAAATGCAACTGCACAAAATCAAGAGTTAAATATATGATGCAGCATGTCTGTAGTATTGAAAAGCTAAATGCTTTAAGAACAAAACTGTAAATGGAAGAGATGATTCATTTTTGTTTTTAAAGAGCAAAGATAAAATGTTACATTATGCCAATCAGGTGATTCAAGTTAATTCTGTGGTTTTGAAGATGTGCAGTGTGGAGGTGTTTACTATATTTTTTTTTTTTGCCAAGGGCATTTGTATGTTTGATGTGGATACAATTTGGAACACGTTTGATACCATTTACATTTTGACTAAAGTTTTATATTATTTTGTATATTTACGTTGTATACACCGTCTGTTCTTAAGGCCTTTTCTTCTTATCTCTAGAAGCATTTACTCTCTCTCTTCTCAGATATTAACTTAAAGTGAAAGTAATCCCATCGATTTAACAGTTTAAAGAAAGTTGCATTCCCAGCACGTACCGGGAATGTAAGGCTAAGTTCACACTGGCATTAAGAGCAGGCGTTTTGAGAGGCATTAAAAAGGCCCCTCAAACTCCTATGCACAAGATACAATAGACAGCACTGTTCTGTGCTGTTCACACTAAGTGTTAGCGTCGCGTTGCTTCAAAATTGAAGCCTCATGTTGAGTTTCAAGGTGTTTAAAGCCTTTCAACGCCTCCCATTCAAGTCTATGGTAACGCCTCACAAATGCTCTGGCAGGCAGTTGCAGGGCATTAAGACCCCTTTCACACCAGGGCGTTTTGCAGGCGCTATAGCGTTAGAAATAGAGCCTGCAATCCGCCCTAAAAAAGCTGCCCCATTGTCTGTAGTGTGAAAGTCCGAGGGATTTCACACTACAGCAGTGCACTGGCAGGACGTCAGGGAAATGTCCTGCCAGCAGCTTCTTTGGAGCGGTGAAGGAGCGGTGTGTTTACCGCTCCTCCACCGCTGCTCCCCTTTGAAATCAATGGGGCAGCGCTCTAATACCGCCGGCAAAACGCTCCTCCCCCCTCCTCCTCCCCCCTCCTCCTCCTCCCTCCCACAGATCTTCTATGGATGTATGCTGCATCAAATCCTTCTGTCTCATCGTGTAATCTCAGACAGACTTAATGTTGATATCAGGGCTTTGTTGGGGCCAAACCATCATTTCCAGGACTCCTTGCTCCTCTTTGCACTGAAGATGGTTCTTAATGACATTGGCTATATGTTTGTGGTCATTGTCCTCCTGCAGGGAGCCAATCACATGCCTCCCTGATGGTATGGCGTGATGGAGAAGTATCTGCCTGTATTTCTCAGCATTGAGGACACCATTGATCTGACCGAATCTCCAACTCCATTTGCAGAAATGCAGCCTCATATGTGCAAGGAACCTTCACCATGCTTCATTGTTCCCTCCAGACACTCAATATTGTACCTCTCCCCAGCCCTTCACCGAACAACCTGCCTCCTGCTACAGCCAAGTACAGTACAGTAATACCTCGGATTACGAGAATAATTCATTCCATAAGCATGCTTGTAATCCAAAGCACTCGTATAAGAAAATGAGTTTCCCCATAGTAAATAATGGAAATGCAGATAATCCGTTCCATAGCCACTGCTGGTCTGTGGAGTACTGTATGTGGCCAGAGGTGCGGGTGGGCCAATGTATGCAGTACCGCATGTGGCCAGAGGTGCGGGGGCGCCGGAGGCGCCCAGAGACACTCAGGAACTGAGTGTATCCAAGCGCCACCCGGACCTCTGGCCAAATGCAGTAGTGTCTCCAAGCGTCAGCCGCACCTCTGGCCAAATGCAGTACTGCACACTTCAGAGGCTTAAATCCTGCTCGTCTTGCGAGTCATGATTTAAAAAAAAAAAAATTGGTCGTATTGTGCAAGGCTCGTAAACCACGTTAATTGCAATCCGAGGTTCCACTGTATTACAAATTTTGACAAATCAGTCCAGAGCACCTGCTGCCATTTTTCTGCACCCCAGTTCCTATGTTTTTTTTTGCATAGGTGGGTCGATTAGCCTTGTTTCCATGTTGGGGGTATGGTTTTTTAATTGTAATTCTTCCATGAAGACCACTTCTGGCCAACCTTTTCCAGACAGTAGATGATGTACCTGGTTCCCACTTGTTTCCACCAGTTCTGTGCTGGTGGCACTGCTGGACATCTTCCGTTGTCGAAACCTATTAAGCATGATGTCTTTCACCTGCTGCATTGTTTCCTTTGGCTGACCTCTGTATCTGAAACCCCCAGTCTACTTTGAAATCTTTGCCTGGGAGAGGCCTTGCCAATGCAGTATACCTACCTTGTGTCTTGTCACTGTGCTCAGTCTTGCCATGGTGTCCTATGACATGAAACTGTCTTTCATAACTTCACCTTAGTAGTAGAATTTTGCTGTTCCGTACCCTGTTTTCAACTTCCTACACAGCTGTTTCTTTTTCAGTTAATGACTGTTCTTCAACCTACATATGAAATTGATGATGATGAATTGATTTTTGCAAGTATACAAAATGTGCAAATATAAGAATTGATGCTGGTTTGAAGCCAAAGGGTGGTCACACCAAATGTTGATTTGATAAAATGTTAACAGAAGGGGACTTTAAATGAAGCACATCATGGTGCTTCCATCCCGATAATGAATAAAAACTGAAGGGTAGTTGGGACTTTAAATGAAGCAATTGTATAGTGGAGGTAAATTGTAAATAAATAATGTTTAATTGATGACATTAATCTAAAAACATAAAGAGTATTTATTCATTTCATATATATACATAGTGCGCATAAGGTATAAACATGATCAGTAGAATAGTACAATCATAGCGACATATAATCAAAGTAAATAAATAGATAAAAAAATTAATATAAATACTATGGCACACAAATGCCATGGCGACAGACCTAAGACTGGCACGTGCATCCACGTGGTATATGTGGGTCTATTAGCTAGTGTAAAAACAATATCGTAGAGTATTGATAGTAACTGAATAGGGATCAATCCACATGGAATACAACTGTCATCAAGTGTAGCTCGACGCGTTTTGTGGATTTTTCCACTCGTCAGGAGCAGATGCACCAGAGATTCCTATAAGGTATATAAGATATATCAATGTTTTTAAAATAGAATTATACATGGTGTTATATGTCAATAGACGGCTCACCAAACACACTCACCAACCCAAACAGCGCATGCAGCGCATGGTGACCGGCGCAGGGTAGGCCACGGATATGGACCCCACCGCGGGAGCTGAGGCGGCATAATGTGGAGGTGCAACATCAGGCAAGCAGGAGATGTGTGAGGTGTGGACAGGCAATTTCCATATAGCCAAAAGTGATGATATATAATCAGTGGAGCAAGAATATCTGGGAACAAAATATTATACTAAGTATGTGTATAGTTCATAACAAAAGTATATTATAAGTAAATTATTTTAATAGTAAGCCCAGTGTAACTTCACAGACGGTAATTACCGTGATATGTAAAATACCAAAGACAAAATGATAATAATAATAATGAATGATTAAATAAATGGATGAATGATTAAAAATTATATTTGTGTAATAGATTGTGTAGTGAGGTAGTAAAAAATGAAGATGTGTGAATATGGAGACATGAAAGAACCCACCATTGAGAAAGAGAAACGAGGAAGTAAAGGATAAACCAGAAAGTTTTTAATGATAAAATGTTGCATCACTTACTCCTTCCTGCTCTCTATTTTTGTCCTTCCAAACAGTGGAGCCAGCTATAAGGTCTTAAAGCGGGATTCCACCCTAAAGTGGAACCTTCGCTGATCGGAACCCTCCCCCCCCCTCCGGTGTCACAATTGACACCTTTCAGGGGGGAGGGGGGTGGAGATACCTGTCAAAGACAGGTATTTACACCCACTTCCGGGCATAGACTCCCATGGGAGTCTACGCCATTTCCTGCCCTGCCGCGCTGTCTGCTGGGACACACACGGAGTAGGGAACCGGGAAGTGAAGCCGATTCGCTTCACTTCCTGATTCCCTCACCTAGAATGGTGGCGACAGCAGCCGAGAGCCGAGCGATCGATCAGCCTCGGCTGCCGGCATCGCTGGAACCCGGGACAGGTGAGTGTCCATTTATTAAAAGTCAGCAGCTGTAGTATTTATAGCTGCTGGCTTTTAATATTTTTTTTGCAGGTGGAATCCCTCTTTAAACACTCCCAACCCCAATCTAGATATATTTGAGAGCAAGCAACCTGTCTGATGATACAAAGCTTCTTTTTAGTGCTTATGACAGGTTTGCTTTGGTATTTGCAGAAATTTCCCACAATGCACCAGAGGCCCCAAGGTGGCTTAAAATTGGCAAATCCTGTCTATAAAAATGTCAACGTGTCATATGAATGTTATATGGATAAGCAGAATTTTACAGATTCCATTTTTAACAATTGTAATATAATTCACAAATTATTTCAGATGATTTTGTAAAATTGTGTGTAGGATCCTCGCTCAATATGCATTATACAGTAAATGTTCAGTAAAAGTCTGCTCATCAGAAATATGGTTGCTCAGTCCCTGACATGTGCTACTTGTTAAAGAAGAACTCCAGGCAAATTTTTTATTTTCCCCTTCAGTGGGGCTGTGCCTGTACTGCATGGGTTAACTGCTCGTTTTTTCCAGTGGCACAAGGAAAAAGCTATATTTGCCTGATCCTTCTATCCTCCAAAAAACTGCACTCCCCCACGTCAAGCAGTAGACTGTTCTTGCCGTCCTCATGTCCAGTCTACAGACATGATGACGTCAGGAGCAGTCCATTCACAAGACCGCTAGTGTGTGGGGGGCAGGAGCAGCGGGGACTGTTCTTGCACTCAGAGGATCGGCTGATTAGATAAGTATATCTCGGCTCTGCAAGACCCTAGACAAAAACGAGCAGTTAAAGTGGTTGTATAGTCCTTTTTACAACTTTTACCTACAGGAAAGCCTATAATAAGGCTTACCTGTAGGTAAAAAAAAATCTCCTAAACCTGTAAGGTTTAGGAGATATTCCCCTCGCAATGCGCCGCTGGCTGCAGCGGCGCATGCACACAGGGGATTCTCGACTGAAAGTCCGACAGACGCCGGACCCTGCCGGGAAGAAATCTCCCGCGCGCATGCGCCGGAGTGACGATATCGCGGCTCTGGCCACTCACAGCGCCGGAGCCGCGATACCCGGAAGACACGCCGAGGGAACATGTCAGCTCCCTCGGCGTGCATCGAGCGAGATGTCGAGGGCCTCGTTATAAGGTAAGTATTTCATAATGAGCTAGTATGCGGTGCACACTAGCTCATTATGCCTTTTTCCTTGCAGTTATGAAAAAAAAATAAACTCAGCGGCTTTACTAACTCTTTAACCCGTGCAGTGTGGGCACAACCTCACTGCATGGGAAAATAAAAATGTTGCCTGGAGTTCTTCTGTAAAGGGAAATTATAATGGTTTGGACTCCGTTCTCTTTTTTCCCCCCTTTAAAATGTTTACATTTGTGATTTTGTTCTTGCTTTTTTGATTTTCAATACAAAAGTTTTTTTGATTTTTTTTTTTTTTTTTTTTTTTTTTCTTTTCTCCATATAAATGTTTTTAATATAAAGCTCACCTGCAACAAGACATGTGTGAAATGTGTACTTAAACTTTTTTACATTTTTGGCCCCTTTTATCCCACCCCTGTTGGTATCTTTTTTTCCTTGTATGTTATGTGCATACATTCGCAGGGGCACTGATCAAGATTGCCTCAGTTATGTAACCGCAGGCAACCACCATTCCTTAATGATTGATCAGCATGCCTTAGCATTGCTGCTGTTAATCTCTTGCTGCCCACATAAGGCATATGTGCAGTGGCAAAGCAAGTGGGTCTTAATGCCCACATGCCACACATATGTGTTTATGGGAGGTTTCAGTGCTGAGAGTGTACTTGCTGTCCACTATCAACACAGAGACTGAGCTGTCAAGACCACTCTCGGTCTTTACTAATGATCATGTGATCATTGTGACAGCCAATCACAGTGATCACATGAATATGCAGTCCTGGAGTGTAAGATGTGACATCAGAGTTTTAATTTAATGGATTGGTTGTAAGGCTTGATGGACAAAAAAAGTCCTCATATATGTTTATTAAAAGTGTGTGTAATCATCTTGGATTCTGTAGCTGCCTTTTTTGAGCATGCATTACAGTTTTTGACCTTACTTTGTGTTTCTGCAGAGGGTTCAGTAACACAGAAACACTATGCAGCGAATACAAGTATTACTGTGAGCAGTGTCGAAGCAAACAGGAAGGACAGAAAAGGTACGTTTGGGACGATAAATTGGGCTTGCTATAAATGTCAAATATGGCTGATGTACACTATAAGTAGGCACAATTTTGTTATGATTCTCAGTGTCCTGTTTAACCACTTCAGCCCTGGAAAATTCTACCCCCTTCCTGACCAGAGCACTTTTTACAATTTGGCACTGCGTCGCTTTAACTGACAATTGGGTGGTCATACAATGCTGTACCCAAACAAAATGTGTCCGTCCCCCCACAAATAGAGCTTTCTTTTGGTGGTATTTTATCACCTTTGCGGTTTTCATTTATTGCGCTATAAACAAAAAAAGCACGTCAATTTGTGGGGAAAAAACAAAATTGTTTACTTTTTTTTTTATTTTTTTTATAGCCTCCAAATTTAAAAAAACAAAACAAAGTTCTTCTTCCGTTTAGGCCGATTACTGTATTTATTGGCGTATAATGCTCACTTTTTCACCATGAAAATCGGGTGCAAATAGCGCGTGCGTGTTATACGTCAATACAAAAATTTAAGTTTTTTTTCCTGAAACTTCCCTCTTAAAATGAATGTGCGTGTTATACACTAAGTGTATATTGATTGGTTTGCTCAAAAGTTATAGCGTCTACAAACTATGGGAAATATTTTTTTTTACGATTAATGGCGGTGATCTGCAATTGTTCCCGAGTCCCACTGCTGCGTCCATTGAAAAAGCGGGTTTTGGATGGCGCGCACACACACACACACACACACTTTGCTGGATTTGATTGACTGCAGCGGGAGTCAATGGCCTCTGCTGCTATCAGTCTATCCAATGATGGGAGAGACAGTGGCTGAAGTTGCTGGGCTCGTGCCCATCGTTGGATTGGGTGCAGGTAAGTAAAAGGGGGAGGGGGTCTGAGGGGGAGCTGCAGCAAAGAAGGTTTTTCACCCTAATGCATAGAATACATTAAGATGAAAAACTGTGAGACTTTACAATCGATTTAAGGTCAGCAAAGCTAATCAGTTTCCCCTCTGACATAATGTTCAACGGCTATGGTGCCTCGTGTGACCCAGAGTCGGGGATCTGGGATACTTCTCCAGTAGAAAAGGACAGGGTTGCCCCACAGGGGCGTGTGAGGGGCAAACAAATGGAGGGAACGGTATTTGGCTCTGGAATTGTTCCAGACAGAGAAGGTGTTTCTCATTAGACAGGTAACCAGAGGGTGAGAGCAGGGCTCACGAAAAACCATGGTTCTGAGAGCAGTATAGAAATCCAAACTGTTTTATTAATATTGGAATTAGCCAGTCACTAATAATGATATCCATCTTTTGACAGGATGAGAGTAAAGAAGCTGCCTATGATATTAGCCCTGCACTTGAAAAGGTTTAAATATATGGACCAACTGCACCGATATACCAAACTTTCCTATCGTGTGGTGTTTCCATTGGAGCTTCGGCTTTTCAACACTTCCGGGGATGCTACCAATCCAGACCGAATGTATGACCTTGTAGCTGTGGTAGTCCACTGTGGCAGGTATGAAGTCACAAGTTTTAAAATGCGCTACCCTATATATAGTGAAAAATAAGTGACTGTGAAATGACTGTGTCCACATCCTCTGTTAATAATCACCTTTACCTATAAAGCAATCGGATCTTATTTTTTTTTTTAATTCTGTCCTTCTATTACATATATTTTGTGTTATGCAAATAAATAAAACCTATACTGAGAACATGTTGGCTGCCATTGCTGCCTTTATCTCTTTCTGAAAATGTTAATTGCCTGGCTGTCTTTGGCTCTTCAATGCTTTGAGTCACTAACTTGGAAGAAACATGCAGGTAGTGAAAATAAAAGAAAATTAAGAACTCCTAACTGCTAACCTAATCAGGGACAGTGGCTTGGAAAGTATTCAAGCCCATTAATCAACATAGCATTTTAGGCAATAGGCGGCTTCATTGTCCCAGTACTGGTTTCTTAGCTTTTCAGTACAGGACACAGATGCTTTAGTCTTTACCATGAGTTATTTGCAGCTACCCCTGATCAGACACTGGCAAAAAAAACTGCTAGGATACCCCCTCTATAACCTCTCTCACTCCTAGCTAGCCTCCGTTAGTGTACCTAGTGTATTCTTCTCTCTACCGAGAGAAGCGTTTCTTCTTCCTAATGAAGGTGCATCTTCTAATCTGATGATTGACGAATACTTACCTTCACTGTGCACCTCGTTTTGCACAGAGTGGCACCCGAACCTGCTCCTCTGGGGTCCACCGGCTGCTCCTCTCCGCATCAGATAACCCCCTAGGAGAAGTGCTGTCCTTTCGGGCGCGCTCCCGAGTCCAGAATTCGGCGTCCATAGCCGCCAAATGTATGACCCGGCTCCCCCCCCCCCCCGATGCCCACGTCATTGGACGTGATTGGATTGACAGCAGCAGGAGCCAATGGCTGTGCTGCTATCAATCTATCCAATTAAGTGCCAAGAACCCCGGGCAGAGAGACAGCACGTCCCCATTGGGTCAAGTTCCAGGGCTCAGGTAAGTAACATGGGGGGGCTGGGGGGCCAGTCACTGCCAGGTGTTTTTTTTCACCTTAATGCATAGGATGCATTAAAGTGAAAAAAGACAAAAGGTTTACAACCCCTTAATGCTTCTGTGACCGGTACTGTACATCTAAGAAAATATGATTTTTTGATTTACCAGTTAAAATCTGTTTATTTGAGCACAGTGCAGGATGCAGGTCCCTCCTCTCTGTTCTTCGGAAGTCCCTGTTGCTTGCTATAAAATGGAGGTTAGCTGGGAATGGTAGAGGTTCCAGCATCTTTTTAGCCAGTGCCTAATCACCCTATGGTAGCTACACATAACTAATTATAAAGACTAAAGATCTTGTGTCCCATGCTGTACTCCAAGAAGCAGATTTTATTCGTAATTCAAAAATTAAATTTTTTGCTTTTTGACACTGGTAAGGCATGTAAATTATAATAAATGTTAATATGTGTATTGTCCAGGTTCCCAACTGATTGATTTTTTTTTTTTTTTTTATCATTTTCTTTTAGTGGGCCAAACCGCGGACACTACATCACCATTGTAAAGAGTCATGGGTTCTGGCTGCTGTTTGATGACGACATTGTAGAGGTTGGTTTTGTTTTCCATCTTTTAAAAAGAAAAGCTTGTCTGTGGTATGCTTAGTTTGTGATCACCTGAACACATTAAAGAGTGAACAACCTTTGAGTTTTACACTGGTATCTATAGGATCTTGAAGACACAGGTGTCAAATAAGCAAATGCCTAGTACCGAGAACTGCACATCTAAATGGGGCATTGACTCCATATGCAAGATTTTAACTGCAGTGCCTTTGTTGATGAGGCAGTCCTATTTTTTGTTTTTTTACACGTTGAATCACCCCTGTTTATGAGACCTTTATTTTTGGCAGAGCACTTCTTGTTTTAATGTCACTTTAATTATAGGAGCATGCTTGTTGTTCTGCATTTGTTTTTGCAAGCATTTTAATTTTTCTCTTTTATCAACACAGAAAATTGATGCCCAAGCCATTGAAGAGTTCTATGGTTTAACATCAGACATTTCCAAAAATTCAGAGTCTGGATATATCCTGTTCTACCAATCTAGAGACTGATCACCATGATGGGAATCGAGAAAAGCATAGTTGTTAAGAACAAGGGTAAACCATTGGACAGCGGAAGAGGGATCAAAGTCCAACAGGGACATAAAGAACAGTATGACTGCCGCCTCAGAAACCCGCTTTCCAGTAATTAGAAGAACGATTTTTCTTCTAACTTGTTTGAACCTTCGGATAGCCATAAAAGTCAGATCTTCAGTATGTCTTCTAATTTAAGTTCAGGCTTTTCCCATCACTCCAAAGCATCAGAACCTTCCAGATGTAGACTGAGAAAGGACTTGGTTGGCACCATCATGTAAAGAAGTTTGTGGAAATGGCAAGCTCAATCATTGATGATAGCAACTTAGACCCATGCAATGATAGCACTTTTTAAAACGGGACAGCTACAGTTTGGTGCTCAGTACATTCACAACCAGAGGTTATACATTTTAGAAAATGCGATATATTCCAAACCTGTTTCATATCACTTTAAACGCATCTGTTTCCGCTCTATCCTCTGTGATTCCATCCTTCCATATGTTTGCTGTAACACTCCTTGTAGTGAGTGTTGAGAGGCTGCTGTTCTGCACACTAAATAACGGGATCACTAATTATTTTCCTTTATTTTTGTTATTTAATTTTTTTTTTCAATATATATTTGTAATTTAGCACCTTTTGTGACTTAAGTCATCCTCTTAAGAAATATAATTGAACATAAACGTCAAGGCTGCAAAGATTTCTACCGTTTCTTTGAACACAAGTGAATTTATCGGGGGCAGGAAATTGTCTGAACATAATTGACTTCATGATTTTATTAAGTTGTGTCGATATATACTTGTTTTGAAAAATCTCAATTGATGGGTAAGGAGAGACGTTCAAGATGTTTACAGGTTTTGCTGCCTTGGTCTATTAATTATTAGGGAAGGGCCCTGACAACAGGGTTACGTCATCAAAACCTATAATTAAAGCAATCAACTTGTCTATCGTGATGTAGTGTTTAAATGTGTCTGTGCCCTGTCCTGTTTGCCCTTCACTTCCTGTGCCATAGCCAATCTCCACAATGGGACAAAGAAGGCAAAAAAAAAAAAACTGACGGGTTATAACCTTCCCTTGCCTAAAGTTCTACTTTAATATTATTTAGCCTTCTACTTTTTTTTTTTTTTAGATACAACAGCCTCAATGCTTCTAGGAAGGCTTTCCACCATATTTTGAAGTGTGTCTGTGAGAATTTGTGCTCATTCATGCAAAGTAATACAGTATTTGGGTCAGGTACTGATGACTGAGAAGACCTGGCTTTTTATAGGTTCACACACACACACACACACACACACACAAACACTGTGATCTTCCCATATCTTCTTTATGAGGCGATGAGAGTCTTCTCTCTCAACCACCACTATATACCCCTAGTGTGCTCTTCATGAGGGGAAAGGAGAGAAGGGAAAGAAGGAAAAAAAAAAACGCACCTCGAGGAAAGAAGGGCCAGGTGTAGGACCTCTAAATATTTCCTTTGCATCCCATGTAACTCATGTATACCAGAGATTGTTTCAGTTCCAACCATCCTTTCCAAATACTAGCGAATCTTAATTTAGAGTCATTTTGCAGGTGTATTACTTCTTCCATAAGTCTCATCTTATCTATCTCCCTAAACCACTCCTCCATTGTCGGTGCCTTCTTTGACCCCCATTGTTTGGGGATTAATGCCTTTGCTGCATTCAGCAAGAAAGGAGTTATTGCTGTTCTATATTTCTTCCTTGTGGAGTCTGTCGCGTGAAACCAGCATTGCCATGGATCTAACCTAATTTCATTTCCACTGATTTTTTTTAAATTAAATCTAGTATTTCCACACAGGTGCCACTGCCACCATATATGAGCATGGGCCCAACCTCCCCACATTCCCACCAACATAGAGGAGAAATGTGAGGGCATTTTAGTGTTTTTTTTATTGAACATGGTACCACTTAACCAATAATTTGTAATTCATTTCTTTTGTCTGTGTCTATTGAAGTAGAGTGGACATAATCTAAAACTTAATTTTTCTTTGCTTCAGGCAATGCTTGATTCAACTCCATTTCCCAACTTCCAAATGGACACACAGACCCGTCATCCAAGGGAGATATTAAAATTCTATAAATATTCAAAATCCCCTGTCTATTTTTTTCCCCCTTGATCAGCTAATCTTTCCCACGAATTTAACCTGGAAACCACGCAGAGAGGTTTTGGGAGAGATTCCACAAAATGTTGGAGTTGTCTGTATCTCCATACATCCCATGGTGTCATGCCATACCTCTCTCGAAGCTCCGATAGTGTGCACAAAGCATTCCCCTTTAAGCCCTTGTACACACGGTCGGACATTCCAACAGAAAGTGTCCAATCGGACCATGTTGTCGTATAAACCGACCGTGTGTGGGCTTCATCTGACTTTTTCCGTCGGAACGTCCGACCAACAAAGTTTGAGAGCTGGATATAACAATTTTCCGACAACACGGTCCGATCGGACTTTGTCAGATTATTTGTAGAGAATCCCGATCGGGCAAAGTGCCACACGTGCTCAGATCAAATTCCTAGATCAAAGCTATTGGCTACTAGCCTGAACGTAGTCCCGTCGTAACGAAATAACGTCATCACGTTATGAACGATCAGATTTTCCGACAACTTTGTTCGACTGTGTGTATGCAACACCAGTTTCGGAAAAAATCCGACGGATTTTGTTGTCGGAATGTCCGACCGTGTGTACAAGGGCTAAGACATCTTTTAAGCCTCAACTGGTCCGATGGGGTCCATTTTAGATATTGATTGTTGTCTTTCCCCGGCGGGAAAAAGTTGTTGCCTGTCAAGGGGGTCAAAGGACTATTATGCTGCCATGATATAGTTTTAAGTAATTTATCCCATACTCTAAATGTTTCTAAGGTAATTGGAGCAGTTTCTCCCGAGAGACCTCTATCCTGCTCCTATATTGCTTAGGAATCCAAATCTTTCCCAGAGCAGCTTTACTCATATTCTCCTCTAAGGACACCCACTTTTTATACGGTGCACCGTGGACCAAGTTGCTCCGTAATTCTACTGCCTCATGATATTTTCCAAAATCTGGAAGGAATACTCCCCCCTTCTCTTGGTCTACTCATTGTTTTATAGGCAATGTGATTGCCTCTATTATTCCATACAAATTTCAGAAAAATAAATCTAAGAATTTTAAAGTATGCTCCAGGGATATTAAGCGGAAGGCTTTGCAAGATATACAGAGCTTTCGGAAGGATCATCATTTTAATCACATTTATCCTAACAAACCAAGATAATCTATGTGCAGGATACCCTTTCAAATCTTGTTTAATTTTATTAGATAAAGGAACATAATTATCTTGGTATAGATCTGTTGTTGATACTGCCAGGTATATTCCCAGATATCTTAATCCCTTCTGTTTCCATGCAAAGGGGATATGAGCTCCGAGGAGCCTACCCTCAGTTGGGGAAACCGAGATATTTAGTATCTCCGTTTTATCCATATTAATCCTTAAGTTTGAACCAACCCCATAGCTACTCTATTCTCCCATGATTTTTGGGAGCATTTGTGTGGAGTTCATTATATATAACATATCATCTGCAAAAGCGGATATCTTGTATTCTTGTCCCGCAGTTTCTATACCTTTTGCCTTTCATAGTTGGCTCGTATAGAAGCTGGGTTTCAAAGAAAACACAAAAAGTAAAGGGGAAAGTGGGCAGCCCTGATGTGTACCATTATAAAGCCTAAAGGGTTCTGATAAAGTTCCATTTACCTGAATTTGGGCCGTGAGTTTAGAATACAGGGCCTCTATCCACCTAAGCAGTGTCCCTAGCATGAAGTCCCAATCAAACCTATCAAAAGCCTTTTTGGCATCTATTGATAGGAAAAGAGTGGGGTTCTTTTTTTTTTTTTTTTTTTTTTGCTTCATGCATTAAAATAATTGTTTTTAGTATATTATCCCTTGTTTCTGTCCCAGGGACAAACCCTGCTTGATCTTTTCCTATACAATCTGACTTATGTAGCTTGAGTCTCTCAGCCAATATCCTTGTGTAAATTTTCATATCTTCATTAATAAGGGTGTAAAGTTGGAGCCTTCACTTCCTTTACCAAGAGTGTTATATAGGCCCCCAAGGCTTAGTCACATATCTTCAGACCTGCCCCAATAGTATTCATATATAAATGAAAATAATGAGTCAGAATTCCCATAAACTTTTTAAAATATAATGACGTATACCCATCTGGGACTGGACTTTTCCCAACCTTACTATTTTTAATTGCCTGCTCTATTTCTTCTTTAGAGATTTCTCTATCTAACCCATTAGAGTCCTCCTCCAATAAAATAGGTAGCTTTATGTTCCATAAATACTGTTCTATTTTATTTTTCCTGTTTTGAGCCTCATCAGGGTTTCGGATATCATTTACTTTGTAGAGTGCTTGATAGTATTCCATAAACATTTTACCAATATCTCTAGTAGAGTATTTCATCTCTCCCTTTTTATATTTCATTTTCTGAATAAAATTCAGGTTCCTTCTTGGTTTGATCACCTCTGCCAGTAGTCACCCTGCTCTGTTACCAAATTCATACTGTCTTTTTAGCTGTTCTAATAAACACTCTTTTAGTATCCTGTTCCAATAAATCCCTCAATGCCTCCTACTTTCCCGTTAATTCTAACATTACTTTATTATCCCTTCTCCTTTTATGTGTCTGTTCCATCTCCTGGATCTCTTGTATAAGGGATTTTTTCTCTCCCTCTCATGAATACTTTGAGTCTCCCACAGTATAGTTGGCGCAATATTCTCTGTTATTCTCCTTTAAAGAACAAGTTGAAGTCCTTTCCAAAATCTTCCAAAACACCATGATCATGCAGAAGGGACTCATCTACCCTCCAGGACCTCTGTCTATCCGATTATATCCTTTAGTTCCAGGCTTCCCAGTATCAGGGCATGGTCCAAGAGGGTGATTGACGTCACCTCAACAGGTAAATAAACATGAGTCAAATGCTGTGATACGCGGGTTACATTCAAAGAAAAGAGCCAGTGCATATATAAGAGCAATCAACAAAATATTATGTTGTAGGTATATGCAATGGGCACATTATTTGAGCTGTCAAACAGTAGATAACGTCTGCCATAAGCCTTTATTAGGCTGAAGAAAGATTGAAGGAAAAGGAGAAGAGAAGCAGAGAGGGGGAAGAATGGGTTAAAGAGATAGGACAAGAGGACAGAGGTGGAAGATAAGGATGGGGGGGCTCAGCCCTCGACTCAGGGAGGGTCTTACCATCAGTGCCATTCCTCCCAGACCTTATTGTTCATTTCTAGTCTGTTTTGTAGTCTAGCTGTCATCTTTTCCATAAGTTCTACATCTTTCATTCTTGCATACAAATTTTATTGGGAAGGGGGAGATTTGTAGGAGTGAAACCCCTAGGAGAAATAGTTTTGGGGACATAGGGACCTGCACCTCCAGGAGGCGCAACAGCAGGGACTGTGTCTCCGTGCAGTATGGAGCAACCTTGGGGCATTTGCAGTAAATGTAGTACAGGGTGTCTCTGGCAGCGACAGCACCTATCTGAGCTGGAGAGAGAGATAGCGTGGAGGACATCCGGCGTCAGGTACCAGTAGTAGAGAATTTTATATGCATTCTCCTTGTAGAGTGTGCAAAAGAAGCTTTTAGCCGCCTGAGACCAGATTGTCCGCTACGCTGCCTCCGGAAATTTTTTCTCCCAACGCAGCATGTATGCATGGTTCGAGATGGAATAAGCATTGAGTATCCGGTAGATGTCCGAAGATCAGGCCTTGGTGCACCGATCCCTCCAGAATGATGCTCTCGAAGGGGGATGTTGCTGAAAATTGGAAACTTGGGGTAATAGACTAGGCATAATGCTGTATTTGAAGATATCCATAAAACACCTGGCAGGGTAGGTCATGATTTCTCTGAAGCTCAGTAAATGATAGTATTTTGCGTGACCTAGGGTCCACCAGGTGGCCAAAGTGGAACAGATTCCGTGTCGCCTAGGGTAAGGAAAATTTACCTGGTATAGGGAGGTGAAGGACGGGCTAATCTGGACTCCCAGGTATTTCAGGGCTGACATTTTCCAGTGGTATGGGAAGCACTACTGTAGGTGCTGGAATGTTAATCGGGGGGGCCTCTGATTTGGACGTGTTTATATTGTAACCTGAGAGGGACCTATAGACATCCAGTTCTGCATGTAAGTTGGGTAGTGAGATCCTAGGCTGGGTGAGGGTGAGCATTATGTCGTCTGCAAACAACGCCAGTTTACACTCCTTTCCTCATTTCGGGATACCTCTAATGTCTGGGTTTCTGCAAATGGATGCCGCCAGGGGCTCAACACAGTGCAAACAGTAGAGGTGGTAGCGGACACCCCTGTCAGGCCCCATTCGCTGTTGGAATGGAGGGAGATAGAGCGAAAAGCGTTTTAACTTGGGAGGTAGGGTTAGTATACAGGTGCTGGATAGCCCGCAGGAAAGGAACCCGGAATCCCATGTGTCTCAGTGTAGCGAACAGGAAGGGCCCCAAGGCGATCAAAGGCCTTTTCTGCATCAAGCCCTAGGACAAGTGATGATCTATGATCCTGCTTGTATTATTCCCCGCTTGGTGGAGAGGGACGAAGCCCACCTGGTCCTTGTGGATTAGGGAAAGCAATATCATATTTAGTCGTATCGATTCGAGTTTGGCCACAAGGATGCCATGATGTAGAAGGATGGAGAGCGCTGGGTACCGAGGGGAATCTGGGTAGTCATGAGCATGGGTGGAGCCAAGGGAGGAGTAGGTGAGAAACAAAGGTAGGGAGAGAAGAGAGAGGCAGATTAGTACAACATATATTGAACAAGGTAAACCTAGCAAATAAACAGTGCATGTCCTGTTAAGCACAGGACAAGTCCAATAGATCTGTTCGGCCTGAAGTAAGAACAACAGGCCGGAGAGACTCCGAGGACTGTGACGTCAGTCATCGACTGGCAACGGTCTTGTGTCAGGGGAACTTTAGGGGATTAACCGGGGGGGGGGGGGGAGTTCTAGTGATCGGGAGAGTGTCCGCACTCTAATTTTCAACAAGAAGCGCTCAATATGCTAAACAGGTGAAATAAAGGATACTTGGGGTGCAAATGGGACTAAAGGGTTTGCCAGAAGTGTCTGTCAATGGTAGGTGTAGTCCGTGATCAGGAGTGCCTGATAGAGGAGGCACAATGCAGTTAGCCACTTTTGGGTTTAGATGCTTTGCAGGGAGTATCCTGACCCTGAGGGTGCTGTGTTTGAGGAACCTTCTGCCACACTGTAGGTGGTGGCGGTGGGGTGGCCACTAGGTCCCATTCTTTGAGACTGGGGACAGGGAGTCCCAGTGTATCACAGAAGGCCTCCAGGTCTTCTGGGTACCATAATGTGGATGATAGGCCTTCCCCCCGTGCTGTTAGGCTGAAAGGGAAACCCCATCGATAGATTGTCCTTTTCTTGTAACGATAGAATCAGAGGTTGGAGAAGCCGGCGTTTCTGTAAGGTGATCCAAGAGAGGACCGGGAATATCTGTATCTGTGTATTGGGGAACACTATCTTCCGGATGGAGCGGGCCTTGCGCATGATGTCCTCTTTCAGGGGGTAGGAGTGGGCCCTGCATATGACCTCTCGCGGTTTAGAAGCAGGGACTTTAGGGCGTAAGGCTCGGTGTGCCCTATCCATTTCAATGGGTTTGGCCAGAGGTTCTCCCAGGATGTCATTGAATAGGGTTTGAAGAGTGTCTTGTAGGTCTTCCAGGCCTTCTGATTCAGGCAGACCCCGATGCAAATATTTTTTCTTCGCCCCCTATTGTCCAAGTCCTCGACATAGCGCTGCATGTCCCTCAGTATCAAACGGTTATCTGTACCTTGCAGTTGTGTGCGGAGCACTGCTAGCTTGGTTCCTTGGATTTCATCATCCGCCATTTCGACTCTGAGAGGTGTTTGAAGTTGGTTTGGAGTACTTGGACCTCAGCAGGGCAGGTGGATTTAACATCCTCAATTAGTTGCTTAAAGTACTTCTTAGTTGGCATGTCTTGGAAGTATGTCTGCCATGAGGGATGTGGGTAGTGGTAGAGGTCTGGTCCCATCTGGTGCTGACCGTGGTGGAAGGCGTGCGGGTGTTGTTGGGGGTACAGAGAGGCCTCAATCAGGGCCTGTGCGATGAGGCTGCATTTGGGGGGGGTTGCATCTCGGCCCTTGCCAGGGGCTGCTGTGGTGAGGGGGGTTGCATCTGCAGGTCCCCTGAATGGGTGGGGGTTGGGGAGCTGACTGCCTGGGCATAGGTGAACTGACGTGCCTCCCAGTGGATGTTGGCAGATTCCCTGCAGTGGGGATGTCTCTGTGCTTTAGGGGGAGCAGGGTGTGGAGGACAGTCCTACTGCGGTGTGGTTCCCTTCTGATGCACTGCATGGAGTAGCTCAGTGTCTCACTTGTGAGTGGGATCAGGCGGAGGGGAAATTCCTCTGCTTCCTCCGAGGGAGTTGGGGTTCCCTGTGGACAGGCCAGGGTCTGAGGCCATGCGCAGCAAACGCGGATATGCATCTGTACACTGTGTGTACGAGGCCTCACTGAGGCTGCAGTGAGGCCTAGTGGGGCAGGCTGGGGCCCATAGGAGGCCGCCCCCTGGAGGGTAGGATTTGAGGAGTCACTCACCGCAACCATCGAAGGGGGCGACAGCCCAGTTCCCATCCATGCTGAGTCAGGTGAGCTCTGTAGGAGGGCTGGCGTTTGAGAGCCCAGCGGTGTAGGAGACTGCATGAAAAAGGTATTGGCCGCCAGCGCCATCTTGGCAGTCCTGCTGGCTGGCATGGTGGGTGGGTTAAAATAGTCCAGAAAAGTCGCTGGATATCCCGGCGGAGGTTGGGATGATCCCCGGGCTGTAGTGGAGCGAGTTCTCCTTAAGCCACCCATGTTTGGGTGCTGAAAATATTGCCTATTTAGGCCCTATAGCTGTGGGCTAGAGGCTCAGCCGTCCATTTAGGTCGGCTTCCGGTCACGCCCCCCCCCATCTCAACCTTTAATAGACCTTCTAAAAGCTGGTGGTCTAGGAAGGCATAATCGATTCTCCACGTCGCGTAACCGCACAATTGTTAAAGCAACGCAGTGCCGAATCGCAAAATGTGCTCTGGTCAGGAAGGGGGTAAATTCGTCTGGGGCTGAAGTGGTTAATAAATAGGTACCTTCCTTTGGATTCAGACTCCATCACTTTTAAAATAAATGGAGTATTCCTGCCATTGCTACTCCTTTGGATCTCTTATTAGGGGAATATCCATAGAACCAAACTGGAAAACCCCTTGAGCTCAATCCAACCCTAGAAGACCACTTCAGATGAGTCTCCTGCAAAAGACTGTTTGATGACCAGCTCATAAATTCCAGCATTATTTGATACCTTTTGTTGGGACTATTTAAACCTGTCACATTATAGGTAATTATCTTTAAGAGCATCATCTCTCAGAGTTAGAGCTCAAGAGCATCAAGAAGCAATTTGACCAGAAGATTAAAGTATAATTCTTCTACTTTCTTTAGGGAGATCCATTCAACTAACAACAAAAAACGAATCAAAACTAACACGAAAATTGACAGTACGTAACAAAACACAACACCATCTAATCTATCCCAAACAGACTTCCACATATAAAACCCCCCTCCCAACCTCCCCTACATTGACTATCAATGTTATGGCCTACCAGCTGTCTTTCTTTTATGATACATGTCAGTCAACTTTCAAAATTAAAGTGGAAATAAGCTTTTTGTTGAAAAAAAAAAAAAGTTGACTGGTAGGTTTTATATTACAGAAGTGACTATGTATGTCTTTTCTGTCATAAATGCTTCTCCGTGCCCATCAACATTTTTTCATTTCTGAACATGATTCCTTGTCACTAAAAAGTGACTACTGTACACATTTTCAGGAGGTACAGCGCCTTGAAAAAGTATTCACACCCCTTGAAATCTTTCACATTTTTTCATGTTGCAACCAAAAACATCAATGTATTTTATTGGGATTTTATGTGATAGACAAAAACAAAATGTCGTATAATTGTGACGTGGAAGGAAAATGATAAATGGTTTTCAAAATTTTGACAAATATCTGAAAAGTGTGGGGTGCATTTGTATTCAGCCCCCCTGAGTCAATACTTTGTACAACCACCTTTTGCTGCAATTACAGCTGCAAGTCTTTTTGGGGCTGTCTCTATCATCTTTGCACATCTAGAGAGTGACATTTGTGCACATTCTTCTTTGCAAAATAGCTCAAGCTCTGTCAGATTGGATAGAGAGCGTGTGTGAACAGCAATTTTCAAGTTTTTCCACAGATTCTCCATTGGATTTAAGTCTGGACTTTGACTGGGCCATTCTCGCACATAAATATGCTTTGATCTAAACCATTCCATTGCAGCTCTGCCTGTATGTTTAGGGTCGTTGTCCTGCTGGAAGGTGAACCTCCACCCCAGTCTGAAGTTTTTTGCAGACTCTAAATCCCCATACACACGATCAGAAATTCTGCCAGTAAAAGTTGGATGTGAGCTTTTGGTCAGAAATTCCGACTGTGTGTATGCTCCATTGGACTCTTAAACGAGAAGGGGGGGGGTTAAGGTGCGCTATGGGGACAGGAAATACTGCTGGAAGTTTAAATGAACCAACAGAACCTATGTATAGATATATGGAAAATGTATAAGAAATATATGGACAAAGGAGGCTGCCACTACCAGATATAACCAGCCTGATAGGTTGGAGGAAAATGCAAAATACTGAAGTGGTAGCTACGGTGCTCTCCTACTATTAATTAAACACATATGACATATGGAAACCAGTATTGAAAATAAATAAATGACTAAGTGGTTTTCTAAAGTGTTACTGCCACCCAAATTGCTAAATAATTGCTTTGCAAATTGCACGTGAAATGAACAGCATAAGAAATACAATAATAAAAATATAAAAAAACATATGGTCGCTGAAAAATCACAATATTAGAAAAAACATATATGCATTCTAAAATCCACACCTTAGTGCTATAAAAAGTGCTGTGTGCTTGTTTAGTGCAAAAACGTGCTAATAAGGTTTCTATATGGTCCCAATGCATTAAAATCCATTAAAGAACCATCCAAGGATGTGAAATCGCAAAAAACTAAAAACATAAAGAACACAAAAAACGCACAAAAAAGTCCAAAAAAAAAGGGACAAAATCCGAGAAAAATCCAAAGGAAAGAATAACATCAGAAGATTCCTCAATAATCCAATCAAAGTGACATTGTGCTCAGTGTCTAGTGTATCCTGAATTGCAACCGGTGCGTTTTCCGTGCATAGGACAAACTTCCGCACTCACCAGCTCCCCTGCCCCTGCAGGGGTTAAATCGCCTCCACAGTGTGAGCCCCTGTGTCGCTGTATGGAGCTGGTCCAGTTACCATTCAGCTGCCTTTCATTTCATAGGTAAGAGAAAAACAGCGTCTTTACGATATGCCTTTAAGATGTGTAGTATATTCACCGCCGCCGCCTTGTGAGAGAGAGTACGTTCACATTAGGCCACGTGGCCTAATGTGCCTAACATTGGATATGTTAGTACGGTGATCTGTACATTTTTTTTGTTCAGCCCACTGAATTTAAAGAGGAAGTAAACCCTGATGAGTTTACTTCCTCTTTCATTCCCTGCAAAGGCAAAGCATAATGGACTACTATGCATCGCATAATAGTCCATTATGTGTCACTTACCTGACACAGGAGCCAGCGAAGTCCCCGCTGTCCCCTGTAGTCCGCCGCATCCATCTTGTTGGTGGGGTCTTGCAGCTCCGCGGCTGTCATTCGGCGAAGCCGCGATGACGTCACTCCCGCGCATGCGCACGGGAGTTGACACGCGCGGCAGCTCCGTCGCTGAGAATGCCGCGCTCAGTGCGCCTGCGCGCCGCTGTCTACGGCGCATGCGCCGTAGACAGCGGTGCCCATTTTCGGGCAAATATCTCCTAAACCATATAGGTTTGGGAGATATTGCTTGGACCTACAGGTAAGCCTTAATCTAGGCTTACCTGTAGGTCAAAGTGGTTTGTAAGGGTTTACAACCACTTTAATGAAAGACAACTTCCGTGTGTACCAAGCATTACAGAACCTTCTCTCTGCTTGCTCATGTCATTTTTGAATTTGGCTCAGCTGAATATGGCTTCACCTGCACAGCTGCGTCCTTCATAAACAGAGATCACTAAGTAAAAAAAATGATATTTCCCATCTTCCAACACAACAGAGGAACCCGTAGTTCTCAAAGGAGCAGAGATTCAATGATGACACCACATTTGTAGTCCATTAAAACTTCCCCTGTAATGAAGGTCCATACTACCGTATGGACCTGAACTGGAGGAAGAATCTGCAGGAGCCAGGGCATTGCAATGAATTTTGCTCTTTTTCATAATTATTTCATTTTCTAAGTCCTTCTATTCTTTCCTAACCACACTGTAACTGCCAGTTATACAATGCCTTTCAGTGCAAGTCACAAAAACCCCAAGAGAGAAGCACCGTAGGCAGGAAAGTTTGATGATTCATCTCCGCTACATAAAAAAAAAAAAAAAAAGATGCAAGTTGGTGTAAGCATCTGTAATTTAAAAGTTTAGAAGGAGAAGATTTATTGGAAATTATTGTGGACCTTTCCTCCCTGTTTGCTAAGACCCCTCATTCACACGGCCATTTATCATGGGCTGTTTGTTTAACCACTTCAATACCGTATTCTGGAACTCCTCTCCTACATCATCATTTTTTTGCTAGAAAATTACTGAGAACCTCCAAACATTGTATCGTTTTTTTTTGTTTTGTTTTTTTAGCAGAGACTCTAGGGAATAAAATGCAGGTTGTTGCAACCTTTTATGTCGCAAACAGCAATTTTTTAAAGACAATTTTTTGGGAAAAAAAACTTTTTATGAATTAAATAAAAAATAAAACAGTAAAGTTAGCACAATTGTTTTATATAATGTGAAAGATGATGTTGGACCAAGTAAATAGATACCTAACATGTCACGCTGTAAAATTGCGCAAACTTGTGGAATGGCGCCAAACTTTGGTACTTAAAAATCTCCATAGGCGACTCTTTAAAAATGTTTATAGTTACAGAGGAGGTCCTGAGCTAGAATTGTTGCTCTTGCTCTAATGCATGTGGCGATACCTCACGTGTGATTTGAACGATGTCAACATCCCTAGGAATAGTATGTGACAGGTCCTCTTTATGGAGAGATCTGAGGTGAAGAAGACCCCACATTTCTCCTCCAGGCTGGAAAGATCGAGATAAAAAAAAAAAATGTCTGGGCCTTTCCAGCCGGGTCCCCGGAAATGTTTACTTGTGCCAGCCCGGACTTGACGTCATAACATCACGCACACTCGAGGGTCATAGAGATGACTGGGGACTATCATGTACAGCCACTCATCCTAATTTCACAGGAGTGTTGGGGTGACTGAGCAACCTCAAATGTCCCTGCATCTTTCAAGTTTGGTTGACAGGGTGTTTCTGTACTGCTGCTTCATCCTACACACAGCTCAGGCCGCATAAACAGAAATTTACAGCCTCTGTGTGAATGAGGCATTAAAATCATGTTGGCATACAGCTCTGCACGCTGACATGAAATCATCTTGCATTCATTAAACAAACGTGTCTACTTACAATTACTGGTTTTCTACTTCCTGGTTGAACGTAGCATTCTGGGAAGCTCCTGTCACATGTTCCAGGAGGCAGACCAAGGGTTCTGGACAGAGTTCCAGGAAGTAAAGGGAGATGGATTAATCTGCCCTTAGTAAAAATGGCCACCATGAAAAGAATGGGGAGGAAAAATAAGGTATGCAAAGAATGGATTATCTATAGGTTTCTGTTTGTAAATTGCCATTACTAAAGATTTCTAAGGCTGGCCATAGATGATATGATTTTCTTTCCTTCCACCGTGGGTGGAAGGAAATAAAATTGCTCAATACCCCCATCAACACACTGTTGTATGCCTTCTGCTGCGCCAATGACGTCCTTGGGCTGGACATGATTAAACAGCTAGCACCCCATAGAGCTGCTTGCAGGCAGCCTGTTACGCTATAGGGACACAATCTGTACAGCCACTCATCCTAATTTCACAGGAGTGTTGGGGTGACTGAGCAACACCAAATGCCCCTGCGTGTCTTTCAAGTTTGATTGACAGGGTGTTTCTGTACTGCTGCTTCATCCTACACACAGCTCAGGCCGCATAAACAGAAATCTACAGCCTCTGAGGCCATTCAAGGTAAGGGAAACTGGCAGTGAAACCTTTCGGCTTCACAACCGGTCCCCTACAGCGGAGGAAGGAGGAGGAGGAGGCCAAATTTCTAAGGGATGGCACTGTCTGCCAGAAATGGGGAAGGGTACCTGTCAAAAACAGGTGCCTGTTCCCCCTCGCCTTTGAAAGGTGCACCAGAGGGGGGAAGGAAGCGGAAGTTTAACTTATCTATGATGCTAGGAGATTTAATTGTCTTCAACTCTTAAGCAGGTCATTGATTTTTTTTTTTTATTGATTTTTTTTTTAATGAAGTGTGGGTGCTAATGTGTGTCTAGCATGGTTAGCCTTACATGCCTGCAGTATTAGTCGGCCTTCCATTACTGACAGAAAGAACTAATGGGGTTAGGTGCAGTGTGGGTGGCTATGCTTTAAGGGGTTTCTTAAGTGAACATGTCTATTTCCCGATTCTCATATACCCAACTCAAATGTATTATGCAGCAAGGTTCTCTGTATGCAGAGACAAAAAGGGGTTAACAGTAGCTGTCATAGCAGGAGATTCCCTGGCAGCCCCTCACTGTGCTTGTGTGTAGGCGGGGGACAGAGGCTGTTAATTTGTCATTATATTGGTTTGCATCCTCTGAAATGTCAAGGTGAGAGGTGTGCAGAGCACCCGATAAGGCTACCCATCGTGCTTCTAGATGACTCACAAAGCAAGTCTGATGGCGCATGTGGGGATGAGCTGTGGATCTTGCTGTCACAGTCCTAACGTGAGCCTTGGGCACAGCTGGCAAACAAAACATCTCGCAATGGGTAAGAAGAGAGCCACATCTGACAGCTGAAAAACAACAAACGACATGTCAACTTGACCCTATGTAATAGTTACTTTATTTTTATGTGTTTTACCGTTCTGCCTTTTTACTACCTAATGGCATCTTTACAGATGATCGAGAACCTGCATCTGATGGGAAATTCGGAAGCAATCATACTGGGTCTCTAAATCCCCCAAGTGTGGGTCACAGAGTTGAATAGTATTTTTGCCAATCATATTGCTTATAGTATCTACATTTTAATATCCCTTTCATGACTAAGCCTATTTTTGACATTTGGTGTTTACAAGTTAAAATCCATATTTTTTGCTAGAAAATTACTTGGAACCCCCAAACATTATATATATTTTTTTTAGCAGAGACTCTAGAGCAGTGATGGCGAACCCTGGCACCCCAGATGTTTTGGAACTACATTTCCCTTGATGCTCTGACTCTCTAGTGTAGTGGAGCATTATGGGAAATGTAGTTCCAAAACATCTGGGGTGCCAAGGTTCGCCATCACTGCTCTAGAGAATAAAATGGCGATTGTTGCAATATTTTATGTCACACGGTATTTGCGCAGCGGTGTTTTAAAAAAAACTTTTTGGGAAAAGGGACACTTTCATGAATTTAAAAAAACGAAACAGTAAAATTAGCCCAATTTTTTTGCAGAATGTGAAAGATAATGTTACGCCGAGTAAATAGATACCAAACATGTCACACTTTATAATTGCACGCACTCGTGGAATGACGACAAACTACGGTACCTAAAAATCTCAATAGGCGGCGCTTTAGAAAAAATTCTGGTTACCAGGTTAGAGTTACAGAGGAGGTCTAGTGCTAGAATTATTGCTCTCGCTCTAACGATCGTGGTGATACCTCACATGTGTGATTTGAACACCGTTTACATATGCAGGCGCGACTTCCGTATACGTTTTTCTTTGATTCGTGAGCTCGCAGGGACGGCGGGCGCTTTAAATTTTTATTTTTTTTCTTATTTATTTTAAAATTAATAAATTGTTTTTAAAAAAAAAAAAATTTTTGATCACTTTTATTGCTGTCACAAGGAATGTAAACATCCCTTGTGACAGTAATAGGTGGTGACAGGTACTCTTTATGGAGGGATCGGCGATTCTGAATAGTGTATATATTTTTAAATCCAGCGCCATTGCCAGCCGAGTAAACGGGAAGTGACGTCATGACGTCACTTCCGTGTTTACCATTAGGAGACTGGAATGAAGCCTCTTACGGCTTCATTCCAGTCCCTCCCCAGCCGCCGGGGGCATCGCATTCTACATTGGTGCTCCCAATTGAACGGGAGCCCCGGTAAGAGCGGCGGGAGGGGGGGCGTCCTCCGGCATAACAGCCGAGCGGCTTTTAGCTGCATCGGTTGTTATGGCTGGAAAGCCGATTGCCCGCTGTAAAAATCAGTACCGGGATAATGCCTACAGGTATGGGCATCATCCCGGAATAACCCCCGGAAGCCGAGTACGCACATCTGCGTACGCTCGGCAGCAAGGGGATATACATATTCTTCTTTGCTGTCTAATGTAGACAAATAAAGAGACTGTTGGATGGTTCACATCTACAGTATCTCTGCAGATTCTATACCTGACATATACAAGCACTGAATTATAATAGGGATGGTCCCGAAGTTCGAATCGAACATTGGGTGTTTGTTTGTTCGCAGACTAACCGAAAATATGGGGCGTTCACAGCAAATTTTAGCGCCGCGGAACACCCCATAATGTACTGCAAGATCACAGTGCATTTACGGCTGCTGATTGGCCAAAGCATGCACGATCTGCTGCAAGAGCCATGATTGGCCAAAGGCAGGGGGCCTTTGGCCAATCATGGCTCAGGGGGATAAGTCTACACCCCACACTATATAAGGCTGCTTACACAGTGGCCGTATGTAGTGTGATACGTGGAGGAGATTGAGAGAACTTGAGCTAGATTAGGCAGGTTAGCACCCCCCACCCTCCTGAACCATACCGGGCAGCTTGCCCTCAACATGAGGAAGCCCGTCGGCTAATTCAAAAATTACACAAAACATAACACATACAGTACACTAATCTTACAGATTTCATTACTGTATCAAATCATTTCACATCCCCTTTGTCCCTAACGCTTTGTCCAGTGCCCTGCATGCAGATTTATAATATATATATATATATATATATATATATATATATATATATATATATATATATATATACTGTTTTTTCTGCTTGAAAACTTGAAGTTGTCCATGGCAACCAAATAGTGACCCTAATCAAAAGTTATTTTAGACCAGCTAGAAAACAGCGATAGTAAATTAGAACGCTTGCAGATTTGAGCGATAGTAATTCATGGGGAAATTAATTTTATTATTATTACATTATTTTTTATTTTTTTTAATTATTTATAGCTATTTATTATATTATAATTTATGATTTCATGTTTTAAACTTTACCATACCCGGGATGTCTACTAGACTCTTGTTTGGGCAGATTTAAGTGTGTTATTACTAAGAATTACAGGCCTACAATCTAAAATGCCACATTTCTATGCAAAACAATGTACCGCTTTGAGACGCAAATAATCATACCGCCAGGGTGGCTACTAGACTTTGCATGGTCGCTAGAACTTTTTGTCTGTTCGCAAGTTCTGGTGCAAACCGAATCGTTTTTTTTTTTGACCCATCCCTAAATTCTACTCATAGGTGACATCTCCAGAGAGCCCTACCCATGGTGCCATAATCAAAATCATGCATTTTCCAAACCATCCAACAGGTAACTCAGTTCTCTGCATATGATGAGATTTGTTTCTTTCTATAAAATGTTGGCTTACTTAGTGACTCATTAAGAACATGCAGAGTTATGACTGTTGTGCAGAGAAAAGTGTAGTGATGTAAAGATATTAAATTGAGTAAACACATTACAATATCCTTTAAAACTCCTGACACCTGTAGTGCAGTGGCCTGATTGACTACAAATGAAATGGATTTGTTCAATAAACTCTCACAATTTGTAATATTTGGTAAGTCTAAATAAGTTTGTACAGAGATTGTACAATCAGTTTGTAACATGTGTAGCCTGTAGTCTTTTGTGGGTGTGGTTTTAACAAATGGCCCTACACAAAGAGGATATTGTGCTAAACCTTTAGGTAGATAAGTGAACCAGACAAACACAACAGTATTAACCGGTTCCCGACCAGCGCACGCCGATGTACGTCGGCAGAATGGCACAGGCAGGCATATTGGCGTACAGGTACGTCCAATCTTCAATGCTGCCCTGCCATCGCGAGCGCGCCGCCGGCTCTCGTGCCGGACTCGATCGCCGCGGGCATACCCGCGATCGTCTCACGGGATGGCTGAATGGAGGAAATGCCGTGTAAACAGCATTTCCCCATTCTGCCTAGCAACTAGTGACGCTGATCTCTGCTCCGTGTGATTGGAGCAGAGATCAGTGTTCACTAAATGAAAGCCCAATAACAATGGCATAAAACTATCCCTATTTTTTAAACGCTATAACTTTTGCGCAAACCAATCAATAATCGCTTATTGCGATTTTTTTTACCAAAAATATGTAGAAGAATACGTATCGGCCTAAACTGAGGGAAAAAAATGTTTTTTTTATATATTTTTGGGGGATATTTATTATAACAAAAAGTAAAAAATAATGAGTTTTTTTCAAAATTGTCGCTCTATTTTTGTTTATAGCGCAAAAAATAAAAAATGCAGAGGTGATAAAATACCACCAAAAGAAAGCTCTATTTGTAGGAAAAAAAGGACGTCAATTTTGTTTGGGAGCCACGTCGCACGACCGCGCAATTGTCAGTTAAAGCGACGCAATGCCGAATCGCAAAAAGGGGTCTGGTCTTTGACCAGCAAAATGGTCCGGTCTGTAAGTGGTTAAGAAGCACAGTTCCAGGTGGTGGCAATGAATCAATTGGAGATGGAAACCATGTGAAATTTAAAACAGTTTGTTGCTGATGAAACATGTAACCAATACACAGTACAAATGGGAAAAATCATCGGTAATGGAGCCAAAAGGTGGTGGAGAAATGGCTGTCCCGCTTCCATGATGGCTGTGGACAGAGGGGGGCTGCAGACCAAAAATGGGAAGTCTGAAAACACTTTCCAACAGCTGGGAGCAGTGACCATAACCAAAGCTGGGCTACATTAGGGAGGGGAAAGGCTGGGCACAGATCCAGAAAGCATGATTACTGTATGACCAGAGTGGAAGATGGTAGAGCTGGATACTAGAGGGGCAGCGGGAATGAGGCTCAGTTGCAAGATGTCCAGACACCACAAGACTCCTCCCTGGCCACATCACACACTCTAATCACAGGCAGGCATTGGCAAAGCCTTATGGATCAGAGCAGGGAATGTAATGAGTATAAAGCCGCGTACACACGGGCGGACTGTCTGGCCAACTTAGTCTGCCGAAACACATTTCAGCGGACAGTCCGCTCGTGTGTAGGCTTCAGCGGACTTTTTCAGCGTGCAGTCTGGCGGACTAAGTATTTCGGAATTTCCGTAATATTGTCCGTCAGACTTTGGTTTCAGCGGACAGTCCGCTCGTCAGTAGGCTAGTTGGACGGACTAAGTATGGCGCATGCTCAGAAAGGATTTACACGGCGAAAGGTTGCATTGCTGTGTATTGAACTTCCTATTTCTAGTCCCGTCGTACGTGCTGTACACGTCATCGCGCAAACTTTCGGCGGACTGTTTTGTATCCGTGTGTGGTCAAGTCCGTTCATTCGAAAGTAGGACGGACTGTCCGTCGGATTGTCTGACGGACTTAGTTGGCCAGACAGTCCGCCCGTGTGTACGCGGCTTAACAGCAGGTGGCGGAGCCAAACAAGTAAGGGACAATATTGTTGAGAAGTACAAGTCAAGGTTAGGTTATAAAAAGAATCCAAATCTTTGATGTTTCCCAGGAGCACCATCAAATCTATCATAACCAAATGGAATATGGAAAACCTGCCAAGAGACGGCCAAACACCAAAACTCATGGACTGGGCAAGGAGGACATTATAATCAGAGAGGCAGCACAGAGACCGAAGGTAACCCTGGAGAAGCTGCAGAGTTCCACAGCAGAGACTACAGTATCTGTACATAGGACGACCATGGGCGGACTGACCATTGGGCCACTCAGGCACTGCCCGAGGGCCCCATGCCACTAGGGGGCCCCATCAGGGTTGCCAGCCTCAGTAAAACCAGGGACAGTATGTAAAAATGTGTGTTTTTTTTATATCTGTCTCTGAAATGTCCCTTACCGACATCCTTTTGATCTAAAAATCCATAGATTATAGCTTCCCCACCTCTCCAGTACCTTCTCAGCCAATAGAAACATGTCTGTGTATACTGTGTGATTGTATACTGTGTGTGTGTGTTTGTGTATACTGTGTGGCCCCATAATCTGATTGCCTGGGGGCCCCATAATCTCCTATTGCCAGGGGGCCCCATGAGTTGTCAGTCCGCCCCTGAGGACGACAATAATCCATACGCTCCATAGAGTTGGGCTTTATGGCAGAGTGGCCAGAAGGAAGCCATTACTTTCAGCAAAAAAGCAAAATGGCACGTTTTGAGTTTGCAAAAAGGCATGTATGGTGGAAGGTGCAAAAGGAAATGTATGGAGGAAGGTGCTCTGGTCTGAGCAGACTAAAATTTAACTTTTTGGTCATCAAAGAAAACGCTATGTCTGGTTCTAACCCAACACATCACATCTCCCAAAGAACACCATCCCCACAGTCAAACATGGTGGTGGCAGTATCATGCTGTTGGGATGTTTTTCAGCAGTCGGGACTGGGAAACTGGTCAGAGTTGAGGGAAAGATGGATGGTGCTGAATACAGGGATATTCTTGAGCAAAACCCATACCACTCTGTGTGTGATTTGAGACTAGGACAGAGGTTCACCTTCCAGCAGGACAATGACCCCAAACACACTGCTAAAGCAACACTTAAATTGTTTAAGGGGAAACATGTAAATGTGCTGGAATGGCCTAGTCAAAGCCCAGACCTCAATCCAATAGAAAATCTGTGGTCAGACTTAAAGATTGCTGTTCACAAGTGCAAACCTTCCAACTTAAAGGAGCTGGAGCAGTTTTGCAACAAGGAATGGGCAAAAACCCCAGTGGTAAGATGTGGCAAACTCATAGAGACTTATCCAAAGCAACTTGGAGCTGTGATAGCCGCAAAAGGTGGCTCTACAATGTATTGACTTTAGGGGGGTGAACAGTTATGCACATTGACTTTTTATGTTATTTTGTCCTATTTGTTGTTTGCTTCACAATAAAAAAAAAAAAACATCTTCAAAGTTTTGGGCATGTTCTGTAAATGAAATGATGCAAATACTCAAACAATCCCTGTTACTTCCAGGTTGTGAGGCAACAAAACACGAAAAATGCCAAGGGGGGTGAAAACTTTTGCAAAGCACTGTATTCACTATTGATTGTAAACCAGGTTCAGTGTATAACTGTGATAAGCGGGGCACTGACTCTTCCCACCCTTGCTCCAGCAGACATTTCATTCTCTAAGCTGCATATTGTACTTCTCGCACAGCTTGAACTTCAAGAGGAGGCAGGTGCAGAGCTGAGTGACAGAGCAGCAGACCAATCGACTTTTAGCTGCATTTGAGTAAAAGAGCAGCCAGACCTCCTCCTGGGAGGTGCAACTATGCAGAAAGCAGTGTTGGAGAGGCTTCAGCATCGCTGTTCTCATTGACACAAGGCAAGGACAGAAGTAAAACAAGTCACACATGCTGCCTATCTGTCAGTTGTGCTGCTGATTCGATGCTGACCCCTGCCCTGAGTTCTCTTATGCCGCGTACACACGATCAAATTGTCCGGCGTACTTAGTCCGCCGAAACGCATTTCAGCGGACAATTCGATCGTGTGTGGGCTTCAGCGGACTTTTCCAGCGTAAAGTCCGGCGGACTTAGAAAGTATTTTTGCAGTCCAATCTTGGACTTGGGTTTCAGCGGACAATACGTTCGTCAGTATGCTAGTCCGGCGGACTAAGAATGACGCATGCTCAGAAGCAAGTACGAAAAAGGAAGCTATTGGCTACTGGCTATTGAACTTCCTTTTTCTAGTCCCGTCGTACATGCTGTACATCATCGTGCTAGCAAACGCCGGACTTTCTGTGTGGCCAAGTCCGTTCGGTAGAAAGTCCACCGGACTATCTGCCGGATTGTTTGCCGGACTAAGTACGCCGGACAATTCGCTTGTGTGTACACGGCATTACTGGTTCTGAAAGTGTCCTCCTCTCTGGGCTCAAAAAATGGAACACCTCTAGTGGTGGACTTTTTAGGCACATACAATAGATATCAGATTTTTGAAATACAAAAATGTTTTTATATTTTTTTATATTTTATATTTTAATATTAAGGAGAACACATAAAACAAGGAATGCATAAATACACTGATGATCTGCATATACACTGATTACTTAAAATACCCTACGCGTTTCGGAGAGACTGAATCTCCTTCTTCAGGGGTATGTATAGGTATAAGAGAAGGTCTATTGAAAAAAGATAGAATATATGTTAAAGAAGATTATTTATCTTCAAACAGACATACCTATGTTGTACATTGTACATAATTCACTATTGTAATAAGCACTTACATATTCAGAACAGTGTGTTGGATGGACATTCCATAGAACTTGTAATTAAAAACATGACAGAATACCAGGGTGGATGTTGCCGATGGTCATTTTCCCTTTCAGAGCCTTCTAGTGTGGTCGCCCCAGCGGGATTGGCCAAAGAAGCCGCAAGGTGTAAAGAAGGGGACCAAACCCCTAGTGCAGATGGACGAATGGAGCTTAAAGCCCCCACCCCGGAGAGAGAGCACTGGGGCAAGGCAGTCCTTAGTGGGGTAAAATAAAACGTATTTGAAGCTCATCATGGGGAGAAAGGGGAAAAGGAATCCCTTCTCTCCCCATGCGATTCTATGTACAAGAAGTTCCTTCATTTATAAAAAATAGGTGCATAAGCAAAAAAATAAAATAAAATAAAATTATTTTCCTCTAAACATCCAAAAATGTATAGGATCTAAAGAATATCATACCTGAAACGCAGCAGTTATTACAATAGTAATATTGGCAAGCAAGGCAGCTCCTAAAAAATTCAATTTATAACATTATTATGGGGATATATTTACCGTATATTTATTTTCAACTAGTATTCAACAGCAGGCCAAAAACATTATGGTCAGACAGCTCACTATATCAATCAAATTAAATATTATGTAGATATATAGACCTAATAAAATCATATGACACTAGTCAGTGTTTTTATAAATCAGACTAGTATTTCATTTCAAAAATATATGGCCAGACTGTGCTATATAGCAACCAAATTAATAAATATACAGGTCTAATATCATCGTATGCCGTTTATCAATATTAAAAAAAAAAAAAAATCAGGTAGTATTTGATTTTATACAAGCTTAATTAATAAAAAACAATGACATTTTTTTAATAATAAATAATTTAAATATAATATACACATTAATAAAATTTAATTACTGTAATTAGTGTAAGCATAATAATTAGAATATAAAAATAAAAATAATAATTATTAATGAAGTTTAGTTATTATAAGTGTAATCATATTCATAGTATTTTGAAAATTAATAATCATTAATAAAATTAAGTTGCTGTTAATGTAGGGGAAAAAAAAAGGAGCGAACCTTTACACTGAGACTCAGTGTAAAGGTTAGCTCCTCTTTTTTTTTTTTTTTTTTAACTAATAATGGGAGAGAGCACAAGGTTGATCTCATCCTTGTGCTGCTGTTTCCTCACTATCCAATCACAGGTTGGAGTGGAGTTTGAAAAAGCGGTATTGCTTTAACTGCAGTAGAGTAAAGGGAAGTCAGACAGTGACCCTAGCAGAGCTTTCTGACAGGGGTGTCTGGTTTAGAAAACTGCATTGAAAGGTGGTTTGACGACAACCAAACTATAGTGAAAGCTTGACTATCTGACTCACTCTCATTATCCCAGGTTAGCACTCAACGTCATTAGACATTCTCCATGTAAAAGGCAAAACTCTCTGAAATGATGCCAAAAATAAATAAATATGTTAATCTGTGGGTTCCACATTTCTTACTGGCAAGCTTTGACCATTGCCTTGTTGATATATTTTGTCCCTTGGACCTGGTATAACTCACCTTGGCTCCAAGGTACTTAATCCCCCTTCCCGTTTCCTTTCCTATTCCATTTTTGCTAACACCTATGTCTCCTTACGTACTTAGGTTTACTATATTTCCAAATTTCTGATTCAGCTATGGACTAGGCCAGTGATGGCGAACCTTGGCACACCAGATGTTTTGGAACTACATTTCCCATGATGCTCATGCACTCTGCAGTGTAGATGAGTATCCTGGGAATTGTAGTTCCAAAACATCTGGAGTGCCAAGGTTCGCCATCACTGGACTAGGCTGTTACAGACGTTTCTTATGTTGTCCTTAACTGTCCCCTCAATGTAACTGAATACTATATTCAATTTCTGTATGAGTATCAGTACTGTGGATATGCAATTGCCTGTATACTCTGATTTTCAATAAAAAAAAAAAAATTGAACAATAAGGAAAAAAAAATAAATTTTGTGACAGGTACAACATTTCACACTTGACTGATGAGTTTACTTCCTCTTTCATTCCCTGCAAAGGCAAAGCATAATGGACCACTATGCATCGCATAGTAGTCCATTATGTGTCACTTACCTGACACAGGAGCCAGCGAAGTCACCGCTGTCCCCTGTAGTCCGGCGCATCCATCTTCTCGGTGGGGTCTCGCAGCTCCGCCGCTGTCATTCGGCGAAGTCGCGATGACGTCACTCCCGCGCATGCGCACGGGAGCCGACACACGCGGCAGCTCCGTCACTGAAAATGCCGCGCTCAGTGCGCCTGCGCGCCGCTGTCTACAGCACATGCGCCGTAGACAGAGGTGCCTGTCTTCGGGCAAATATCTCCTAAACCGTGTAGGTAAACCCTTACAACACACTTTGACCTACAGATAAGCCTTAATCTAGGCTTACCTGTAGGTCAAAGTGTGTTGTAAGGGTTTACAACCACTTTAACCTTTGGGGGTAGAGATTCAGGTTTTTATCAGTCCAAATTTCTGACTTGTTCTCTTTAAGCCCCTGTACACACGGTACATTCCGACAACAAAATCCGTCAGATTTTGTCCGAAACCGGTGTTGCATACACACGGTTGGACAAAGTTGTCGGAAAATAAGATCGTTCCGAACGTGATGACGTTATTTCGTTAGGACGGGACTACGTTCAGGCTAGTAGCCAATAGCTTTGGTCTAGGAATTTGATCTGAGCATGCGTGGCACTTTGTCCGATCGGAATTCTCTACACACAATCGGACAAAGTCCGATCGGATCATGTTGTCGGAAAGTTTTATAGCCCGACGGACAGTCCGATGGAGCCCACACACAGTCGGATTATCCGACAACACGGTCCGATCGGACATTTTCCGTTGGCATGTCCGACCGTGTGTAGAAGGGCTTAGATCTACCTTTATACTTAATTATTTTAACAAGAAAGGAGGACAGCACAAACCTTGGCAGAATGTATAGTAATTAAATTCAATATGTACGTTTCTTAATGCTTAATTTCTTTTATCTGCTGTTAATACGTGATGTGAACATGTCACATGCATTTATCCATGAGCTAGTGACACCAGCACTTTAAGCATTATACAGAACAAGCTTTGCCTGGTCTTGTAGGAAAGGGTTAATAAAGACTAGTCCCCGCTGCAATAATTTTATTGTTCATTGCTATCTAATGAAAAAGACTCAGGTTGACGCAAGATAGGCTGTGGGCTGGTAGAGTAAGCAGCGTTATTTGTTTTTCACAGGGTAAAAAGCAAGTAGGATTTATTGTCTATCTGACTGTGATTTATCTCGGAGAAAGACGTTTTCTAAACTCTGTCCACTTTTCTATCATTTTGGATGGTGTGACTAAGTGCCTACAATAAAACATTATGCTTTAGGGGGTCCAATCTGCTTGGAGAGGTGGGTACAGAATCTAAGAGGAGGAAAGGATTGACTACGAAATGAACAGTATAAAAAGAAAAGGGGGACAAGTGGGACTTTAAATGAAGCATGTCAATTGAAAATAACAATGTAAGAATACATGTGAATAAAATAATTTAGATTTAATTTGTAATCAATGACCCCTAGGGGTTGTCCATGATCTGAATGCATACAATGGTAGTACAGTAATATAAATATAGATATACACTCAATATATTTTCATAGTAGTAATCAGAGAATCTGGAGTATAGACAAATCAATGGACATGCATAGGATGCAGTTCATAACAGAAATACATAAATTACTAATCAAAAATCATAAAATCACATGAATGAGTACAAACTCTATAGGACAGAAGTTGATATTATCAAGGATTAAAATAAGCTTAAGTAGGCATCCTTAGTTTGAGAACCCGACGCGTTTCTTGGCTTCTTGCCAGTCATCAGGGGTGGGATGCATGTTTTTACTAGAAAAGCAAATAAATATGACAAATATTAATATAGGTGGAACCTCAGTTAAATAGAGAGAGTATCAAATTGGTCCACTTAATTGATAAAGTGACTTACAAAATAGCCCAAGAATTGGGCAGAACTTCCAGCAATGGGAACTGTTAGAGCTGAGATATAACCGTCTCATCCGGGGTTGAGGCAGGGTTCAGACCATCCCCCAACAATGTCAGGGGGCAGGCCAGGGGGAACCGAAACAGACATCCTCAACACAGGTCCACTAGGTACTAAATGTATATGTGTGTTACCCAAATCTGCGAAAAAGAAAAAAGAAAGAAAAGTGTGATGGGTCACAAAAAAAAAAACCCCCAAAAGCAGGGCACTGAGTGTTGGATTGAACGTGTTGAATGAATATAGCTAATTACTGAAAAGTGTGTGTGAATGAGATATACACAAATGATTGGGAAATAGGAGAAGACTAAATGTGTGTTGAATAAGTGGGAATGGATGATGGGGAAATAAAAAATCATCCAATTCAAATGTGTAAAAAATATGTGCAGTGCTCTGAATGAAACAATGTATGTGCAAAAAGGAGAGAAGAAAAACGAAACAAAAAAAAAAAAAAAAAACATGAATAAAACTCTATTACCCATATGTAGAGTTAAGGAGTGATCTCTTCCTAGTAGAGCACAGTGGAGGAGTGAACTGTCTGTCTGTCCCAGCTCATATACCCCAGGCCCTGGGCGGATCCCCGCCAGCGTCATGCATGATGTCTTTTGCAGCTGTGAAAAGATGAGGGAACACTCACAGCTGAGGATAATCCATACCTCAGTAGGTGCCCATCCATCTTAGCTGCAGCATCAGGTGGAAAGACAGAAAAAAAAAAAAAAAACACAGCAGCGTCTGTTGACACCACTCGAGGGGCCCATTTATGCATGACGCCGATGCGCTGAGATCGAACCCCACCCCCCCCCTGTGATCCACAAAGGGAGGTAGGGAGGGAGCTGAGCGCATCGCAACCCCGGAAAAATGACTGCAACATACCCAGCAAAAACAGCCCATATGTTCAATTGATTGATGGATAAATTCCAGGAAAAACAAAACTGGAAAAAATAATATTATTAAAAAAGTTCTCAATAACTGATGGAAACACATATATAAATAGTTTCAAGCTGCAGGTTTATGAACCCGAAACTGGGATTATAAATAAATAGGGATATACATACAAACGAATATTTACTAAGGATAAGGATAATGAATAATTGTGCAGCATGGTCACCAAAGGAGCAGGTGTCTTCCACCCAAATTATATAGATTTAAGAGAAGTGACCTGCTGCAGTACCAAGTAGCAATGGCATGCTTCCATCCCGGGTAAATTGTATAAAAAGAAAAGGGGGACAAGTGGGACTTTAAATGAAGCATGTCAATTGAAAATAACAATGTATGAATACATGTGAATAAAATAATTTAGATTTAATTTGTAATCAATGACCCCTAGGGGTTGTCCATGATCTGAATGCATACAATGGCAGTACTGTAATATAAATATAGATATACACTCAATATATTTTCATAGTAGTAATCAGAGAATCTGGAGTATAGACAAATCAATGGACATGCATAGGATGCAGTTCATAACAGAAATACATAAATTACTAATCAAAAATCATAAAATCACATGAATGAGTACAAACTCTATAGGACAGAAGTTGATATTATCAAGGATTAAAATAAGCTTAAGTAGGCATCCTTAGTTTGAGAACCCGACACGTTTCTTGGCTTCTTGCCAGTCATCAGGGGTGGGATGCATGTTTTTACTAGAAAAGCAAATAAATATGACAAATATTAATATAGGTCTCTTAAATCTACGAAATGAACAGCTTTAATAGGATGATAAGATGTCCCTGGATTCCCGTGAAGGTCCCTGATTTTAGAGAGAGAAAAAAGGGAGATGCCCCTAGGGATTTTGTGGGCAAGGAAAAATACCAGAAAAAAGAGGGGGGTTATGTGGCGTTACCTAAATATAAGTGAATCCTATAATTCTTATTGATCTTAAACCAATTAATATCCCAAAGTATAAGGGTAAATAAAAAATGAAATATAGTGAATAGACCAATAAATAAACAATTACATAAATAAATATAGATATGTGCATACAATGCAATAGCGTTCCAAAAAATGTACAAATATATAGTGGTGCAAACAACATGCACAAAAGTAGGATAAATTCCGTAAATATATAAAACCTTCAAATATCTTATGGTATGTTGATCCAATCAAAGTGCAATGTGCAAAAAATGTAATTAAATATATAAATAAATCCAATCAAATCTTGATAAAGTGCAAATCAGTTCCAAAGTTCACCAGTGCAAAGTGCAAAAAGTATAAAAAAATGAATCCAATCTTCATTTGTCGTCACTTCCGGTCTCGGCCGCAACCGGAAGTGACGACAAACACCTGGCTCCTTCTTGACGCGTTGCGTCACATAACACGTGACTTTTTCAAAGGGTCCCTTTGAGCACTGAAGGGTGGATCATCTGTGGATTCTCACTTTTTGTTCACATTGTAATTGCATGGTCATTATTTGAACTTTGGAAGTTATTTGCACTGTATGAAGATTGGATTCGTTTTTATATACTTTTTGCACTTTGCACTGGTGATCTTTGGAACTTATTTGCACTTTATCAAGATTTGATTGGATTTATTTATGTATTTAATTAAATTTTTTGCACTTTGCACTTTGATTGGATCAACATACCATAAGATATTTGAAGGTTTTATATATTTATGGAATTTATCCTACTTTTGTGCATGTTGTTTGCACCACTATATATTTGCACATTTTTTGGAACGCTATTGCATTGTATGCACATATATATATTTATTTATGTAATTGTTTATTTAATAGGTCTATTCACTATATTTAATTTTTTATTTACCCTTATACTTTGGGATATTAATTGGTTTGAGATCAATAAGAATTATAGGATTCACTTATATTTAGGTAGCGCCACATAACCCCCCTCTTTTTTCTGATTATTCAAGAGTGTAGAGAACAGTTTTTTACATGTGAGCGGCTTTCTAGAACTATAAGAGTAGTAATTAACTGGCGAGGTTTGTGCGCACCAGTACTGTTAGTTTTTACAAGGAAAAATACCAGATACAGAGTAAAAAAAAGTATAGTAAAGTACAAATTTATTGAGTACAAATTATATATACATAAAAAAAAAATGACATAAATGTCGCATAGAATAACTTAAAAAACACAAAAAGTTATTCATATGGAGGTTATAATAAAAATTCTAGACCATGATCTCACAGTTTGGAGGTCAAAACAGTGTCGATAGACACCAAAGATCCCAACATGTTTTGGAAAATATATATACTTGGATATTTAATTCCTTCTTCAGGGGGTGGTTTAGGCCCCTTTTACACAGACAATCCGTTCAGGTCCGTCTGCCAGTTTTTTTAGACGGACCTGAACGGACACTCCATAGAGGTCTATGAAGGGACGGATGTCAGCAGCGACATGTCTGCTGACATCCGACCCGCTCCGATCCGAAAAAGTGTGGCGGTGGAAAAATCTATTTTTCCATCCGTCTGCGGATTGGATCAGGTGTCATCCGATCCCCCATAGGGGAGAGCGTCGCTCTGACAGGTCCGTCCCTGCATAGTGTGCATAGACAGACCTGTCATCTTCCTGCTCAGCGGGGATCAACGGAGCGATCCCCTGCTGAGCAGAGCGGGCTCCGGACACGGACATGTCCATGTGAAGGAGCCCTTAGAACGGGCTGTGATTTCTATTAAAACAATAGCAAAGTATCAAAACAAATATACAGTGAATATAGATAGTGGTCTGTGGATACAGACATGGCAATGAAAACAGGGCAGGCATGGAAATCTGTGAATACTCACATAATAATGAATTTCTTGAGTAAACAGTGCTACACAAATGGGTAAACAGTCCTTGCTTTTAGAGGGCTGTCCCTGGAAAAAACAATGTCTCTGATTTCATCCCCGGTTTGAAGAACGCATCCCCAATTTCTTTCCAGCTTTCCCTGGCCCTGATGCAGGGCTGGACTGGGACAGAAATTTGGCCCTGGACTTCATCCAGACCGGCCCACTTACATTTTGAGTGTCCCATCAGCACCCACTTACATCAGAGTGTCCCATCACCAGCTCCCTTACAACAGAGTGTCCCATCAGCACCACCTAACATCAGAGTGTCCCATTACCAGCCCCCTTACATCAGAGTGTCCCATCAGCACCCCCTTACATCAGAGTGTCCCATCAGCACCCCCTTACATCAGAGTGTCCAATCAGCACCCCCTTACATCAGAGTGTCCCATCACCAGCCCCATTACATCAGAGTGTCCCATCACCAGCCCCCTTTGCATCAGAGTGTCCCATCACCAGCCCCCTTACATCAGAGTGTCCCATCAGCAGCCCCCTTACATCAGAGTGGCCCACTGAGCCATCGGCCCACCGGGAAACTCCCGGGAGTCCCGATGGCCAGTACATGCCTGCCCTGATGGCTGCAGGGTAATCCATCTTACCAATATTTCAGGGATTGGCTTGGAGCAGGAGGGAGGGCAGGGGTGTGTCTGCTCCCGGCTGTGTCTGGAGTTATTGATAATGTCGCATGGTCTTCCTAGTTCCTCCCCTCGTGGCTTGTGCAGACTTCATTGCGGGAAGTAAGGATGCGGAATATTTGGCATCTTACTTTTCCTTGTGACAGTGACCTGTAGTGCACACCTGGATGGGGTGGGAAGGGTTAATATTTGAAATACCCAACTGCCTTTTAATGTGTGTCGTCAGCCCAAGAACATTAAGTGGAAAAACACAACTCAGCAAGAAATATAAAAAATGCAGCCAGTTATCTTTTCACTCAGTTTTGCCATTTTTTTTTTTTTTTACCTTGGATGATTCATCACAGCCAGTCTATAAACAGATTATTTACGTCGTAGCTGGTATATTTGGGCATAGAGGGAGGTAGGAAAGGGGTTTAAAAAACTGTTTACTCTGCTTCCATGCAGTAACTATATCTCATGTGCTGGGAATATATATATATATATATATATATATATATATATATATATATATATATATATAAAAGGATTCCTGTATGTAAACAATTTTGTGTCATCCATAGATACACAAAATTACCTGCATACAATAAGTACTTGTATGAAGAAAACAGATCTCTAACACTTCTTAGGCTTTTCTGACTATCCTAAAAAAAATTTGAATAGATTGTTACGGATAAGATAGAAAAGGTCTCGTGAAAATAGAATTCCAGGAATAAGACAAAATGTACCCTTGCGGTGCCCCCCATCCCCCCACACACACTGCAACAGTTAAATGCTTATTTAAAAGTGTTTTACCTACCTTATTCCTGGCTCCAGCAGAGTCTCTTAGTGTACCCAGAGCTCAATCTTAACATACCCTTTACACATAACCCTCATCATAGCAATAGTAGTTCTAGTTTGGAACTAGTACAGACTGTCACGATCAGGGGTCAGGCGTGAAGACCAGTTACTATAGCAGTAGCGGGACTTACACCGAGCAGCAAGATAGATACACAAGCAGTCACCCTGGCGCATGGCATGGCTTCACCTGAGGTGGGGAGTCTAAGTACTAACCAGTATTCACCAGAGCTCCTATTGGTGGAGAGGAGTTTTGCTGCATGTTAGTACCAGGACGCAGTCCTCAGGATTGCCCCACCAGGAGATGAGCAAGCCGGGGTCCCATAGCAGATAAGCAGGTAAGGATCAAACAGAAACATAGTCAGTAAACAAGCCAAAGGTCAGTAACCAGTAGTTCCAGGTTGGGATCAGGGAGAAGCGTAGTCGAAGAACAAGCCAAGGGTCGATAACAAGTGGTAGCAAAATATGGACGGTGGCAGGGGAGACAAGAACGAGATACTGGCTGAAAAGAGCATAATAATCTGGCTAACAGAAGTGCAAAGTCATAGCTTAAATCAGGAAGTTCATGGGAGGAGCAAAGAGTGCAAGGTTCAGCAGAAGGCACAAGGCGGAGTTTTCCAATGGATCTGAGTGGGTGCTGTCTGACATCTCAGGTAGCTTGGCAGGAAGAGTCATTGCCAGACACAGCAGAGGAACCAGGCTCAAGTCCAGGCCCTGACACAGACATTAAAATCTCTATTTGTGTATAAAAATCAGAACAATTACCCATAAAGAGCAAATCTCTTGCTTGCAGTTTGTCTAGTTTTGATTCATTGACACAAACGATGCAAGGTTTGATAAGATCTCTCATTACTAGAAAGAGCAAATCTTCCAACTTTGAGAATGAGGGTCACTTTGCAGTGGTTGAGAAGACAAAATGGTTGTGGCTAACTTCGTGCAATCAAATAATGCTTTGCAATTATTGAGAAATTGCAAAACATTATTGGAATGGCACCCCTAGCGAGCAGGTGACCTTTTGTGTTACAATGCACAGGTCAATAACATGTAGAGCAGAGTTTCAGAAATGAGGAAGGAGTGCAGAGTGCAGGGGTCAAGGGTAAAAAATGCTGAATTCACCCTGACTGATAGTTCAGCGCATGTTAACTCTATGCTGAAGTGCGTTGAACAGCTATCAGCCTATTGCACCAGCACTTTCCTGGCTCAGCCAGTCAGAATGGGGCAGCTATAATTTCTCTGAGAGCTGAGTGGTGGCACTATCTTCATGAATTGAAAGGTAACAATTTTTAAGCAAAAGGGAGAAGTATATTTGACTGTAGCTAAAATTTATACTTAGAATGAAAAAAATTATAACTAGATTTTAAAATGCATCACAGTAGCCAACTTTTAGGCTGGGGACCTCTACGGTCTGCTTCCGTGGTTTTGGGAAACGGACTGCTCATTGAGAGAATGCCGACAACAACTCCCTCCTGCAAGGGACTATCCCACATATCTCAGGCACACACTTGCGACAGCCTGCTTGATAAGCTTCCATTACCCTGGACAACCCTTGTGTCTTCACACCGTATTACTCTTGTACTGATGTCTTTATCCCTTAAAGAACCTTAGTGACCTGAACTGTGGAGTGGTGCTGGTTACTTTCATTACACCGCTATAGTTACTTTAGACCAGGAGGGGAACAAGGTTTCAAAAGCTTTCCTTGAAAAATTGGCAAAAACTTTACAAAGTCAACATGCAAGAACATTATTTCTTCCAATTCCCCTAACCCTAACTCAGGCTATGCGCTTCCCCGGCATACCTGCAAATGTGGAGTCCATGTATGATGAATAGGATCCATTGGGGGCATTTCCCAGTGCTGGAATGTTCAGGGACGAACCACAGGTCCTGATGACCTTCTACATGACGGTCATACTAGCAGTAGACATCATTCCTTCACTCCTCATGGGTGCAGTTCTCCAATCCTCTCCCTTATGGGCTCTGAGCCCCAGGTCTCTTGGGGACTCTTTTTCTTCTCCACTCCACTCCAACTCTGGCTTCAGACCCTTGTTTATAACACAGGACCAGTAGGATCCAAACATAACCAGCCAAAAACCCAAAAACTGAGATAACATTAACTCTTATGCCGCGTACACACGACCGGACTTTTCGAGGGACTAGGTCCAGCGGTCTTTCCGATGGACTTTCGGCGGAGTTCCGACGGAATGTGTCCGATCGGACCGTTTTGTCGGATATTCTGACTGTGTGTGGTCTACATCGGACTGTTTCCGTCATACTCCGATCATGTGTAGAGAATTCCGATCGGACAAAGTGCCACGCATGCTCAGATCAAATTCCTACACCAAAGCTATTGGCTACTAGCGTGAACGTAGTCCCGTCGTAACGAAATAACGTCATCACGTCGGATTTTCCGACAACTTTGTCCGACCATGTGTATGCAACAGTTTCGGACAAAATCCGTCTGACAAAATCCGACGGACAAAATCAGACGGATTTGGTTGTCGGAATCTCCGAGCGTGTGTACAAGGGCTAAGAATGACGCATGCTCAGAAGCAAGTACGAAAAGGAAGCTATTGGCTACTGAACTTCCTTTTTCTAGTCCCATCGTACGTGCTGTACGTCATCGCGCTAGCAAACACCAGACTTTCTGTGTGTCCGTGTGTGGCCAAGTCTGTTCGGTAGAAAGTCCGTCGGACTATCCGCCGGATTGTTTGCCGGACTAAATGTGCCGGACAATTCGATCGTGTGTACGCGGCTTTACTGGCACATTTTCAACCTGCTTACAACCTGTTATATTATATGTTAGCTTATTATTTTAACTGCATGATTTTCTGTCTCAGCTGTTACACATGTACCAGCGTAAGGATGAGCTCCGGCATGTTCGCACAGCCCACATGCAGAGCCCGCCAGGAAGTCGTCAGTGCGCTGCGCTAATCACAGGCAGTGAGACATTTCCCCATCTCTGCAGCCGCACATTGGGACAATGTCTCACTGCCTGTGATTAGCACAGTGCAATGCTGACTTCCTGGCAGGCTCGGCGCGTGGGCAGTGCGAACACGCCGGAGCTCATCCTTAGCAACAGGCAGAAGAAATCCTTCATCTTTCCAGGTCCTTATGATTAATTTACACCAATTCTGGCAGAAGATATGCTAATTGCAATATGCAAACTTCTACATTTGGCTTATGACCTGCATGTATTATTTTTGTGTGCCCCTTCAAAGCATCGTTTTAGAGACTGAGTCTGCTTGCATGCAAGAGTTTTTATGGCAGTCCTCAGTTGTTTTACTGTAACTTCAAAATATTTTTGACTATGTGATAATACAAATTATATAATTGCCAATAGGAATATTCATCCCCCATTAAAAATAAAAAGTAAATACAAGTAACTGTTCCAAGTAATTAAAGTATATCTAAAGGCAAGACTTCTTTTTTAGTTTTGGACGGAGTGGGGATCAGAGGAGGATTAGAACCCTTGTCAGTTTTTATTGGTGTGTGCGCTCCCTGAGGAAATTCATTCGCTCTATTTGCTCTGTTTACCATTATCACTGAAAGTGAAAGTAAGAAAAAATCCCAAATTTTGGGTTGTCACCAGTAAAGTAATTAAAGTAATTTAAGAAAATCCCAAATTTTGGGTTGTCCCCAGTAAAGTAATAGAGAGAAAGCCTGGGGACACTGGTTCTGGTGACCTGGTGGTCCCCAAGGAATTCTGTTAATTTGCAGGGATTTCCGCTCACTTCCTGTTTGGCTATGGGACAGGAAGTGATGGGAAATCTCAGCAATGGGACACAGATGGCGGGAAAAAAATCTGACAGGGGTTACAACCCTCCCTCACTCTAAAATGTAAAAAAAAAAAAAGATTGCCTATAGTTCTACATTATTTCTGCTTCTTTGGAGACATAGCTGGTAGTTGGAAGCTGGAAGGCATGGTATGAGCATATTTTTTCAGTTGATATTCGTAGGTTTTAGCTGGTATGTTTTCCTGTTAAAGCTATTGTGAATGTTGAAATAAAGCTAAAATCTGAACTTATTTTCAGTCTTACAAAGTTGTCATATTGTGCTCTCCTGTACTAAAATTGCTTATTCCCTTATTGCATACTGTGAGCTAATTATAATGCGCAGTAGAAGCTGCAGCAAGTCAGATGGAGCCTTCCTCATTTCCTGTCTGGGGGGACATCCAGCATCAATGTAACCCTTTCCTCCCCAACCTTAATATTCCTGGACTATCCCAGTCATTTATTGGATTTTTATTTTTATTTTTTTATCTTGGAGGGTCTCTTTTCTTTTGTATGCAGTACACACAGATCAAGACTAGTGGAAGCATGGCTTTCGCCTCTTTCTTCAGTGAAGAGAGATAGAAAGAGCATTGTTGCTGCTCTCAGGCACAGCGCTAGATTGAGAACAGGCTCCGGTAAGCATTTGGGGGGTGCTGGGGGGGAGGTGATCATAGAAGATGTTTTACATTAATGCAGAGAATACATCAGAGTTAAAAGAGAACTTAAAGTGGAGTTCCACCTGGGAAAAAATAAATAAAAGTCAGCAGCTACAAAGACTGTAGCTGCTGACTTTTAATATATGGACACTTACCTGTCCAGGGAGCCCACAATGTCGGCACCCGAAGCCAATCTTCGGATCGACTCACGGGTGATTCACTAGTGCACTAGTGGAGACATAGCCTTCTATGATTCTATTTCTCTCTCTCTCTCTGTATACACAGACACACGCACACACACACACACATATATATATATATATATATATATTCTATATATATATATATATATATATATATATATATATATATATATATATATATATATATATATATATATATATTGGTTAGTATCTCACAGAGGTGAGTACACCCCTGACATTTGTGTAAATATTTGATTCTATCTCTGTCTAAACCACTGGCAACAAAAGTGAGTATACCCCTAAGTGAAAATGTCCAAATTGGGCCCAGTTAGCCATTTTTCTTCCCCAGTGTCATGTGACTCGTTAGTGTTACAAGGTCTCAGGTGTCAATGGGGAGCGGGTGTGTTAAATTGGGTGTTATCACTCTCACTGTCTCTCATACTGGTCACTGGAAGTTCCACATGGCACCTCATGGCAAAGAATTCTCTGAGGATCTGAAAAAAGGAACTGTTGCTCTGCATAAAGATGGCCTAGGCTATAAGAAGATTGCCAAGACCCTGAAACTGAGTTGCAGCTAGGTGGCCAAGACCATACAGTGGTTAACTTGCCACCTGTGCAATAGGTCCATTTGTGAAATGTCCTTGCTACTAAATACTCCACGGTCAACTGTTAGCCCTTGTACACACGGTCGGACATTCCGACAACAAAATCCGTCGGATTTTGTCTGATGGATTTTGTCCAAAACTTGTGTTGCATACACACGGTCAGACAAAGTTGTCGGAAAATCCGATCGTTCAGAACGTGATGACGTTATTTCGTTACGACGGGACTACGTTCAGGCTAGTAGCCAATAGCTTTGATGTAGGAATTTGATCTGAGCATGCGTGGCACTTTGTCTGATCGGAATTCTCTACACACAATCGGACAAAGTCCGGTCGGATCATGTTGTCGGAAAGTTTTATAGCCCTGCTCTAAAACTTTGTCCGTCGGATATTCCGACGGAAACAGTCCGATGGAGCCCACACACAGTCGGATTATCCGACAACACGGTCCGATCGGACATTTTCCGTCGGAATGTCCGACCATGTGTACAAGGGCTTAGTGGTATTATAACAAAGTGGAAGCAACTGGAAACAACAGCATCTCAACCACGAAGAGGTAGGCCACGTAAAATGACAGAGCGGTGTCAGCGCATGCTGAAGCACACAGTGCGCAGAAGTCACCAACTGTCTGCAGAGTCAATAGCTACAGACCTCCAAACTTTGTCTGGCCTTCTGATTAGCACAACAGTGCGTAGAAAGCTTTGTGGAATGGGTTTCCATGGCCGAGCTGTTGCATCCAAGCCTTACATTACAAAGCGCAATGCAAAGCGTCGGATGTAGTGATGTAAAGCACACCACCACTGGACTCTAGAGCAGTGGAGACGTGTTCTCTGGAGTGACGAATCACGCTTCTCTGTCTGGCAATCTGATTGACATGTCTGAGTTTTGTGGTTGCCAGGAGAATGGTACTTGCCTGACTGCATTGTGCCAAGTGTAAAGTTTGGTGGATGGGGGATTATGTTGTGGGGTTGTTTTTCAGGGGTTGAGCTTGGCCCCTTAGTTCCAGTGAATGGAACTCTTAAGACGTCAGCATATCAAGACATGTTGGACAATTTCATGCTTCCAACTTTGTGGGAACAGTTTGGGGACGGCCCCTTCCTGTTCCAATATGACTGTGCACCAGTGCACAAAGCAAGGTCCATAACGACATGGATGAACGAATTTGGGGTGGAGAAAGTTGACTGGCCTACACAGTGTCCTGACTGCAACCCAATAGATGTAAATAAATCACAACCCCACTGTCAGTTTATGTGTAACGTACCTCCATTAGCTGCATACAGCAGGTCTCTGTGTCTCTGATGTCACCCCTCCTCCTTGCTGAAATTTCTAAATTCTATGACTTCCCGTTTTCTTCCTTTTTCAGTCCTGATACCTCATCTCTCCATTGAGTCTCTGTAGCTTCATGGTGGGCTATGGGAGTCCCTTGTACCAGTTCTGGCAGTTGATGTGAGTGGGTCCTAGGGTTACAGTAGGTGTTTCTGGGCCTTCGTGTGGGTGGGGAAAGATGTAAAGGTGTCATACTTCCTCCTGTGTCATTCCTGTCTTGCAGCATGCCAAAGAAGAATGGCTGATTGCAAGACTACAGAGGAAGGGCCATGGGAGGTTATTATAAGGGTGTTTCCTTCTTATGTAATTGAATCACTTCACAAAGAGCAGGGCTCTGGAAGGGTGGGACCCAGGCATGTACTGGCCATTGGGACTACAGGGAGTTTCCCGGTGGGCCGATGGCTCAGTGGGCCGGTCAGGTGCAGTCCTGGTGCCGCTCCTCAGTGAGTGATCGCGATTTCACTCCTGTTAGGTGGAGCAGCTGCCGTCACTTGCTGGAGAGAGCATTAGGCCTTCTGCTTCCTCCAGCCTGCAGGGGGAGATAGACAGCTGGCAGACGTTCCATTCTCTCTCCCCTTATCACTTGTCACTTATCACATGACTGGAGAGAGGAACGAGAAGCTGCCTTCAAAACTGAGTACACGTGGGAGGGGGAGGAAAGGGAGGACACTCTGATGTAAGAGAAGTGCTGATGGAGACACTCAAAATTAAATTGGGCCAGTCATTATGAAGTCCAGGGCCAAATTTTTGTCCCAGTCCAGCCCTGGTGGGACCTGAGGAGTGGGACTCTCCCTGTGCACACTGGTCAGCTTTCAGAACAGGCTCTGTATGAAGGGGTTTCCTTCTTGAATAATGCTGGGATCTGTGAGGAGGGACTTGGGAGGTTTGGACTCTTCCTATAGGTGTGACTGGGTGGGATTGAATGCTAATTAACATGTATTCGGTCCCATCAACCATCAGAACTGTGAAGGAAGTTACATCATTTGCAGAGTCTGAAATACTACAGAGGGGTGTGTTTTGAACTGGAGATGCAGTAGGAAGTGGCTGTGGAATGGATAGAGTCTATCAGCAGAATATACAGAGTGTCACATGATACAAAGTCACAACTAAACCCAGAATATCAGGGGTTCTGCAGATAACAGAACAACATGGTACAAAGGTTTTATTTATGCTGGGATTGATCATTACATTCAGTTCAAGTAAAAAGAAAGTTGGAGTTCAGCTGTAAACTGGCAATACTTAAATGCAATGAATCTCCCATTTTGCCTATTGTATTTTGATAGCCATTCTAGTTGACCTGAAATTGCTTTTCAGCTGTTATTTTTCCGACTGACTCCTTTGATTTTTCAGTCGATGGATGTCAGGCAGGAGGGGGATGACAGGGCCACCCAGTGAGCGAGTTTTGTTCAGTTCCTCAAGAACCAGGTAAAATTCCTATAGTGTTTGGCTCGTTTTAGAAGAAGGCCTGAAATTGCAAGTTCCATTATTTTCCCAGTACAGGTTTCCTTTAAATTATGGAGAATGTTCAGAGGGATTTTTTGAATTCCACCAATCGCACAGTTTAGGATTTTTCAAATTTTTCACATTTTATTATTTTTAACAATGGCATGCAGGCATGTATGTATCCACACGGCATAATATGCCTGCAGTAGTTTCACATAGCATTCACGTTTTTTTTTTGGGGTTTATTTATTTGGTCTGTCTTTGGTTTTCTTTTGAGTGATTTGACCGCTTGGCAGCACATGTTGAGATCCAATTACAACTGTGGTTCAGCTGTATGCAGTGCCGGAACAAGGTCATCCAGCGCCCAGGGCAAAGATGCCAAACTGCGCCCCCTTTCCTTTAGGGTTAGGGTCAGGGTGCCCCCTACCCCTGCAATAAACCACTGCGCCAGGGGCAGCCGACCCTCCTGCCCACCCCTTGTCCCGGCCCTGGCTGTATGTAATTATTTTCACCAATCTTTCAATTATGTGATATGCCTTCCCTTTTTTGTGCTATATATTTGAATTTTGCTTGAAAGATAGTCAGCTATGAGTAAGCACTGATTCCAGTGCAAAACGCGTCAACATTATTGCACCCCCTTTTTCTCTTTTTGCTGTGGATTATCTGATGTGATGTGACCTACGATTTTTTAAATAAAACACAGGATTTCAAGTCTTTTTCCAGTGTGCGGCCATCCAGAGTTTTGTTCTGCCTACCTGTCCTTTGATTTTTCAGTCGATGGATGTCAGGCAGGAGGGGGGTGACAGGGCCACCCAGTGAGCGAGTTTTGTTCAGTTCCTCAAGAACCAGGTGAAATTCCTATAGTGTTTGACTCATTTTAAAAGAAGGCCTGAAATTGCAAGTTCCATTATTTCCCCGGTACAGGTTTCCTTTAAATCAGGGATATGCAATTAGCGGTCCTCCAGCTGTTGCAGAACTACAAGTTCCATGAGGTCTAGCTAGACTCTGACAGCCAGAAGCATGAAACCCAGAGGCAGAGGCATGATGGGACTTGTAGTTTTACAACAGCTGGAGGTCCGCTAATTGCCTATCCGTGCTTTAAATTATGGAGAATGTTCAGCGGGATTGAGAATCAATGATGAGGTGAAGACTGAAATTCTCTCTGTTGAATGTCCCCAAACATACAACAAGCCAGTGAGTGAGCAAACCCAACCCATAATATTTTTGCCAATATTTAGGTGTAGTGACCCTTTAAATATTCAAATGGGGAGGGAGGCATGATTTGAGAAGATATATTTTTCTAAAACTAGTTCTGTCAGATAAAGCATAGCTATTAAAGTGGTTGTAAATCCTTACAAACCACTTTGACCTACAGGTAAGGCCGTCTTTAATATAGATTGGGCCCTGGGCAAAATTTTTCTTGGGTCCCCCCCCCATGCAAATTCCTTCTCCACCTACTCTGAGACATACAATAAATAGCAGCTAGACCTAAAATCAGTTTTCTGTATCAGATCAGGCAGCAAATGCGATTGGTTGCCAGCAGTTACAGCATATCATTACTGCTTACTGACTAGTTGATAGAGGTTACAGCACATCATCTCCTCACAGCAGGGGAGCATGATATACATAGGAATGCCATCTTTATTTACATATCAATGCCGCCAGCCGCAGCTATTTACTTAGTATTGTTGCCGCTATTTACATATGAATGCTGGTTATTTATATGTAAACACAGGGTATGCAGGTGAGTCACTTGAATGAATGAATGAATGAAATACTTATATAGCGCACAATGCGAACTGAATCGCCTCTAGGCGCTGTACACAACAATAGGGCAGAGCTGGGCAGCATTAGTACCAGCACTTCACACAGATATTAGGACACAGCACAGGAATAAAACTTCAAGGGTCAAGGGAATTTAAACCTGGATAGTTGGCAAGTATGAGGCAGCTGTTTTGGGCCCCACAACAATGACAGGGCCCTGGGCTTTTGCAATGCCTTAAAGACGGCCCTGGGTAAGCCTAGATTAAGGCTTGCCTGTAGGTCCAAGAAATATCTCCCTAACCTACACGGTTTAGGAGATATTTGCCAAAACACAGGCACCGCTGTCTACGGTGCACTGAGCGCGCCTCTGTCAACGGCAATATACCGCGAGTGGCGGCTCCCATGCGCATGCGTGGGAGTGACGTCATTGCGGCTTCGTCAAATGACAGCGAGGGAGCAGCAAGACCCACCGAGACCCACCGAGAAGATGGATGCTCCGGACTACAGGGGACAGCGGTGACTTCGCTGGCTCCTGTGTCAGGTAAGTGACACATAATGGACAACTATACGATGCATTGTAGTCCATTATGCTTTACCTTTGCAGGGAATCAAAGAGGAAGTAAACTCATCAGGGTTTACTTCCTCTTTAATTAAGTAATACTTTCTTTCTGTTTTAAGGGTAGAAATCAAATCTTTTATGCTTAGAATGATAAGAACGGGTTAATCGCAGCTGGCTTTAGTTGTGCGCAGTTTGAGTGACACGTTCAATGTGTCTGCATGCTCTTCATACAGGGTTTTCGGTGAATTCTGTCTTCCATAATTGCCGATGCCTCTTTCTTGCTGACCTCCTGAAGATGCTGCTCAGTGCTGGTATTGGCGGAGAGCCAGCACAAGAGTCTCTTTTTATCCTGCAGAGAACTCAGTATAGAGGAACAGAAGACTGAAATAACTAGTGGGAGGTTTTTCTGTGCTGTTCTTTGACTCTCAGCCAGTGATATTACCCAATTATTGCCCTGGGAATTCCCTTTCATTTTCTGCAGTATTTCTTGTGGTTAACCCTAGTGCTTATCTCAAGTGCCGCCAAAGCAAAATGTTCAGTATACTGGAAATGAAGCTACAACTTGTTATAAGTATTTTAAATAACTATCTTGCAAAATATAAACATTGTTGCATGTTTGCTTTTAATTGTAAAATGTCAGCAGTGCAGGTTTAAAAAAAAAAAAAAAAAAAGTCATAGTAACGTTATGTATGTGCTTCCCTACTCCTGCACAGCCAGGCAACATGCATTCTCTGCTTGCATCCAAAAACAAGAAGTCAGTCCCTTGGTTTTGTTTTCGTATTTTATTACGGGAAACAACTTGGATGGGGTGAAGGGATATATGGGATGCCAAACTTTACTGAAATAATAACCAGGGACAACTTCCTCCCTATGTACAAGATCCTGAGCTGTCCTCCTTCCCGGACACTGACAGTCTCTGAAGGTAAAATGCAAAAGCCTCTTAAAACAGAGTTCCAGCCAAAAATGGAACTTCCACTTTAAGTGCAGGTGACATTTGGCATGTCATTTTTTTGGGGGGAGGAGCGCGTATTCTGTTTTTACGGGCACCCATCTCCCACTTCCTCCCCTGGCTCAGTGGTGCTGGAAGGAAGTTCACCTCTACCCCCTCCCTCCCTGCAATCTTTTGGGACAAGTCACAGGTCCCAGAAGATTGCCCGGCCATTCACAGCGTGCGCACCTGGCTGTGAAGTTAGAATGCCGGTGCCTTGGAGAGGAGAGGAGGAGGAGCAAGGCTTCCTGCACCCGCAACGCTGGATCGTGGGGCGGGTGAGTGTCTGGTTATTCAAAGTCAGCAGCTACACTTTTTGTAGATGCTGACTTTTAAATGGGTGGAACTCCACTTTAAGGACTAGGAACTCTCAGTCCCTTTAGAAAGTTGATCACTGTGTTGTAAGCTGCATACAGGAGTATCTCCAACTTCACCGTAGACACTGATCCCAGCACTACCACCTGTAGAACTACCAGCCCACCTGGATTCTTCTCCACCAGCCCACACTGCCAAAAGTACCAATACCTGGTTCATTGATCATGGTATCACTGTGCTTGATTGGCCAGCAAACTCGCCTGACCTAAATCCCATAGAGAATCTGTGGGGTATTGTCAAGAGGAAGATGAGAGACACCAAACCCAACTATGCAGATGATCTGAAGGCCGCTATCAAAGCAACCTGGATTTCAATAACACCTCAGCAGTGGTTTTTATTGGTCTTATATAATGTTCAAATTTTCAAATTTTCTAAAAGTACAGAATTTGAGGTTTTTACTAACTGTAAGCCATAATCATCAAAATTATTTGAAAGAAATGCTTGAAATATATCCCTCTGTGTGTACCGTATCTACAGTATCTCACAAAAGTGAGTACACCCCTCACATTTTTGTAAATATTTTATTACCGTATTTTCCGGCGTATAAGACGACCTTTTGCATGTAAAAAAATTGGCCAAAAAGCAGGGGTCGTCTTATACGCCAGGTCAGCCCCTCGGATGCCGGCTGGGTGTTCGGTAATACTGTATGTAGCTTCGGCTACATACAGTATATACCGCTGAGCCAATCCTGGTGAGCGATGTATTCAAATGAATACAAAGCCTGCTCGGATTGGAGTAACGACCTCTGCCAATCCGAGCAGGCTACTCTGTAGCCTGCTCTGATTGGCTTGGAGAGTCAGAGCGGCGCGGGCTGATGATGTTACAGCCTCTGCCAATCCAAGCAGGCTTTGTATTCATTAATAGAATACATCGCTCGCCGTGATTGGCTCCAGCAAATGCAGGAAGAAGGAAGAAATATGAAGCCTCGGAAGCCTCGAAAGCCGGGTCGTCTTATACGGTAAGTACAGTTTTAAAAGCGTTTTTGTCCTGTAGGTTTAGGGGGTTGTCTTATATGCCAGGTCGCCTTATACACCGGCAAATACGGTATATCTTTTCATGTGACAACACTGAAGAAATGACACTTTGCTACAATGTAAAGTAGTGAGTGTACAGCTTGTATAACAGTGTAAATTTGCTGTCCCCTCAAAATAACTCAACACACAGCCATTAATGTCTAAACCGCTGGCAACAAAAGTGAGTACACCCCTAAGTGAAAATGTCCAAATTGGGCCCAAAGTGTCAATATTTTGTGTGGCCACCATTATTTTCCAGCACTGCCTTAACCCTCTTGGGCATGGAGTTCACCAGAGCTTCACAGGTTGCCAGTTGTGTCCTCTTCCACTCCTCCATGACAACATCATAAATCTGGTGGATGTTAGAGACCTTGCACTCCTCCACTTTCCATTTGAGGATGCCCCACAGATTCTCAATAGGGTTTAAGTCTGGAGACATGCTTGGCCAGTCCATCACCTTTACCCTCAGCTTCTTTAGCAAGGCAGTGGTCGTCTTGGAGGTGTGTTTGACGTCTTTACTATGTTGGAATACTGCCCATGCAGCCCAGTCTCCGAAGGGAGGGGTTCATGCTCTGCTTCAGTATGTCACAGTACATGTTGGCATTCGTGGTTCCCTCAATGAACTGTGGTGACCCAGTGCCAGCAACACTCATGCAGCCCCAACCCCAAACCGTGACACTACCGTGACCGTGACCGTTTCCACTATTGCGACCCCTTTGGACATTAAAGTTGCATGACAAGTCGTTCTGCATGTTTTCCAATGATACCCATTCATATATACCTGACCTGAAGTTGTAGCAACTTCAAAGTAGTTCATGCACTACTTTGGTCTGACTTTCATGCTACTTGAGGGCCATAGACTTTAATATTAACCCTCAAAAGCTGTATGAAAGTCATGGCTGAATGTTGTACAATGCAACTTGTGTGCAACAGTTGTCCATTATCACTGGTCAAAGCCAAAGTCATAACCAAGTTTCTCCCACCCAAAGTTGCATCAAAGTTGCACCAAAGTTGCACTCCAAAGTCAGCCAACTTTGGAGTAATACAAGTTTGAATGGAGCTTTGTCTTTCCGGCATCCTTCTTTGTTTGGCATCTGTATCAAAGGCCAAATTTCAGTTTTGTGTGTTCTTATAATGATGCCCCCCTCAGACTATGGTTCCTGATAGCCACACAGTTCTCTGTATATCTATAAATATCATATACAATGCATTCTGCATATTGTTTTAGACTCAGCAAATATCTATTTTTTGTCTTGACCGCCTGATAGTTTGGTGAAGTTTGTATAATACAAAATCTAAATGAGCACATCTCTGGCAAGGTTACACAGTGGCAGTGCATTTGCTTCAGGTAATGGATAATTTGTCATAATAAAGTGTAGGCAGCCGAGATAAAAATAACATATAATTGTGCAGTAATTGCTCTTGGCATAATTCTTCTTTCAGTCAATCTAGAAGCGTATTTGTTACATTGTGATATTTTGATTATACTAATACAAAGGACCAAAAGTTGTGTGCTAAATGAACTGAAAAGTTAAACTGCAGAAGTGTGGAATAAGAAGTATCTACGCTTTCTTCTGCAATACATTTATACAGCAAAATAAAATAAAAGATTGCCAGGTATGTACAGAATTCTTATTTCTAGTACTGGATGAAAGAATAGAAAAAATAATAAAACAAAGATGATCCTAGGCTTAAAGTGGTTGTAAAGATTTATGCATTCTATGCAAGAAGGTAAAAAACCTTCTGTGTGCAGCAGCCCCTCTAATATTTATCTGAGCCCGTTCTTCCTCCAGCCCTGTGCATGGGAGCCTCGGCTCTCCCGGGTCTTTCCCTCCTCATTGGCTGAGACAGCAGCAGGAGCCATTGGCTCACACTATTGTCAATCACAGCCAGTGAGTCAATGAGGAGAGGGTAGGGGCAGGGCCAAGCAGCTCTTTGTTTGTCATTGGACACACAGAGCAGTGGCTCGGAAGCGAGCCTGCTTAGCTGCCCCCATAGCAAGCTGTTTGTTATGGGGACACTCGACAGGAGGGAGGGGCCAGGAGTGCCAGTGGGGGACCCGAAAAGAGGAGGATCGGGGCTGCTCTGTACAAAACTCATCTGCAAAACCACTGCACAGAGCAGATAAGTCAAACATGTTTGTTTGTGGTAAACAAAAGATAGGGAGACCCGTCACCAGCACCCAACAATACAGCCACTTACCCTATTTAATAGACCCTCATTACAAAGGTCACATCAGCACATATGAAGTATATCGAAAGCCCCTCGATCTTCATACATTCCTAGCAGCAGATCAAGTAATAGATGCAGCAAACTTAGATATAACTCTCCTTATCCGAGGTTCAACCCCAAAGCACTCCAGTGATATTCACCACACACAGAACATCCAATATAAACAAAAGAAAAGATGCCTCATTGTGCAGTACATCGGAATAATGTTTAATCAGCTAAAAATGAATAAAATTACACTTACATTGTTAACAAACAAATCAAGCTCTGTTTGTATATAAAAATTCATATATACAGTGCCTTGCGAAAGTATTCGGCCCCCTTGAACTTTTCAACCTTTTGCCACATTTCAGGCTTCAAACATAAAGATATAAAATTTTTATTTTTTGTGAAGAATCACCAACAAGTGGGACACAATTGTGAAGTGGAACGAAATCTATTGGATTTTTGAAACTTTTTTAACTAATAAAAAAATTAAAAGTGGGGTGTGCAAAATTATTCGGCCCCCTTGCGTTAATACTTTGTAGAGCCACCTTTTGCTGCGATTACAGCTGCAAGTCGCTTGGGGTATGTCTCTATGCTCAGTGAGGTTGGATGGAGAGCGTTTGTCGATTGGATTCAGGTCTGGACTTTGACTTGCCCATTCTAACACCTGGATACGTTTATTTGTGAACCATTCCTTTGTAGATTTTGCTGTATGTTTGGGTTCATTGTCTTGTTGGAAGATAAATCTCCGTCCCAGTTTCAGGTCTTTTGCAGACTCCAACAGGTTTTCATCCAGAATGGTCCTGTATTTGGCTGCATCCATCTTCCCCTCAATTTTAACCATCTTCCCTGTCCCTGCTGAAGAAAAGCAGGCCCAAACCATGATGCTGCCACCACCATGTTTGACAGTGGGGATGGTGTGTTGAGGGTGATGAGCTGTGTTGCTTTTACGCCAAACATATCGTTTTGCATTGTGGGCAAAAAGTTCGATTTTGGTTTAATCTGACCAGAGCACCTTCTTCCACATGTTTGGTGTGTCTCCCAGGTGGCTTGTGGCAAACTTTAGACAAGACTTTTTATGGATATCTTTGAGAAATGGCTTTCTTCTTGCCACTCTTCCATAAAGGCCAGATTTGTGCAGTGTATACGACTGATTGTTGTCCTATGGACAGACTCTCCCACCTCAGCTGTAGTTCTCTGCAGTTCATCCAGAGTGATCATGGGCCTCTTGGCTGCATCTCTGATCAGTCTTCTCCTTGTCTGAGCTGAAAGTTTAGAGGGACGGCCAGGTCTTGGTAGATTTGCAGTGGTCTGATACTCCTTTCATTTCAAAATTCTAGCTTGCACAGTGCTGCTTGGGATGTTTAAAGCTTGGGAAATCTTTTTGTATCCAAATTCCGGCTTTAAACTTCTCCACAACAGTATTACAGACCTGCCTAGTGTGTTCCTTGGTCTTCATGATGCTCTCTGCGCTTTCAACAGAACCCTGAGACTATCACAGAGCAGGTGCATTTATACAGAGACTTGATTACACACAGGTGGATTCTATTTACCACCATCAGTCATTTAGGACAACATTGGATCATTCAGAGATCCTCGCTGAACTTCTGGAGTGAGTTTGCTGCACTGAAAGTAAAGGGGCCGAATAATTTTGCACGCACCACTTTTCAGTTTTTTATTTGCTAAAAAAGTTTAAAATATCCAATAGATTTCGTTCAACGTCACAATTGTGTCCCACTTGTTGGTGATTCTTCACAAAAAATTAAAATTTTATATCTTTAATGTTTGAAGCCTGAAATACTTTCTCAAAGGCACTGTATATATATATATATATATATATATATATATATATATATACACACACAAACTAATGTACACTGTGCAATGACCATAAAAAAACTGTGAAAAGTGATGAAAATTCACACCCAAACTAAAGTCCATGTGCCGTCATACAGTGGGGCGAAAAAGTATTTAGCATTTCAAGGTCCTGGAGTGGCCTAGCCAGTCTCCAGATCTCAAACCCATAGAAAACCTTTGGAGGGAGTTTAAAGTCCGTGTTGCCCAGCGACAGCCCCAAAACATCACTGCTGTAGAGGAGATCTGCATTGAGGAATGGGCCAACATACCAGCAACAGTGTGTGACAACCTTGTGAAGACTGTCATTGCCAACAAAGTACAGTATATATAACAAAGTATTGAGATGAACTTTTCATATTGACCAAATACTTATTTTCCACCATAATTTGCAAATAACTTATTTAAAAAATCAGACAATGTGATTGTCTGCATTTGTTTCCACATTTTGTCTCTCATAGTTGAGGTATACCTATGATGACAATTACAGGCCTCTCTCATCTTTTTAAGTGGGAGAACTATTGGTGGCTGACTAAATACTTTTTTGCCCCACTGTATAAAGATTTTTAAACCATAAATATAACAGTCCTTGGATAAACAGTGAAAACAGATTATGTAACCAGAAGTGGAATTCCACGTGACATTGGTGTTAAGGTGAAGACACAGACAATAGAACCACCACCAGTTAGGGAGGAGGCTTACCGGAGTAAGAGGACTTAAATGGGCATATGCTCAGTAAGTCAACAAGGCATATGCTGTAAACACCAAAGTATGGGACCTCCACGTCTGGGCTCCAGATCAACATGGAAGACAGTTCAATTGGTCAAGAGGTGTCACAGAGAAGCAGTCATCAGAAGCAGCCAACTTCTTAGACCATATCCTATCAAATGTTCAAAACAGCATGACCAAAAAAGAAAATACCTTGTTGACTCACTGAGCATATGCCCATTTGAGTCCTCTTACTCCGGTAAGCCTCCTCACTAACCGGTGGTGGTTCTATTGTCTGTGTCTTCACCTTAACACTGATGTCACGTGGCATTCCACTTCTGGTTACTTAACCACTTGACCACTGGGCACTTAAACTCCCTTCCTAACCAGACCAATTTTCAGCTTTCTGCGCTCTCACACTTTGAATGACAATTACTCAGTCATGCAACACTGTACCCATATGAAATTTTTGTCCTTTTTTTCAAACAAATAGAGCTTTCTTTTGGTGGTATTTAATCACCACTGGATTTTTTATTTTTTGCGCTATAAATCAAAAAATACTGAAAATTCTGTCAAAAAAAAGTATTTGTTTCTGTTAAAATTTAGCAAATTAGTAATTTTTCTTCAGAAATTTTGGGCAAAATTTATACTGCTACATATCTTTGGTAAAAATGAACATTGATCACACCTGAAGTACTGACGGACTATCTCATTTCTTGAGACCCTAACATGCCAGGAAAGTTCAAATACCCCCCCAAATGACCCCTTTTTGGAAAATAGACATTCCAAGGTATTTAGAAAAAGGCATATTGAGATTTTTGAAGTTGTAATTTTTTTCCCACAATTCTTTGCAAAATCAAGTTTTTTTCTTTTTTTTTCCCACAAAATTGTCATATTATCAGGTTATTTCTCACACACAGCATATGCATAGCACAAATTACACCCCAAAATACATTCTGATATTCATTCTTAGTATGGTGATACCACATGTGTGAGACTTTTACACAGTGTGGCCACATACAGAGGCCCAACATGCAGGGAGCACCATCAAGTGTTCTAGGGGCATAAATTTCAAGTCTAATTTAACTAATTGCACGAAAATAGATGAATATAGGACACAGGGAAAGGGGAAGGAAAAGAAGTCTGAAGAGAAAGGTTATCCCAAGGAATTAATAACAAATGCTTTCCTCTCGAATGAGATACCATCCTCTAAAGGAACCAATAGTAATCCTTTGGAAATAGTCCAATCTGCAGAATCTACGCCCCTTTCCGCAGATAGCTATGCCGGAAGTGGGTGCAGATACCTGTACTGTACAGGTACCTGCACCCCCCTCCCCCCTGAAAGGTGCCAATTGTGGCGCCGGAGGGGGGGGGAGGATTCCAATGAGCGGAAGGTCCACTTTAGGGTGGACCTCCGCTTTAACTGGTTGAAAACTAAGATGCCTTGGATAATTGATAAAAAATCCACTAAGGATTTTTCTAAATGGTATTGTGCAATTACACCAAAGTAATTTCAGAAAAACAATAAAATACTTACAGTATAACTCAAGTATAACTTTTTTTCGTTTTGGTTAGAGTACAGAGGGATTAGAGCACCTGTCAGTTTTTCTGTTTCAAAGGTTTCTATTGAGAATTTTAAAGACAAGTAAACAGTTGAATTTTTACAGTATTACATATATATGTGTAATTGTACTGTGAGCAGTACAAGAAGAGTAGTTTAACATCCACTGCCCTGCACATCTGTTACAGCTTATTACTCCAAATCAGAAAGAAAGTAAAGAAAATTTAATAAAAAGGGAAAAAGAACAAATGCACAACAAAAGAACATTCCTGTAAGCAAGAGGAATAACAAAAAATTTCCTGTGGTTGCACCATCACTCCACCCCAAGTTGCACAGGGGGGGGGGGGGTAAGAAGGGGGTCCATAACATCCGAACCATGAGGTTGGTATTCTCTTTTCCCTTCATTTAAATAACTATATGGACTAGAAATACCGACTCATAATCCTGTAATTGAGCGAGATATTATGACTGTCCCTACTATGTTGCTCACATTGCTGAAAGCTTTATAATATCTCTCTCCCTGCCCCTGTAGAAAGAGTAATGCCGCGTACACACGACCGGACTTTTCAACATCAAAGGTCCGACGGAACGATTTCGGCAGACCATTCGATCGTGTGTGGGCTGCAGCGGACTTTTGATTTGCAAAAGTCTGACAGACTTTAGAAATGGAACATGTTTCAAATTTTTCCGCCGGAACTCTACGCCGGACCCAGTTCCTACTGAGAAATCCGCTCGTGTGTATGCTAGTCCGACGGACAAAAACCGACGCTAGGGCAGCTACTGGCTATGAACTTCCTTATTCTAGTCCGGTCGTACGTCATCACGTTTGAATCCATCGGACTTTGGTGTGATTGTGTGTGGCCAAGTCCGTTCATTCGGAAAGTCCGTCAGAACTCTGTCAGAACTCCGTCAGAACTCAGTCGAAAGTCTGTCGGACCTAGTCCCTCGAAAAGTCCGGTCGTGTGTACGCGGCATAAGAGGCAAGGGGTACTAGAAAAGAGAGAAGGAAAGAAAAGGGAAAATAAAAAAAAAGGGGAAAAAAGGATACTCCGTGGCATAACCGTATCTGGTCTCTCCAAAATCACAAGGGGTCAGACAAGTATTTCATCCAAGGTTACCAAATTTTATCGAATATGGCTTGTTTGTCTAGCACCTGTCAGTTTCTCTCTATTTATTCTGCCTACCATTATAAATGAAAGTCAAAGTAAAAAAAAATCTCAAATTTTGGGTTGTCCCCAAAAAAGTAATAGAGGGGAATACTTCTCACGGGACCACTATGTCTGATGACATGGGGGGCCCCAAGGTTTTCCCTTGAACTGCAGGGATTTCCTCTCATGTCCTGTTTTGGCTATGAGACAGGAAGTGAAGGTAAATCTCTCCAATGGGATGTAAAAAAAAAATAAAAAAAAATCACAGGGGCTATAACTCTCCCGTACTCTATTAAAAATTAAAACCAAAAAATAGTTTTGCCTATACTTCTACTTTAATATATATATATAATAAGTTACTGAGCTTCCTTGGTCTCTCCTGTTCTGTATAGCCCATGAATATTAAAAAATATATAACAGCTTCATATTACTAGTGCTTACCTAAATTGCTTGGCCATTTTATTTTGAGGTGCAGCTGTAAGAGCTTTTAAGAGTTTCAGGTAGCATTTTAATCCTTAAAGTGACTTTTTCACTAAAATATAAACTTGTAGATATGGCCTGCCTCTGAGGAAAAGACTTATAAGAGAAATATGGCCAACCATACCTCTCATGTGGGTCACAAGAGTGCACTTATTTCTGCACTCCTGTGACCCAGAATCAGCTGACAGCAGGCTAAAGCAACTTCCACACCCTCCCTAGCCTGGCTCTCCAGTGAGTGCTGGAGGGGCAGAGCAGAGTGGTGACAGCCACCACTCTGTTCTCTGAGAGGACCCAACAACTATGCGATCAGCTGTGAGTTGATCGCTCAGTCCTTAAGCTTAGAGGTGGCTGGACCGAAGCTGCATCAGGTAGATAAGTACGTATGGGTTTTTTGACAATGCTGAACATCTCTTTTAATACTCACCACTCCCCATCCCATGTCACCAATTATTGCTCTCTTGAAAAACTAAAGCTAGCTGAACAATCTTCAGCATCCAACACTGGCATTGTCAGATGCTTGGTCCCCCTCTGCAATCAGTAGTTTGGTGCACTGGCCTCTATGTCACTGCAGGACACAATACCACCATAGGATGGAACAAACCACAGAGTGGGGCTGCCACTGCAGACCAACATCTGCCAATTCTCGTTGCCTGATTGATTCTCCTTTTAATATTTTCTGAGGCACTAACCTGAAACAGGCCTGCAGATCAGAAAAGTCAAAGTGGAGTCAGAACTTCTATGTTGAATACTTGTTACTCATTAAGTATTTAAGTGAATGGAAGTAATGGTCCATAATGACAGCCAAGGAATTATAGCAGCCTCCATAATTATTTAGTATTATGCCCTGTACACACAACCGGTTTTCCCGTCAGAATAAACTCTGAAGGTTTTTACCAATGGAATTCCAACGGAATTCCACTGAAGCTGTCTTGCGTACACCCGATCACACCAAATTCTGACCGTCAAGAACGTGGTGCGTACAACACAAATGACGGGACTAGAAAAAGGAAGTTCAATAGCCAGTAGCCAATAGCTTCCTTCTCGTACTTGCTTCAGAGCATGCGTTGTTTTTGGTACGTCGGAACAGCATACAGACGAGCGGTTTTCCGGAATTTGTTCCATCGGAAAAATATAGAACATGTTCTCTTTCTAGGTCCGTCAGAGTTTTCGATGTAAAAAGTCTGATGGGGCATACACACGGTCGGAATATACGATGAAAAGCTCTCATCTGACTTTCTCTGTCGGAAATTCCGACCGTGTGTACGGGGCATAAGTTACCCTAACAGCCAATGGCGTATGCTTGGCATACCTCATATACTAACTTTACATGGTTGCCACCTGAATTTTTAATCATTGAATCTATTGTTCTCTGGTCTTCATTAAAGAGTTCACCACGTTCAGTTACAAACTATGTACGAAAATATAATGTTTAGGGCAGCTTTTCTCAACCAGGGTTTCTGCAAAGGTTGCTAAGGGTTCCTTAAGTAATGAGCAACTTCTGCTTCTCAGATAAATAACCACTGACACCAATGATCTTCTAGCTCTCTGTAATGGTGGGATTCTTCTCAATGACCACAAATGTAAGAAACATTCTTCCCAGTGATCATCACACTAATTAACCGTGAGCTGTAGATGCTTTTATTATTTGCAGGGGTTCCCTAAGCCTGGAAAGTTATTTCAAGGGTTCCTATGTGTTGAAAATGTTGTTAAAGGCAGGTTTAGATTATACTAATGTGCTACATGTGGAGTAGCTGTAACTGAGCAACATTAAATTTGCAAATGATATAGAACTGCCATTCCTTCAACTATAACACACTCCTTGTTACTTTATGGTTACAAAAGAAGCTGAGTAAAGTGTACAACGTATAGTCTCCATCAGAAGCCAATGTTATAGCGTGACAATGACAGAACACAACTGGGAGGCAGTGCCAGAGTGCTCCCACTCTATATTAATAAGTGCCTGAACATGGACTTTCAAGGCAGATTCACCAGATATTATCATAATGGAAAGCTGCAAATTTAAAAATATGAAAAGTGACTTTTGAAATTATGTTAAATTTTATATGAGATTTTAGTGATTTAGTTTACATGAACTTTAATTAAAACCAAATATGTGATGCCAACATTTTTAATCCACTGCAATGGACCATTTCTAAGTCTAAAAAAAAGAGTTACAAAATTATCCAGCATTATAATTACATTAAATATTGAACAAATCAGCTTACCCATTTAGTCAAATACGTGCTTGACAGTAGGAGACCAGTGCTTAGAAATGAAATGTTGTGATTATAGTATGAAGGTATGCAGTTATCTATTGTCAATCTGTGTGTACATGGTCCTAGGCTGTTTATATTTCTGGGCTTTCCCTGGGTGGTTTGGGCGTAGCAAAAACTGGTTTCTCTGGACCCGTGCCCCCTTCATGTGTGTGGGCTGTCCCTCCCTGATGGTGACCCTGGTGGGAAACATCAGCTGACTGTGTGTGGAAGCCGGCGAACTGTGGCTGCCAACAGAGAATTGGTGGATGATTTAAGAAAAGCAGAAATATAGTAAAGATGCAGGCAGATGGAAGTGTAGAGGAATTAGATTAATTACTTGAGAAAGCTTGAAGGCAGAAAAAAATCAAATGTTTTTAATACAATTAATTTAGATAATTAAACAAATTACAGCTGCAATTATATCATCCCTGATGATGACCCAGAAAACACATTTATGGCCTTAGTAAATCAAGCTCTATTCATCTGTGCCCATTCATTCTGGTGATAAATATCACTACATTTTAGAAACTTATTGCATGTGAACTTTTTCCATATCCAGTCTGCTTAGCTTTGACATTGGAAGAAAGTGGAGTGGTCATGCAAGGGTTCCAATTTGATTGAATTTCCACCCCCCTAGATGAATGGCATTTGGCATGGGGACACCGTAAACAGAAAGAAATGATTTGTAATTCCCTACTGAATCTTTTTTTTTTAATTCAAAAATGTTAATGGTATTATTTGTCGGCTGTCCCTCCTCTACACTGAAGCCACCACTGATGCTGATTATGTGACCTGACCAAATCACTCTCGGAATAGGTACGTATACATATTTTCCTTTCACAGGGTAGATAGAATAGGTTTTGGAAAGGGGGGGGGGGGAGGGGTTATCCAACATCAAATATTATTGCCAATGGTTCTAATCTTGTGCTAAATTCCTCATACATGATGTTATTTCAAAAAAATAGTGCAGCATGAGAACATATTAATACTTTGCACATTTTTATTAAAGGCAACAGTTGTTTACCAGAACCCGGTTGAGGATATCATTGTATTCTACTTTGTATAGGGTCAAATATGATGATCTCAGCTCAGTTGATAGGCAGGGTGCTTACTTTCACATTCACATTTTTTTCTCACCATTGCTATCAGCATTTTTATGTGGGTACTGAACATTACTAATTGGTTACCATTCTCTTTGGCCCACAGGTTTTCACCAAAGTGCTTCCTCCTATCCTAGATCTGTTCTGTTCTCAGGGGATACATTTTGTGGTTTACCTGGAAGATCTCCAGATAAAGGACCAGTCATCCCTATCCCTATTAGCCAGTATTCAGTGGATAGTGCAGACTCTGCAGAGATTAGATTGAATTCTCTACCCTTGGGATTCACCGCTGGAACATGGGCCTGACATTGCATATAGCCTTGCCCAGGATCTTCCTGCCCTAGGAAATCTTCTGTTCCTCTGGTCACACACCCAAGCCCATAGATCCCAGGACCTGATGGTAGCCCTTAGGCCTGATGGTAGCCTCCTTTGAGGCAGTGTCATATGTCAGTGACATTCCAGACCATGGCAATTTACCATCCTGGCAGTGTGGGACAAATGGACTTGGAATGTTTGGTCAGTGGAGCCTGTCTTCCCATCAACATCCTGGAACACAGTTCTAGTTCTCAGTTGTGAAGTCAACTGACAAGAATACAGTCAGAGAATGCGACAGCCACTTAAAGGGAGGCAGACTTGATCCTCTCTTGAGTAGAACCGCATGTTTCGGCCCTGTCTATTGTTCATATCCCACGTGTAGAAATTGGCAGATGGAGTTTCTTAGTTGTCAGCCCCTGGATCTGGGTAATGTACTCCCCATCCAGACGTTTTCCAAGCCCTTTGCTGCAGGTGGGGGATACCAGATGTTGACTTTCTGTCATCCAGTTTCAACAACAAACTTGCCTGTTGCCAGGTTCAGGGGACCTCTGGCCATTGCAGTGGACTCTCTGGTTAATTGGGATTAGTTCTGCCTGATCATTCAGTCTCTCCGGCTTCTTTCAATTTGCTCCGCAGGATAAAGATGGGGGGCATTCTGGTCATTCTTAACGCACCAAACTTGACGTGGTACTCAGACATATTTAATTTCCTTGCAGGATCTTTGTGGGCCCTTCCAGATATTAGGACCTTCTGTCCCAAGGACTGGTGTGTCACTCCATGCACCCACATTCTCAGTCTCCACCTTCAGTAGTGTTGGGCATGACGTGCAAGAGAAGCCTCCACAACGTTCAAGTGATAATCTGGCCTGAGATCCATGAAAGGACAAAGCTATTCAGCTTTAGAAACAGTTGGCCTCCCTTTCCTTGGTTAAGGCATTTGTTCAGGGTGTTGCACACATCTCTCACCCCGTAATTTCCCCTGTGACTCTGTGGGACCCTAACATGGTTCTTTCTGCCATTCAGAGTCTACCAACTTATTAGGGATATTCCTTTATCTGACATTGCTTGTAAAGTGGCCTCTCTCGTTGCTATCACCTCCTCATGGAAGGTCTCTGAGTTATCAGCCTTATAATGTAAAGAATGTTACACAAAGACAAGGTTTTTAGGCCTAATGCCTCTTCTCTCAATAAATAAGGGTACACACCAGCTGAATGTTGGGAAACAAGGGCCGGTTAAAAACAAAACGGTCGTCATTCGGCCTGTATGTATGTCAGTCTGTATGAAAAACCAGCATCCGACCGACTCCTGATCAGTGTTCTCAGCCAATGGTAGAGAGAGTGCTGATTGGAGTGTTCTGGTGGGAGGGGGGTGTCCCCATGTCAGAACACAACAGGTCAGTGAGTAGGATCGCTGTACTTACTTTGCATAGTGAGTACAACAGCTCTGACCAGACCTGACAGTTTTTTTTTGTTCAACCCGTGGGGTTAAATGGAAAAAAAAATGAATAGTGTGTACCCGGCTTAAGATGGAATCCTTTTCCACCTCAAGCAGGACATTGTCCTTCCCTCTTTATGTTCTACTCTAAAACATCCCATGGTATAGCCTCTTTTAACCACTTCCCACCCGGCCAATGCACATATACGGCCGGGTGGGAGCCGTCTACTTCTGATAGGACGTTCAGGAACGTCCTTCAGAAGGAGCGGGATTGCGCGCGTGCGCGCGCGCGTGCCCGCGCAGCGGCGCGATCCCGATGTGCTCGTGTCACCCGGACACGGCGCATCTCAGATTGGCAGGAGGGCTCTGTGATTGGCCCTCCTGATCACATGACGGCCGGGTCCAATCACGGCCGTCATGTGATGTAAACAAACAGCCGGTTGCTAGGCAATCGGCTCCTCCTCTCCTCACACAGAAGTCATCGCTGAGGAGAGGAGAGCAGATCGCTGCAGCCGGCTGATGATCAGTGAGTATGAGCTGTTTTTTTACAGCTTTTTACTCACTGATCACCAGTCTAGTGTACACACAACACACCACACAGTATAAACACAATGTCCCCACATATGTCCCCAAAACACACATGTCCCCAAATAATAAAAACACATGTCCCTAATAATAAAAACATGTCCCCCACATATGTCCCACTAAAATCACATGTCCCAATGATTATCTGCACACATATGTACGTGATCACCTGCACACATATGTACATGATCATTCGCGTACATATGTCCGTGATCACACAAAAAAATTATTATACACTTTTTTTTACCAAAAACATGTAGCAGAATACATTTTGGCTTAAATTTATGACAAAATGTAATTTTATTGGATTTCTTTTAAAATAGAAAAAAGAAAATATTGTTTTTTTTCCAAATTTCCTTTTTTTTTTGCGCTTATATCGCAAAAAAATAAAAAAACGGAGTCGTGAATAAATAACACCAAAATAAAGCTCTATTTGTGCGAACAAAATGATAAAAATTTCATTTGGGTACAGTGTAGCATGACCGCGCAATTGTCATTGAAAGTGCTAGAGCGATGAAAGCTGAAAATTGGGCTGGGAAGGAAGGGGGCGAAAGTGCCCTGTATTGAAGTGGTTAAGCAAAGGGATTCCCTCTTTATGCTTCCCAAAAGTTCCTGCAGGGCAGGGAGATCCCTACTTTTCACTAGAAAAGATGGATTAGACCAGTCATTATCCAAGCTTATGGTCTAAAGCAGTGGTCTGCAAACTGTGACCCTTTTCTTGCATTTATCCTGCCCTTGGAGCACTGTTCCTCCCACTGGCATGGGGCACTATTCTTCCCACTGATGCAAGGCACTATTCCTTACAATAACACCAACGATGAAACACCATTCCTTCCAAAGTCACCAACAATGAGGCACTATTCCTTCCACTGACCTGAACAATAGGGAACAATTCCTCCGGCTGATATAAATGTTTGGGCACCTACTGACCATAGAACTATATTTTTTTTTACTCCCCCTGACCACCATGCCTGGGAAAGTGTCTACTCTCACTGACAATGGGGCATTTTTTACTCCACTGGCAACTTTCTAGTCCCCCTAAATTCTTAAGGACAATAAAATGGCCCTTTGTTCAAAAAGAATGTAGACCCCGGGTCTAAAGTATATGATTTATTCTTCCCCTGTTAAGACACAGGCTACCAGATCTCTAGGTGCTTTACAGGCTTTTCAGCATCAGGCACCTGTTTCTCAGATTTGCAAGGTCTCCACTTGGCCTTCTGTTCACAATTTACTAAGTGTTATAAGGTTGCATGCTCAGGCCTCTTCTGATGCCAGTTTTGGGCATAAGGTGCTACAAACAGAATTCTTAGTTTGTTGTGCCCCTCTTGATCAAAAAGTGCATACACCTTGAAGGAATAATTAGAACATAAACTATGAGTTGGGTTATTTTATATTATTTTTAAAATATACTGTTCTAACATTTTTTGATGCAGATCACTCACACCTATCTATGGCACATGGGACAGGCCATGCAAGCATCTTCCTGTACCAATATTTTAAGCAGGATAGTCATATTTGGTGTGGCTGGTTCTGACTGCAAAGCTGTCTTGTGACGTCACCATGCGAAACAAGGCACACTCTTCTGAGCCTCTGTGCTTTTTTCCATCTGATGAAAAGCTATATGACAAGCCTCAGACTGACAGCCGTGAAATCCCCTGACCAGTAAGCCGCCCTGCATACGAGTATTTATAACGGCTCCTGCAGGCACTGCCAATGCCACTGACATCTGAGACCAGTTTACATTATTCCTTGAGCTGCTAAAGGAATACTTCTTATGTTATGATACCCAGAATAAATTCTTTAATTATTTTCATACAGTGTAGGATGAGTAAAGCTCACAGGATAAAAGCAATGAATGTTTTATTCCACTTAGAATTGCTGCAGCTGCAACATAGCACTGTGTCATTTTAAATATATATGAAGTGAGAAAGTACAGAAATATCAATGGTGGAGGCTCAAAGTATCCTTTTTTTTTTGGACTAAACCTGAATTTACTTTCCTAATACTTACTGAATATATCTCACAGAAGCAATGAAGCAGTACATTTACTCTCTTTGGGCTCTGCTCACACTTGTGCATTTTTGGTGGAATTAAAGGTTATGTAAATGCGAAAAATACATTATTAATTTAAAAAATGTTTTTTTAGTCTAACTGCACCAGCCTTTTTCATTCTTTTTCTGAAAAACATACACAAATACATGGCAATCCTGCCAGACTTCCTACTTATGCCCCTGTAGCCTGCTCTGTTCTGTCAAAACTATTGTAGCGCTTACCCCTGAAGGAGCTCCTGTTGTCTCCCCTGTTCCCAGTACCCACGTCTCGGCAAGCAGCACAGAGTGGATATTTATTGCAACAATATACACAATAATATAATCACAAAAGAAATAGAACTAATCACTTGAAAAAGTATATGAAGGAGTGGCAAAAATAAAGTATACAATTGGTAATAAGTAAGAAGATTCGAGAATGACCCCTAAACCCTATACTGGCGAAAGTCATTTCTAAGAGGCAATGCTATGATAATGGTCCAGAAGTCTTTATCAAATCCTATCCTACTGGCCTGTACGTTGGGGCCCAAACTTTTTGTGGGAGCACTCAAAAATGAAGTTCCTTCTCAACTGGGTATAGGTGCCAGAGCAATATTCCATTAGGTCCATTTCTTTTGTGATTATATTATTGTGTATATTGTTGCAATAAATATCCACTCTTAAGTCCGGTGCTGCTTGCCGAGACGTGGGTACTGGGAACAGGGGAGACAACAGGAGCTAGTGACAGTTGACAACAAAGAAGGAGCATCCTGCCCTCCCGCCCCTTGTTGTGGTCCTAGTAATGTGGCTTTATCCTTTTCTTTGAAAGATGACAGTATTTATTGTCAAGCTTATGTAAACTTGAGCTGTAATGGCTGAGCTATATATGTAATTGATGTAGAATGGTATATTATCATATATTTTTGGTGTGTGTTATATACGGTATATTATCTATGTATTATTATTACTACCAGTCATAAAGGGGCTTGGCCATTTCAATCTAAATTTTTAGGTTTGGTGTTTATTATTTTAAGGAGTTCTGTCTTCTATGTCAATATTGTAGAGGCTGGAATAATAACATGGCACTTGGTGATTGTACGTTTGATCATTATATTGGTCTTGTTGGCTTCTATTTTATTGCCATGGACTATCACAGTGGCCTTTTGATGTCCAGATGCTAGTGTATAATTATTAGACAATGTTGTTTTTTTATTTGGTGTGTGGCGGAAGGTATATCATTTCATGTATGTTTAAAGGTGGTAAATGTATAACTATTTGATACTTGGTTTAATAAATGCATTTCTCCTTTTGAGTAAAAGCCACATGAGTTCACAGAGGTAACCACTATTGTGTTTCCCCAAAAATAAGACCTACCCTGAAAATAAGACTAATGTGATTTTCAGGGGATGGCTGCAATATAAGCCCTACCCCAAAAATATGCATTAGTTTAAGGTGGTTTTAAAATCCTAAAATCCATTGGAGGGTGCTACATTATATAATGTAATATATGTGTGTTTCTGTGATATAATTGTGCCAAATAGAGTCTGTATCCAAGCAAGCTGCAGTCAAAGCATATCCATCATCTGGGCAGAGCTCCATGGTCTGTGCCTGCATTCATCTTTACTTTCTGATTCTGACTAGCCTCCCAGGTCCTGCCACTGAAAAACATCCCCACAGCAAGATGCCGCAACCACCATGCTTCATTGTAGGGATGGTATTGGCCAAGTGATGAGCGGTGCCTGGTTTCCTCCAGACAGGACGCTTGGCATTCAGGCCAGAAAATTTTGTTTCTCATGATCTGAGAGTCCTTCGGGTGCCTTTTGGCAAACTCCAGGTGGACTGTCCTGTGACTTTTACTGAGGAGTCTCTTCTGTCTTGCCATGTAAATTCAATACAAAAGTGTAGCGCTAAAGAACTGAACTAAGTGACATAAAATTATGTGCCACCTATCAGTATTCTCCAGTGTTCCTTATAATAAGGACATAAAGTTAAATAAACACCGGGATTATACTATATCAAACAATCATTTGAAATTGTGAAGTGAAATAACAAAAATTCATACATATACTATTGTGTAGACAAAAATAAAGTGATTCAAAAGTCCAAAAGTAAAAAACAAACAGATCAGCAAAGTCTCTTGTGTAAGACGATCAAATCCCACATGTGTGGCCAAATTCACATTCCACCTTTCTTAGACATGAGAAACATGCGGACACCACGTGAAATTCCCACCACCGTTTACGATGCAGGCTTACCGGATGTATTTGATCCAAAGGAATGTATCCAAAGTGTAACGATGACACTTTGGACAAGGTGTCTGTCATGTGTAAATTTAGTTTTTGCCTCAGAACAGTAATGGGGTTCTGAGGGCTAATTGTGTAGGTTAACATTGACATCAGTTTGGCTGGGCTGCTTTATAGTTCTGCCTGGTCATGTGTACAGTTAGGTGCACATGACAGGCTTAGAACCAGGCCTGGTTGGACGCTTTGGGTATCAGCGTTCCCCGGAACCAATCAGTGGGTGTGCCTGGTCCCGCTGAGGAGATTGGGGACGGGTACTTAAGATGTTGAAGTCACGTGTTGAGGGTTCGTTTGTGAGGCCATAGCGGCCTGTTCCTGATACTGGACCGGGGTAGCCCCGCGAGGGGTCCCGATCAAGGGAGTGTATGTCGCTCCGCAACATGCTTCAGTTGGTTAGCCCCAATAGACCTGCCTAATCTGGGGTAAGGATCCGTCTGTTCCCGAGTCTCGGAACCGGCTGGTCCGAGGCGCAGTAACTGAGGGAGGATTCAAGGCGCCCGTGTGCGCTCTCAGCTTGGAGGGGCACCGCAGCTCATGTAAGTGACCCGGGGGAGGACTCTTCGGAGGAGGGCCGATAAGCTGGCATCCTGAGAAGTGCCTGGTTGCTGAGTTGTGGAGGACACTGACGAATTCACATTTTTCCAGTACTGCCAAGGAGACAGAGAACATTCCAGGTACTGAGGAAAAAGGTTCCTGTTCACTTCAATTACAAGTTACTCAAGGTCCAAAGTTTCACAAGTTCTGGATCAAAGTGCTGACTGCCACAATCTCTGGCTAAAGATTTGTTCAGCTTTGAAGCGCCCAGCTGCGAATGGCTACTCTCTGGGTGGTATTAGAGACTTTCTGATATTAGCAGTTCAAGGTGCCTGAGTTTCTTCACCCTTGCCCTCTGTTCCCATATGAGGCTGTGTTTGTTGGATGTTACGCCTGCAAATAAAAACCTTTTCTAAAGGACTTTTATGGTGTCAGCATCCAAAGTTGTTGGGTACTAACTCTGGGAACCCCTAGCCGTGGAAGAACAAGCCAAGCGGAAGGTAACCGGTAAGCCCAAAAGTTAAGGCCGCCCTGCCAAGGGTTATGGCCGCTTCACTAGCAAAAAAAAAAAAATCTTTTTAACTTGTAAACAACAAATCTCAAAAAGAGGCCCGGTCCTTAAGTGGTTAATAAATTTGTGAAGATTTAAAACAAACTTCTTTCATGTTGTCATTATGGAGTAGTGTTTGTAGAATTGTGTCCAGAATGTATGCTTCCTTAACCCCCCTGACAGTATTTATACCAAAAGCGGTAGCCAGACTTGGGACCGCATCGCTGAATCCAGGAGGAGGTTTACTTACCTTCTCCCTTGGATCCAGTGATGTCCCCCCGCTGTACGAGCGGCTCGTCCTTCGCTCGATTCATCACGGAGCCGATCTCCGTTCCCTGCGAGCGTTGCGACGCACGGGGACGGAGATCGGTGCCAAATTCAAAAAGTGAAACACACACATTACATACAGTATAATGTAATTTTACAGATTAGATTGCTGTATGTAATAATTTCACATCCCCTTTGTCCCTAGTGTTCTGCCCAGTTTCCTGCATGCAGTTTTATTTTATAAAAACTGTTCTTTATGTCTGGAAACTGGAGATTGTCCATAGCAACCAAAACTGTCCCTTTACATCAAAAATGATTTTAGACCAGCTAGAAAACAGCGATAATAAATTAGAATCACTCGCAGAATTGAGGGATAGTGATTTGTGGGGAGATCCGTCATCAAATACTGAAAAGTAATGACAGCGACAATTCTGCAACTGAGCAAATTTCAGTGTTTTTGATTTGATTACATTATTGTAAATTTTTATTATTGTTGTATTATTATTTGGTATAATTATTTATAGTTATTTATTATATTATAATTTATGATTTCATTTTTCAAACTTTATCATACCCGGGATGTCTGCTAGACTCTGGTTTGGACAGATTTAAGAGAGTTATTCCTAAGAATTACAGGACTACAATATAAAACGACAAATTTTCATGCAAAATGATTGTACTGCTTTCAGCACCTAAAATCCGAAATAATCATACCGCCAAGGGGGTTAAAAAGATCATGCTAGCATAAGCAGGAATCAATAAAACCTCCAAATTATTTTGCTACAAATTGTCTCCAGTTTTCAAATGCGTCCTCAGATCAGTCATTGAAAATATGTTCCACGTAGACTGGGATAGACAGCAGCATGAGAGACGGTCCTCTCCCTTCAGTCCATGAACGTGGGCTCACAAACAGGCTGCAAGATTATTCACAGTTAAAAGTGGTATACTATCTGAGTCTGGCTGAAAATGAAACAAGCAGCTTGTCAAACCTGTGAGCACTGCTGCAGGCCCGGCTCCCTCATCCAAACAGCACTCATTTTGGGTCAGACAGTCTGCTGTCAAGGCCAAGTTTCATGGCAACCACAGACTCCGCAGCACAGAGCTGCCTGCGCTTGCCTCCCTCTGCCAACATCTGATTGGACTCTGGAGAGACACTTCTTTCAATGCTGGGTGCTGGAACACAGAGAGCGTTCTAGTAGTCATTACAGCGCTGCCACTCTGCCACTGCAGTACAGGACCAGTGTCAGGAGGTGTCAGAGTGTTTCGGCAAACAAAAAAAGCCCCGAATATACAGTCTAATGTATATTATCAAACACAACAGCCATGTTCCACAGTGCCAATAACAAGATTAATATGTGACCTTATTTCCTTTACAATTTCCTTATTCCAGACATCCATTTTTTATGCTTAATAAAAAAAAAAATCAATATAAAGAGTATCACAGCAGTGACAACATGATACAATTTGCAGTAAAGCAAAAACAGAGTGGGAAAAACAAAAAAAAAAATTAAAACATTTTAATTTTCCAAAACAGAGAAATAAATGCAATAACATAAACAGGGAGAGATCTACAGTGCCTTGCAAAAGTATTCACCCCCTTGGCATTTTTCATGTTTTGTTGCCTCACAAACTGGAATTAACATGGATTGTTTGAGGATTTGCATCATTTAATTTACAGAACATGCCCACAACTTTGAAGATTTTTTTTTTTTATTGTGAAGCAAACAACAAATGGGACAAAATAACAGAAAAAGTCAATGTGCATAACTAGTCACCCCCCCTAAAGTCAATACTTTGTAGAGTCAACCTTTTGCGGCTATGACAGCTCCAAGTCGCTTTGGATAAGTCTCTATGAGCTTACCACATCTTACTGCTGGGATTTTTGCCCATTCCTCCTTGCAAAACTGCTCCAGCTCCTTCAAGTTGGATGGTTTGCATTTGCGAACAGCAATCTTCAGACTTTGACCACAGATTTTCTATTGGATTGAGATCTGGGCCTTGACTAGGCCTTTCCAACACATTTACATGTTTTCCCTTAAACCACTCAAGTGTTCCTTTAGCAGTGTGTTTGGAGTCATTGTCCTGCTGGAAGGTGAACCTCTGTCCTAGCCTCAAATCACACACAGAGTGGTACAGGTTTTGCTCAAGAATATCCCTGTATTTAGCAATATCCATCTTTCCCTCAACTCTGACCAGTTTCCCAGTCCCGACTGCTGAAAAACATCACCACAGCATGATGCTGCCACCACCATGTTTCACATGATGGTGTTTTTTGGGTGATGTGAGGTGTTGGGTTTGCGCCAGACATAGCGTTTTCTTTGATGGTCAAAAAGTCTAATTTTAGTCCCATCAGACCAGAGCACCTTCCTCCATGCATTTTGGGAGTCTCCCACATGCCTTTTTGCAAACTCAAAATGTGCCATTTGTTTTTTTGCTGAAAGCAATGTCTTTCTTCTGGCCACTCTGCCATAAAGCGCAACTCTATGGAGGGTACGGCTTATTGTCGTCCTATGTACAGATACTCCAGTCTCTGCTGTGGAACTCTGCAGCTTCTCCAGGGTTACCTTAGGTCTCTGTGCTCCTCTATGATTAATGCCCTCCTTGCCCTGTCTGTGAGGTTTGGTGTGTGGACGTCTCTTGGCAGGTTTGCTGTTGTGCCATGTTCTTTCCATGTGGTTATGATAGATTTGATGGTGCTCCTAGGGATCATCAAAGATTTTGATTTTTTTTTTATAACCTAACCCTGACTTGTACTTCTCAACAACATTGTCCCTTACTTGTTTGGAGAGTTCCTTGGTCTTCATGGCAGTGTTTGGTTAGTGGTGATTCTTGCTTAGGTGTTGCAGGCTCTGGGGGCCTTTAAAAAAGGTGTGTATATGTAATGACAGATCATGTGACACTTGGATTGCACACAGGTGGATATCATTTCACTAATTATATGACTTCTGAAGGTAATTGGTTGCGCCAGAGCTTTTTATGGGCTTCATAACAAAGGAGGTGAATACATATGCACATAAAAACTGCAGGTATTCCAAAAATTTCCACCCTTTACCTAAATACCCACCACTGCGCCTCAACTAGAGCTACCACTTGCAAAAATTTAAAGTGCAAATCGTATTTTGAGTGGGGTGCAGGTTGCGCTATGGAGCCTTAGAATTGAATGTTCAGTTGGATGCAAGTAAAAAATATATAAGAGAAATAAATACGGAATAAATGAGAAGTTTGGGTAAGAGCAGCCTCTATTAATTTCCACCCAATTGGGTGGAAAGATGCTAAAACGAGGAGAAGAAAATAGATGTGGCGCTATACCGATAATATCGATTATTATTACGAACCTCTGGGTGAGGGCTCTATTATATGTAATACTCAGTGTGCTGGCAAATTAGGTCCAAACATAAATGTGCTATCATACACCCTATGTAAATGAACATCTCATAAATGGAAACACGTGTTACATATAATTCTCAGCGTGCTGGTTAATTAAGCCCAAAAACACATATTGCATCTAATTCTCAGCGTGCTGGTAAGTTGCAAAAACACAAAATACAACAAACTTTGTGACCAAAATATAGAATACTTATCCCTATACCATAACAATGTATAGTTATTAATAAAGTGCAAGTGCAAAAAAATCCATATGTGCCTTAAGGGCCGGTTCACACAGCGGGCGATGCGAGGCGACACGACTCGCCTCGCCTCGCTCCCGCAAGTCGCCCCCGTTCTGTACAATGGAACCGTTCTGAGAGGAGCGACTCGAGTCGCTCCGACTCAGAAAAAAGGTTCCTGTACTACTTCTGGGCGACTTCGGGGGCGACTTGCATTGACTTCTATACAGAAGTCCTCTGCAAGTCGCCGCCGAGGCCGCCGCAGGTCGCGGCGAGGCAAGTCGGAGACGCCTCGCCGCGCCTGCAGTGTGAACCGGCCCTAAAGGTAAAGATATACAATCAGGTAATATAAAATAGAGAAATGAAAAAAAGAAAGGCACATATGGATTTTTTTGCACTTGCACTTTATTAATAACTATACATTGTTATGGTATAGGGATAAGTATTCTATATTTTGGTCACAAAGTTTGTTGTATTTTGTGTTTTTGCAACTTACCAGCACGCTGAGAATTAGATGCAATATGTGTTTTTGGGCTTAATTAACCAGCACGCTGAGAATTATATGTAACACGTGTTTCCATTTATGAGATGTTCATTTACATAGGGTGTATGATAGCACATTTATGTTTGGACCTAATTTGCCAGCACACTGAGTATTACATATAATAGAGCCCTCACCCAGAGGTTCGTAATAATAATCGATATTATCGGTATAGCGCCACATCTATTTTCTTCTCCTCGTTTTTCAAATCGTATTTTACCTTTTAAAACTAAAATAAAAAAAAAGGAAAAATAGTGGCACTTAACTATAAATTATAACTAACTCCAAGAAACGTGACAACAATTAAATGGTATGAACAACAATTGTATCACCCTGTGATAAGTGAACTGAATAAATGTGTCACAGAACAAACAAAATTAACAAAATTAAGTTCATGAAAGTGTCCAAAAGTATCCTTTGAAATAATGTCTCTTCTTATTCCATCCACCACACCAAAGTGATCAGTGATTCCACTCCCTTAAGAAATGCACTCACCGACTCCCAATGCCTGCACTTTCGTATCAGGCTTAAGCGCTTATCAGCCAAACAGTAAGTAGTGAACCGTTGCTCTAATCATCTATTGTGCAAATTCAAATATTCCACATGTAAAATAATAAAGGTGCTCCAATAGTGTAAAACCATATGAATAAATTTATTAAAACACAAAAACACTTCAACCTTTAGGCTGGGTTCACACTGCTGCGGGGGGAGATCCGGATGTGATTCGCACCGCAAATCACATCCGATCTCCGTAGCGATGCGAGTACAGCCATACAGATAGTATGGCTGAATTCGCATCGGTCCCGCAGCAAACTCGCACGGGACCCTTTTTTTGGTCCGCAGCAGAATCGGATCGCATGGGGGTTCACACCATGCGATCCGATTCCTGTGCGAGTCGGCAGATCGCACTGCGATATGCGGACGGATCTGGGGGTGTCATTAACATATCATTGACACTCCCAGCCGTCCGCATAGGGCAGTGTGAACTGCCGGCGGGAGTAATGCGATGTGGGAAAATGCAGCGGATTTGCGGCGTTCCCGCATCGCAGCGGTGTGAACCCAGCCTTACACTCACATTTCACAGTTCAAAAGCCAGCAAATAGATATCAAAGTCACAGCAAGCCTCACTCCTGAACAACACAAACTTTGAGACTCGCCTGATCACGGATCCGAGGAAGGGGTCGATCCCGACCCCTTATCACATGATCAGCTGTCAGCCAATGACAGCTGATCATGTGATGCAACGGAGCCGGTAATCGGCTATTATTCCTCCTCACGCTGACAGCGCGAGGAGAAAAAAAAAGAGCCGATCACTGGCGGCCGTGATCGGGACATCAGTCCCGATCACGGCCAGCCATGCCAGTGCCCACCTGCCCCCTGCCAGTGCCACCTTAATAAACTATAAGTGTCCCCCATCAATGCCACCCAGCAGTGCCCACAGTGCCACCCAGCAGTGCCCACAGTGCCACCCAGCAGTGCCACCCACAGTGCCCACAATCTGCCTCAACAATGGTGCTGCACCCCAGTGCCACATATCCGTGCCCATCAGTGTCATCTACCAGTGACCATCAGTGCCCAGCAGTGCCGCCCATCAGTGCCCAGCAGTGCCACCTATCAGAGCCACCTATCAGTGCCCATCAGTCCCATCTATCAGTGGTACCTATCAGTGCCCCTTAGTGCCACCCATCCGTGCCACCCATCCGTGCCACCCATCCGTGCCCATCTTTGCCCATTAGTGCCGCCTTATCTGTGCCCATCAGTACTGCCTTATCTGTGCCTATCAGTGCCACCTTATCTGTGCCTATTAGTGCCGCCTTAACTATGCCCATCAGTGCCCGCCAGTGCAGCCCATCAGTGCCCACCAATGCAGCCTATCAGTGCCCACCAGTGCAGCCTATCAGTGCCGCCTCATCAGCGCACTTCAATGAAGGAGAAAAATGACCCGTTTGCAAAATGTTATAACAAACTATTAAACATGATTTTTTATTTTTTTTTGCATCTTTTTTTGTTTGTTTAGCAAAAAATAAAACTCCGAGCTGTAACTAAATACCACCAAAAGAAAGCTCTATTTGTGGGAAAAAAATGATAAAAATTTCATTTGGGTACAGTGTTGTATGCCCGCGCAATTGTCATTCAAAGTGCATCAGCGCTGAAAGCTGAAAATTGGTCTGGGACTGAGGGGGGTTTAAGTGCCCAGTAAGCAAGTGGTTAAGGGTAATTGAAAAAACCCAAGTGGCAAAAAGAGAAGGAGAAAGAAGGAAGGAGAGAAAAGAAAAAAAGGGAGTTGATGTAAGGGAAGAAGAACCCCCCAAGATGCTGAGAGAGCCAGGGCAAAGACTTAAATAAACTAAGAGGGGAAGAGCCTGGGGGCTGCATAACACCAGGGGTCTAGGACAGGGGTACAGGGATATATGAGGCCCAGGGTTCCCAGGTTTGTATGAACAGATTGCTTCAGTCATTAATAATACAAGAAATTTTTTCATGAACCATGATCCAGGATATTTTGTGTTTGAGATGACCAAAAGACACCAAGGGGGTCTTCCATGCTCCTGCTATAGTGACTTTCACCACCAGCAGAATAAAATAGATCAGGCGTTTCAAGGGGCAAGGTCACCCAGATGGCAAATTGTTAAGTAGAGCTAAGTGCGGTTATTGTTGAATGAAGAGCCCAGTCCAGACATTAATTTTTAACTCCTCAAAGTATTTTCTCAAGATTTGAAGACTCATTACCAATCATAGATAATGATAATGTTATTTTTACATTTTTTTTCTAAAAACATTATTGTATTAAATCTAATTAGTCACTGGATGTATTCTCACCATCAATAACTGCCAGTAGCAGCGTGGGTCTACTTCCCAGAAGCCCCCGCACAGGGGAGCATAACCGGGAATCTGATAAGGGTCCACTGTTTCTTTGATTCCTGTTGATTTAAAGCAGGATCACAACGCTATACTTAATGATTAAAATGTGTATATTAGGAAACAAAAATAAACACGTGTGGATCTGAAACATTAAAACACCAAACAACTCCATGTCTTCGTGTCTCGGTGAGACTTCAGCAACAGATATTAAGGCGGAAGGCTCTTTCTGTAGATTGTCATGGATAATCTTCTCCCCTCAGTACTCCGCTCCCCTGTGACTCACAATAACCAACGTGCCTGTTGCCATGACAACCACAGAGTTATTTTTTTTCCAATTCTGTTGATGGACAGAGAGCTACTCTCCCTTTAACCTTTTCGGCACAGTTTTTTTTTTTTATGGAAAGGCAGAGGTTAACAAACAGAACATGACAACTCAGGTACGGCTGAGGAATGAATATACACCAAGTCAACATGATCAAAGAAAACAGTCTTGCCATTAGGGCCAGTGACCTCAGAGCACCACTATCAGAGTATTGAATAGCAAACCTTATGTTAACAAGAAATAATGTATCCGGTAATGTGGTACATATACTTCCGCTGCTGTTACAAACTATAATTTGGTTGCCGATGCCCGCCCAATGGGGTACAAATAGAGAGAAAGAAGACCAGCCTACAGAAAAAAAAAAGGTGGATGCGGTGAAAGAGGGGAACTCCTTGTTCTTGGAGAAGGGTGGGGAGCTTATCAAATATTTGGGCTACACACACCCATCTTCCAGCCAGGTATCGAACCATCAATAGCAAAAGCTTTCCCTAGACCAGAGGTCTCAAACTGGTGGCCCTCCAGCTGTTGAAAAACTACAAGTCCCATGAGGCATTGCAAGGCTGACAGTTAAGAGCAAGACTCCCAAAGGCAGAGGCATGATGGGACTTGTAGTTTTGCAACATCTGCAGGGCCACCAGTTTGAGACCCCTGCTCTAGACACTGCTTTGGCATCAACAACACTTCACAAGCACAATAGAGAATAGAAATAAAAATAAAATAGAAAATGCCTTTCGTTGTTTTATTTTTCCTGTAATATCTGAGAATGATTACAAGTTATAAAATATAACACGTTGGTACAATTTGGTTGCCAGAGGCAATATTATCTTTCCCCTTTAATAAAAGCCAGGCTCAGAGGGTTTTATCAGACTGATCCTTACTGAAAACCTACATGAAAAAAAAATCCAATTAAAGAACATGCAACTATAAGAAAGTATTGTGTTGCAGATCATTTGTAATATAGTTAAGGCTGCCCATAGATTTTCATAAAGATAGGCAAAGTAAGATACATCAACTGTGCTAACAAACAGGACAAATATCGTATAGTAAACAAATATGATTGTCCTACATATGTATATATCTGGATATATCTGTTGACATTCAAAAATCCTTTCTCGAAATGATAAAACATAAACTGACAAAATTATTTGCAACACAATTTTAACTAAATCTACCAAATCGATTTCCTTTATGCAACCACAAATTTCTAGTGTTGTCTGCTAATATTTATTTACCCTCACTAAAGTATTTCTGCTTTAAATGTATCAGGATATATTTTATGAACTTGATTTTTTTTTTATACACTTGTAATTTATTTAAAATGTAATTTAATTAATAATTCATGTATTCTCCCAGGTAAACGCATCTACTTTGGTATTCATTATTTCTAATAATAAAACACTATCTTCATCCAACTAAAACATTTATAGAACCATTGCTTGTTAATTCAGAACTTTGATATACAATACAATTAAACATTAGCATGGATTATCTAATTTAGAATATAATTAAACTTTGTTTTAAATCCATATTTGAAATTCTCAAGCATTTTATAAAGTTGTATAGTAAAAAAAAGTAAATAAATTAATTGCAACGCCATAATCTTTTCAGTATGCCTTTCTCTTTCTCTACCAGCATTGGAAGTTTAGCTCCATGATTTGGACTACAAAACATTCCTCCAACCCTGCTTTTCTTAACCTTTTAACATGTAGGACTCCTTGCTAATACATATCATATCAACATCTCAAGGTACATTAGTGTGAATGGTAAATTATATATTTTAATTTAGAATTTACTAGCAGAGCTTGGCTACTTTTTGGAATGACAACAAAAAGAAGACAACATATTGTACAGAACAGTATTGCAACTGAAAAATTATGCCGAGAACTGTGCGCTTATCTCTCTGAACACAAAACAAACCAGGCCCTAAAATTGAACTTTTGTTGTGCCTTCAATAAAATTAGCAAATATTGGCAAAAAAGGAAAAACTTTTAAAGTTTCTATAGGTACATGCAGGTAGTAGCAGAGCAATAGGAGAAAAAAGTTACTCAGATTGAAACTTTGACTTCCAGTAAAAAAAAAATTAAATTTTGCAGGGAATAAGTTAATTTTGAGGGGGGAAAAGATAGTTAGATAGACAGTTAAGTACATTTTTTTACTCAAAGTTTTACTCTGAGTAGCTTCTTTTTCTCCTATTGCTCCTCTACGTCACACTTGTACCTGTAGGAACTTTAAAGGTATTTGCTTTTTTGCAATGTTTGCTAATTATATTGAAAGTACAATAAGAGATATAAAAGCAACGCTCTCAGTATAAGTTTCAATTGTGATTCCCACAAATAGGCTCATTTTGGAAGAGTTGTAAGATATTCAGGCAAATATATTTATTCATAGAATAGTAATGCCCCGTACACACGTTGGATATTCCAACGGAAAATGTTCGATGGGAGCTTTTTGTTGGAAATTCCGACCGTGTTCCGACCGTGTTCCGACCTGTCCATCAGAATCTCCGTCACACAACAATTTGAGATCTGGATCTCAAATTTTCCAACAACAAAATCCATTGTCGGAAATTCCAATCGTGTGTACACAATTCCGACGCACAAAGTTCCACGCATGCTCGGAATCAAGCAGAAGAGCCGCACTGGCTATTGAACTTAATTTTTCTCGGCTCGTCGTACGCATTATACGTCACCGCGTTCTTGATGTTTCGCAATTTCTGACCAACTTTGTGTGACTATGTGTAGGCAAGACAAGTTTGAGCAAACATCCATCAGGAAAAATCCATGGATTTTGTTCTCGGAATGTCCGAACAATGTCCGATCGTGTGTACGTGGCATAATACAGCCAAATAATGGTAGGAATGTTGTGCATAGAATCTCTCTTTTATAGACATGTTCACAGTCTTGGAAATTAGTGAGCGGGTGTGGAGCCTTAGAGCTTGCTCTTATGTTGTTGCAGCTGAAGGTTAACATAGTGAGGATGATTTACTAAAACTGAAGAGTGCAAAATCTGGTGCAGCTGTGATGGTAGCCAATCGGTTTCTAACTTCAATTTGCTCAATTATACTTTGACAAAAAAAAATGGAAGCTGATTGGTTTCTGTGCAGAACACACTTCCACAAACATACTTTTATTTTGGACACAATTTAAATTTGAAGTGCTACGGATAAAAGATTTTACTTAGGTGTGTAGGCATACTCAACCTTTACTCCTGATCAACTCTTGATATCATTTTTAATTCTCAAGGAACCTATCTACTGGGGAGACAGTGGGGAGAAATGTCATTTACATTGGTGGTCAATGGGCAGATTGCCCCCTTACATTGTTGGCCATTGGGAAGAATGCTCCCTTACAATGGTTGTCAGAATGCTACACTTAGCCCTTGTACACACGGTCGGACATTCCGACAACCAAATGCGTCGGATTTTGTCCGACGGATTTTGTCCGAAACTGTTGCATACACACGGTCGGACAAAGTTGTCGGAAAATCCGATCGTTCAGAACGTGATGATGTTATTTCGTTACGACGGGACTACGTTCAGGCTAGTAGCCAATAGCTTTGATTTTGGAATTTGATCTGAGCATGCGGGGCACTTTGTCCGATCGGAATTCTCTACACATGATCAGAGTATGTCCGATCGGAGCATTTTGTCTGAAAAAAGTTGGAAAACTTGGTCCTTCGGATACTCTGACGGAAACAGTCCGATGGAGACCACACACAGTCGGAATATCCGACAAAACGGTCCGATCGGACACATTCCGTCGGAATCTCCGACCGTGTGTACAAGGGCTTAATGAAAACTGATACGACCACTGGTGTACTGCAACTGGCTCTGCCGATCGGTGCCAATCACAAGGTCTATCAACCTGAGTTCTGAGTCACTGACTCAAATGTTAAAACCAGTGAGTCAGCATTATTTCTAGACAACTAGCATTTTCAGAATTTCAGTTAATGGCACCCTCTATTGTTCTATTATAACAGGAATATTTTAAATATCTAGTTTTAAAGTGGTTGTAAACCTCTGACATGTTGTTAGTATCCATGTTGTTAGTATCCATGCGCCCGGCGCCCCGCATGTGATTTAGGGGGCTGGATGCATGGATAGGGGAGTGGTGCCCCTGCGCCCAGGGCCATGATTAAGAACATCATTGGCCTGGTGGTGAGGATTTTGGCATGGAGGGTATAACAGTGGGCAGTATGTACAGGAGAGGAGTGTGAGAAGAGAGAGGTGCATACACTTGTCCCCTCAGTTCCAGCATTTCATGGACATCCACAGAGGATGTAGCTAAAGCTGGTTGCAGAAGCACACAGCAGGTTGTCTCCCGTCAGACTCCGGTCGGCTCCTTGTGTCCTCACCCCCCCTCCCCATTCTGAACTTTCTGCAGGTTCAAGCAGTGCCACACACTCACCCACTTCAGCTGCAATGACGACAATACTTCTGCAGCCAGCCAACACAAGAGTTCAGATCGCCCTTAAGGAAGGAGGCGGTTCAGGGGGTGGGGACTCAGGGAGGAGGTGGAGCCCGGTGTTGTGCACCCTTCCTTTCCTTACTCTTCATGCTGGCAATGGAGAATACTGCCGACCACTGCAGAGAGAAGGAGGGGTGCCGTTTCAGGAGCTGGCGCTGTGCATATTTAACGGTAAGGCAAAGACTGTTCTTTTTTTTGGCAAACAGGACCATCTTAAGGTAAGGGGCCTGGAGCTGCAGCTCCAATAGCCCCTATGTTAATCCGACCCTGCCTGTGCCCCTAATGGACGGGCCGCCGCTGGTTCGTTTACTAAAACTGGAGAGGGCAAAATCTGGTGCAGCTCTGATCCGATCAGTTTCCAGTGTTTGTTGCCAAAGCTTAATTGAACAATCTGATAGAAGCTTATTGGCTATCATGCACAGCTGCATCAGATTTTGCACTCTCCAATTCTAGTAAATCAACCCCTAAGTGTAATTTCTCTCCGCTGTCTCATTCCTCTACATGAGTCACTTCTGAAAAGTTTTCCTGTCACCAAGAGGTAAAAAGGTGATAGGTAATGGAGCTTCAGCACACTGCCTGTGATTGACAGCCCCAGTTATGTCCCTGTGTCCTATGTGAAGAGTGTGTGTCTTTTTCCTCCATTCAGCTCTCATTGAGCTGTGGAGTGTGTGGCCTGTAAAGATTTTCTCTTCAGTACTTTTTTTTTTCTGCTGCTAGATGTCCTCAGATGACCAATATTGTTTAACCCACTTCCTCTGAGCCTAGATTGTCCTGTACATGCTCCATTTTGTTACTGGACAGTGAAAGCAGCACAAAGACAAGCTCATCTCTTTGTCACTTTGCTTCCTCCTATCAGCATAATTTTTGTCAAGAACATGGAATGTTTGGCTCTTTGGGCTGCTTCTTCCCCACATTCTCCAGCCCTGTTGTAGTGAGACTTTAAGCCCCTGTACACATGGTCAGACATTCTGCCAACCAAATCTGTTGGATTTTGTCCGTTGGATTTTGCCTGTCGGATCTTGTCCGAAACTGTTGCATGCACACGGTCGGACTAAGTTGTCGAAAAATCCGATCATTCAGAACGTGATGACGTAATTTCATTACGATGGGCCTAGTAGCCAATAGCTTTGATGTAGGAATTTGATATCAGCATGCGTGGCACTTGGTCCGATCAAAATTCTCTACACATGATCGGAGTATTTCCGATCGAACCAGTTGGTCGGAAAATATTTCCAACATGTTGGAAAATTGGGTCCGACGGATATTCCGACGGAATCAGTCTGATGCATACCACACACAGTCGGATTATACGACAACACGGTCCGATAGGACACATTCCGACGGATTCTCCGACCGTGTGTACAAGGGCTAAGAGGTTGATATACAAGTCACTTTTGGGTAATTACACAGCTGGCGTTTTAAAATACAGATGTATTAGGCCTCATTCACAGCTTTGTGTTTTAATGTGTTTGTTGTAAAGCAAAACAATGGATGTGTCATAAGAAGAAATGTTATTCAATAAAACTGTTCAGATCAATGTGGTGTGGCGCAGTGTGGTTTGAAAAATGTTAAGAACAATGTACACTAAAGAGTGATATACTTTGTTCTGAGATTTACAACCACTTTAATACGTACATACGTATATGTTAAAGGCTAAGTTAACACTTTAAAAACAATAAATACACATATTTTTGCAAAGTTTATACTTGTGGTTGGTCGCAATGTATTTTACTGCCCCCAACCACCCCCTTTAAGCTATAAAAAGCAGCCAGGTGGGGTTGTATACTTGCCTTGGCCGCAATGCTTCATTTTGCTGCGCAGTAAGAATTCTACTCCCTGATGATTTTGGTGGTTGGTACCACCCCCTGAAGATGACCCATTCAATTAAATCGCTGATCGCCACCATTACTAGTAAAAAAAAAAAAATATTAATAAAAATGGCATAAGACTATCCCCTATTTTGTAGACGCTATAACTTTTGCGCAAACCAATCAATAAACGCTTATTGCGATTTTTTTTTGACCAAAAATATGTAGAAGAATACGTATTGGCCTAAACTGTTTTTTTTAGATTTTTTTGGGGAGGATATTTATTATAGCAAAAAGTAAATAATATTGCTTTTTTTTTCAAAATTTACGCTCCTTTTTTGTTTATAGCGCAAAAAGAAAAAAACACAGAGGTGATCAAATACCACCAAAAGAAAGCTCTATTTGTGGGGAAGAAAGGACGTCAATTTTGTTTGTGAGCCCAACCGCGCAATTGTCAGTTAAAGCGACACAGTGCTGAATCGCAAAAAGTGCTCTGGCCTTTGGCCAGCCAAATGGTCCGGCCTGAAGTGGTTAATATACAGGATTTATATAGCACCAATAGTTTGTGCAGCGCTTTAAAATATAAAGGAGGACAGTATAATTACAACACAGTTCAATACAGAAGGAATAGGAGGGCCTTGCTCAAGGAGCTTACAATCAAAAAAGAGGAGGTAGTACAAAAGGTGATAGTTGCGGGGTATGATCTGAGGGAGGAGATTGAAGTATAGTTTTTAGATGGAGGTGGAGTACACTTCCCTGAATAAATGAGTTGCTTGAGATGTAAGTGCACAATTATAAAAACTTATAGTAGAAGTCCAGGCTAGAACTAACTATGCTTAACCACTTCCTTCCTGGCGTATTGTCAAATGACATTTGCAGATGGGACCTTCCATCCTGAATGGACGGCATAAGACGTCCTCCGCTTCCCGGCGGTAAAGGGGGTGCGCACTGAAGCCCGCTGTGTCACTGAGGAGCCAGCATCTGCCGGGCACCCACAATCACTCCTGACAGAGCAGGAACGTGGATGTGTGTCTGTAAACACACACACACATCCAAGTTCTGTCAGGGGAGAGGAGACAGATCATGTGTTCCTAGTATATAGGAACACCGATCGGTCTCCTCAACCAGTCAGTCCCATCCCCCCCAAAGTTAGAACACACAGTGAGGGAACACATTTAACCCCTTGATCGACCCCTAGTGTTAACCCCCTCCCTGTCAGTGACATTTATACAGTTATCAGAGGCTATCACCGCAATGCCGCAGTCCCGATAAAACTCACAGTCATCACTAGCAAAAAAAATAAATAAAAATGCAATAAATCAATAACCTATTTTGTAGGCGTTTTAACTTTTGCGCAAACCAATCAATATACGCTTATTGCATTTTTTTTTTAAAACAAAATTATTTAGAAGAATACATATTGGCCTAAACTCAGGAAAAAAATTATTTTTGTTTTTTTAAATTTGGGATATTTATTATAGCAAAAATTTTAATATATTGTGTTTTTTTTTTCTAAATTGTCGCTCTTTTCTTGTTTATAGCGCAAACAATAAAAACCACAGAGGTGATCAAATACCACCAAACGAAAGCTCTATTCGTGGGAAAAAAAATTTGTTTGGATACAGCATCGCATGACCACTTTTGTCAGTTAAAGCAATGCAGTGCCGTCTCGCAAAAAATGGCCTCTAAGCTTTGCCCATAAGTCATTATAGGAGTATCAGAAACCATGAATCAGACTGAGACAGAGACAGAAGTACAGTTAAATCACACTTGTTTAATAATAATAAAAAAAGGTAAACAGAGAAAATGTAGTCAAAACATAGCAGAGTTTTTCACTACGCAGAGTTCAGGAACCAGGACGGATAGTCAGACAAGCCAAAATGTCAGGGAGCCAGAAATGAGTGTAGAAGAACAGCAAGCAGGATCTGGAGCCAGAAGGAATGTCAAACAAGCAAGTCTTTAACAGGAACACTAGAGATGTGACCAAGACAAAGGCAGAGATCATCTGGACTGGACGGCTTAAGTAGGCAGGACTGACGAGCAGGATATCATCAACAGGTGAGTCACTGAGGAGAGATAGGAGCTGGCAATTAGCCGACAGCTGAGTAGCCAGCTTTGAGTAGGAAGGACTTATGCAGGCCATACATGGTCGAATTTCGAACTAATTTTCTTTTCAAAATCAGAATTATTATTTTTTTTTGTGTTCTGATGATGCCACCATTGATTTTCAAAATTCGGCCGACCAAGCCTTCAATTTCACCTCATGTTGCTACAGAAAGGAATTTTCGTGGCCGGGAATCTTCTTTTCTCTTCGTAAATTTTCTTTTCTTATTACATTTCTCGCACGATTCTTCCATCATTGATTAGAAAATCGTTTGTTTTTCAAAAAATTTCCAACGTGTCCGATTTCTCAAATTTGATTTCCACACGAAAATCGGCTTTTGCTACAGCCCACTAATGGTGCAAAATTCATACGAAAATTCTTAGATACGATTTTCGAAAGAAATTTATTTCGAAATTCGAACCGTGTATGGCCGGCATTAGCCCAGCCCTGACAAAGAGTTAGAAGGTGGGTGGGAGCCGTTTTAAGCTTAGAGAGTTCTAGCCCAGACTTCTACTTTAAGCATTTAGATTTTACAAGATCGAAAACATTATTCACTAATTTGTTTTGAAAATTATTCTCTTTGGTTCCAGCACCATATGTGTTAATGAGCTATTAAAGTTGCACTGGGTGAGATTTTCTTCCTACATTTGAAAGCAACCTGTTTAGTTGTTATCTGTAATATCCAATTTGCAGCTCCAAATAGCTGTTACATTTTGTAATTGTTGTTTAATTCCCTACTGCAGCGTAAACTGTAATGATAATGGTTGTGAATTTATGTATACTGCAAACACTGCGGTGCACACCTTTCAGGCTGGAACATATACCTACTCATATCATTATCTCAACAAGTGTGTGCTGCTAAAATATGGGCTTTAGTAGTAAGAAATTACTCACAGTGTGGAGGACTTTGCTAGTCCAGACTAAGGTTTACCAGATATGTTGAAGACGATATTCGCAAAAAAATTTATAAAAAAGTTAAGAGGCGGGATAGGCATCCCTGAAGAGATTTCAGGGATCGCCCAAAGGCAGACAGAGTAGGAGATAGTCTTTCCAGGTAAAATTGTTGAGGTAAAGCATTCCAGAGGAATGGAGAAGCTCTGGGGAAGTCCTGGAGGCAAGCATGGGAGACGGTGAAGAGGGAACTAGAGGACTGGAGGTTTTCGGAAGATCAAAGAGGACGGTTTGGTTGATATTTTGGTTGGACGGTTTGGTTGATATTTTGATTGGACGGTTTGGTTGATATTTTGGTTGGACGGTTTGGTTGATATTTTGATTGGACGGTTTGGTTGATATTTTGGTTGGAAGGCTTGGTTTGGATATTTTGGTTGATATTTTACAGGTTATACTGTGATGATGGGTCATATTTAACATGGTACCTTTATTTTTTTGTTAGTCTGGTATTTTGGTCTATGCTACGCAGCTTTTGGAACTTATGTAATACGCATAACTGTCTGGATAAAGAATTAAAATATATTTGTACAATTCCTAATTTAATTTTATGGTTGACTTGAGTTCTGCTTTCATATTTTGTTCTTATACTTCCTTTTCTTCTAATCGTTTCTTCTGTTTATACAGCTAATGGAAGGATTTGTTTCTCAGTTCTCTGTCCCTTGGAAATATAAAGTTTTCCTTTATTTTATGGAATTGCTTTCTTCTCACTGTAATAAAATGTATGCCTTGAATCCATTAATTACCTCTTCTGTTGAAGGGGTGAATATTTGCAGAATTGTTTGATTATTATATGGGAATTCTATTTCCCGAGACACATGCATTATATATTTTAAGTAAATGTATGCCTGCTAGAAGTTAACACTGCACTAGAAACTGAGGAATATACTACAGTATGTCATACAGAACTGAGAATGAACAATTCCTTAGGGAAACAGTTGTGTTTTAATTGAATAAACAGACATTCTTCTGGAGGTGAGGATTCCCCCCGGTAGGAGCCAATGCCATGTGATCTAAAGCATTTTTCAAAAAGAGGACCATGACTAAAATAGATTTCAGAGTGATGGCACTTCATTGGTTAAAGTAAACCTTTCTTTTTGATTGAGCATTTCAACTATGTTCTGTATCCGTTATCCATTCTCTCACCCCTTCCTTTCCTGTAATCAGGGCCGTCTTTAAGGCAGGGCAAAAGGAGCAGCTGCCCTGGGCCCTGTCATTGTTGTGGGGCCCAAAGCAGCTGCCTCATACTTGACAACCATTTCAGTTTAAACTCCCTTGTCCCTTGAAGTTTTAGTCCTGTGCTGTGTCCCGATATCTCAGTGTGAAGTGCTGCTACTAATGCTGCTCAGCTCTGTCCTATTGTGTACAGATGACTCACCTGCAGACCCTGTGTTTACATGTAAATAACCGTCATTCGTATGTAAATAGCAGCAACATTCATATGTAAATAGCTGAAGCTGGCGGCATTGATATGTAAATAAAGGTAATATTTATATATATCATGCCCCCCTGCAGTGAGGAGAACATGTACTGTAACCTATAGCAACCAGTGAGCAGTATTACTGTACAGTAATCTCTAGCAACCAATCAACAAGCAGAAATCATGTGCTGTAAGCTCTAGCAACCAATCAGTGAGCCTTAATGTGTACTGCAGCCTCTAGCAACCAGTCAGTAAGCAGTAATGATATGCTGTAACCTCTGCCAACCAATCGCATTCGCTGCCTGATCTGATACAGTAAACTGATTTTAAGTCTAGCTGCTATTTATTGTATGTCTTAGAGATGGAGAGCGAAATTGCATGGGGGAGGGGGACCCCAAGAAAATTTTTGCCCTGGGTCCAATCAATATTAAAGATGGCCCTGCCTGTAATATTCACCTTCAATCCAGAGTTTTTTCTCCACAAGACTTATTTTTCTGACGCTAGATGTCCTCAGTCAGATGGCCAGCATCATTCAACCCACTTGCTCTGAGCTCAGGTTGTCCTGGACCCGCTCTAGCTTGTGACAGGACAGTGAAAGCAGCACAGTGACAAACTCATTTCTTCAGCACTTTGCTTTCTCCTGCTATCAGTATAATTCTTGTCAGCGAATGAAATGGTTGGCTCCTTTTGCTGCTTCTTCCTCTCGTTCTCCAGCCCTGCTGTAAAGGTACTGTAAAAGGCTGATACCAAGCCGCATTTGGGTACGTTTGAAGCTGGTGCTTTAAAACACAGATGTATTAGGCCTTGTGTTTTAATGTGTGCACTGTAAAGATAAAACAATGGATGTGTCATAAGAAGCAATGCTATGGAGCTCCAGCAGAGATCATAGCAACAGCATTCCTAGCATACTGACGCCAGATAATTCTGAATGCCAGGGGAGGCACTAGTCCATGTGAGTGTACATTTTTTATGGTTTTGGAAACAAGTCGGAATAAAGCGTTACGCTATGAAATTTCTTCGGTTTCTTCCTTATGTTTATGGAACATACCAGTGGTGTGTGGCTGGTAAAACATCAAGAGGCTGATCAGAGGCATTAACCTCAGTGTATGCTCAGGGGGTCAACTACGTGTGGTGAGTGCGGTCCTGGGAGGGCACATGAGTGGCGATAGGAGGGATATCATGTTATCTTCAGCATGGAGCACAGTCACTTTTTTTTTTTTTTATAACGGCACTTTATTTGTACCTTTATTCCACCTACTTTTAGTACTTTATGGAATATAATGCACTTATAATATATGATGGTTTATATAATACATTGCTTAGCACAGCTATCTTAATGAATTGATATATGTTTACTTTGTGGTCACACAATTTAAATAGCATTGGCTTCCCAATTATTTGCTGACAATGTATTTGTTTGAAAGCAGCGCAGCTATTTTAAATATCTACTATTCACATATCAAAATCCAACCTAAATCTAGCTCTTCTGTGTACTCTGCTTTGTGTAACTTTTTGTGTACAGAGGGTCTTTTTTTTTTCTCATGTAATGCAGTAACCATACAGTAATATATTCCAGCCGGCAGGAGATCAGCAGTGTTACAGCACAATTAACCACTTCACAACTGCCCTATACCAGTTTTACTGCACACCGGACCACGTATATATAAACTGAATCCTGCACTTCCAGGTAGCGGGCACGAACGCACGCCCCCAGAAGCAGTACATTAGTACAGTCACAGAGTATATTTTTAGCACTGATCACTGTATTAGTATCACTGGTTCCCCAAAAAAATGTCAGTTAGTGTCCGATTTGTCCGCCACAATATTGCAAAGTCGCTTATTGCCACCACTACTAGTAAAAAAATAAATACGAGAAATAAAAATTCCATAAATATATCCCACAGTTTGTAGATGCTATAACCTTTGCGCAAACCAATAAATATACGGTTACTGGGTTTTCTGTGATTAATGCACAGCGGGAGCTGATCAGCGGGTAATGCGGACTCAATATCTGCTGGCACCCGCTGATCATTCGTTACAGAGGCAGAACGGCAGTCTGCCTATGTAAACAAGGCAGATTGCCGTTCTGCCAGTAGGGAAGGCAAAGCAGGGACAAAGATCCATGCCTTCCCCTAGTAAAAGCACCTTCCACACAGTACACAAACACTGGCTAGGCACACACAGTTAATCCTTTGAGCACCCCTGATGTTAACCCTTTCCCAGCCAGTGTCATTAGTACAGTGGCAGAGCATATTTTTAGCACTGATTACTGTATTAGTGTCACTGGTTCTCAAAAAAGTGTCAGTTAATGTCCGATTTGTCCGCCGCAATATTGCAGTCCCGCTATAAGTCGCTGATCACCGCCATTACTAGTAAATAATAAATTAAACTAGTAATAAATATATCCCATAGTTTGCAGACGCTATGACTTTTGCGTAAACCAATCAATATATAGTTGCATAGTAGATGAGGTTGAAAAAGACACAAGTCTATCAAGTCCAACCTATGTGTGTGTTTATACGCTTACTGGGATTTTTCTTTTACCAAAATATGTAGCGGAATACATATTGGCCTAAATTGATGAAGAATATGATGTTTTACATTTTTTTATTCGATATTTTTTATAGCAGAAAGTAAAAAATATAGTTTTTTTTTTTTTTAAAGAGGAAGTAAACCCTGATGAGTTTACTTCCTCTTTCATTCCCTGCAAAGGCAAAGCATAATGGACTACTATGCATCGCATAGTAGTCTATTATGTGTCACTTACCTGACACAGGAGCCAGCGAAGTCACCGCTGTCCCCTGTAGTCCGGCGCATCCATCTTCTTGGTGGGGTCTCGCAGCTCCGCCGCTGTCATTCGGCGAAGCCGCGATGACGTCACTCCCGCGCATGCGCACGGGAGCTGACACGCGCGGCAGCTCCGTAGTTGAAAATGCCGCGCTCAGTGCACCTGCGCGCCGCTGTCTACGGCGCATGCGCCGTAGACAGCGGTGCCTGTCTTCAGGCAAATATCTCCTAAATCGTATAGGTTTATGAGATATTTCTTGGACCTACAGGTAAGCCTTAATCTAGGCTTACCTGTAGGTCAAAGTGTGTTGTAAGGGTTTACAACCACTTTAATTGTCCGCCTTTTTTGTTTATAGCACAAAAAATAAAAACTGCAGAGGTGATCAAATACCACAAAAAGAAAGCTCTATTTGTGGGGAAAAAATGCATTTTATTTGGGTACAGCGTCGCATGACCGTGCAGTTTTTAGTTAAAGTAACGCAGTCCCATATGGTCTTGTCTGGTCATAAAGGGGGTTAAATCTTCCGGAGCTGAAGTGATTAGGTTAACAAGGCATTGATTGTACACTGCAAAGAGAGATCACACACTGCAAAGAGAGATCACACACTGCAAAGAGAGATCACACACTGCAAAGAGAGATCACACACTGCAAAGAGAGATCACACACTGCAGAGAGAGATCACACACTGCAAAGAGAGATCACACACTGCAAAGAGAGATCACACACTGCAAAGAGAGATCACACACTGCAGAGAGAGATCACACACTGCAGAGAGAGATCACACACTGCAGAGAGAGATCACACACTGCAAAGAGAGATCACACACTGCAGAGAGAGATCACACACTGCAAAGAGAGATCACACACTGCAAAGAGAGATCACACACTGCTTTAAGCCATACAATCCAGTTACATCAGTGATCTGGCCACAGTGAACTTAAATATGGGTGCTACTGATCGCTGTACTTTTCATTCCTCGCCCCCATATTAAATACGCTCAGCAGAGCTCTTTGAAGTGGCTATGCTGCAGCAGAACCACGTGTGCTCTTTCTTCTTCTCATCATCCTGAAAGGGGGCAAGGACCACTATACTGGCTGGTGGGAGTTCCCAACTCTTAAACACTGCACTCCAGTAATACATTGTATGATCATTGTCTTCTATCTATCACACTGAAGGGCCAGCCAATTTATACAATACAGAGTGCCCCAGGTCTGCTTTCAGATAGGGAGATAATACATCATATGCATTACACGGTTATGGACCATTGTATATTTCATTCACTTTTCAATCCATCTAGTATTTATTTTGTCATCATAATGTGACATTCCTCCTGTGTTTAGACCAATTCATTTTTGTTCAGGTAAAAAGATTAGATTTGATCTTAAGTGGTCATCATGGTATCCTATCAGCCTCTCAACATTATAAAGCAGTATTAAACCCAAACGCAAACATTTATTATATTGCAGTTTACCAATTCTTAGGCCGCGTACACACGCGGGGACTGTTCGCTCAACTTTGTCCGTCAAACAGTTTCAGCGGACAGTCCGCTCAAAATTAGCATGGACGGACTTGCCCACACACGACGAACGAACAGTCTGCTGAAACCGTGCGCGATGATGTGAACGGCACGTACGATGGGACGAAAAATACGACGTCCTATACACTGCAATGCAAACTTCGGCGTGTAAATCCTTTCTGAGCATGCGCGGAACTTAGTTTGACGAACAAGCCTACACACGAGGGGACTGTTCGCTGAAACAGAGTTTCAGCGGACAGTTTTTCGGAATTTCCGAAAAACTTTGTTCAGCAGACTGTCCGCTGAAACTGTCCGCTGAAAGCCCACACACGAGCGGACTGTCCGCCGAAACACTGTTCAGCGGACAAAGTTGAGCGAACAGTCCCCGCGTGTATACGCGGCCTTAGGCGTGATGGCTGCATTCGTTTTCTATTTAGGCTTTCTTTCTTTTATTTTCACCTGGTGATCTGGCCAGCAAGTCTGTTTTTTTTCACAAGAACAAGCTCTACTGCATACGTAGTAGTTTGGTGTGTTGAGAAAAATAATTTACTACTGACAAGAGTGCTTACAATGGTCAGATTTTATGTATTAACCATTTTTTTTTCAAAAACTGCTTGTGTAACTGCAGTGTGAGCCTAGAATTTGGCTTCAATATCTTAGTGTATCTAAATATGCTAGTACATCTAATACTTTCCTCCCCCCCCAGACTGGGAATGCTGCCGTCTAGATGTGCTCCCAGTGTGCCATAGAATTTGGCTTCAATATCTTAGTGTATCTAAATATGCTAGTACATCTAATACTTTCCTCCCCCCCAGACTGGGAATGCTGCCGTCTAAATGTGCTCCCAGTGTGCCATCACCCAGAGTGGGTGAACTCTAGTACAGGAGGTGGGTTATTGGCCAGACCACCAGGGGAAAACAGAGGAAAGAAAGCCTAAAAAAGAAAACTGATGCACCCACCACATCTAATGATTGGTAAGATGCAATATTTTACATATTTTTGTTTTGGGATTAATACCACTTTAATCTGTGTGCCTAGAGGTGTGCCCAGAGGTGTCCCTGGTCTATTCGGATCCTATGAACAGTGCCGGGACAAGGTCATCCAGTGCCCAGGGCAAAGATGCCAAACTACGCCCTCCTTTCCCTTAGGGTTAGGGTCAGGGTGCCCCCTACCCCTGCAGTAAACCATTGCGCCAGGGGCACCTGCCCACCCCTTGTCCCGGCCCTGCCTATGAACACCCTTGGGTAGCTTAGGGTGACCACATTTTCAAACTGCCATTCAGGGACACCCCCCCCCACCACACCCATGCTTGCCCAAAAAAAGATGGTTTTTGATACTTGCCAGTGCCCTCCTCCTTCAGTTAAAACACACACAGGGAATGCATTCAACCCCTTCATCACCCCCCCTAGTGTTAACCCCTTCCCTGCCAGTGACACTTTTACAGTCATCTGTGCCTTTTCATAGCACTGATCGCTGTATAAATGACAATGGTCCCAAAAATGTGTCAAGTGTCCGATCTGTCGCAGTCCCGATAAAAAAAAAAAATTGCTGATCGCCGCCATTTCTAGTAAAAAAAAATAAAAAAATATATTAACCACTTGCTTACTGGGCACTTAAACACCCTTCCTGCCCAGACCAATTTTCAGCTTTCGGTGCTCTCACACTTTGAATGACAATTACTCAGTCATGCAACACTGTACCCAAATGAATTTTTTGTCCTTTTTTTCCCACAAATAGAGCTTTCTTTTGGTGGTATTTGATCACCTCTGGGGTTTTTATTTTTTGCGCTATAAATGAAAAAAGACCGAAAATTTTGAAAAAAAACGCATATTTCTTTGTTTCTGTGACAGAATTATGCAAATTATTAATTTTTCTTCATAAATTTTGGCCACAATTTATACTGCTACATGTCTTTGGTAAAAATAACCCAAATTAGTGGATATTATTTGGTCTTTGTGAAAGTTATAGAGTCTACAAGCTGTGGTGCGAATCGCACAAAATTGATCACATCTGATGTACTGGTGGCCTATCTCGCTTCTTGTGACCCGAACAAGTCAGGAAAGTACAAATACCCCCCAAATGACCCCTTTTTGGAAAGTAGACATTCCAAGGTATTTAGTAAGAGGCATGGTGAGCTTTTTGATGTTGTCATTTTTTTCCCACAATTCTTTGCATAATTAAGATTTTTCATTTTCTTTATTTTTCTCCACAAAATTGTCATTGTAATAGGTTATTTCTCTCACGTGGCATGTGTATACCACAAATGACACCCCCCAAAAAATTCTGCTACTCCTCCTGAGTATTACAATACCACATGTGTGGGACTTTTTCACAGCCTGGCCACATAGAGAGGCCCAACATGCAGGGAGCGCCATCACGTGTTCTAGAAGCATAAATTACACATCTAACTTGTTGACTATTTATTACACTTTTGAAGCACCAGGACAATGACACGTGACACTGATGACAGATGGCACTGATACGTGGCAATGATGACACTTATACGTGGCACTGATGACACGTGGCACTGATGACAGATGACACTAATATGTGGCACTGATGACACGTGGCACTAATACGTGGCACTGATGACACGTGGCACTAATACGTGGCACTGATGACACGTGGCACTAATATGTGGCACTGATGACACGTGGCACTAATACGTGGCACTGATGACATGTGGCACTAATACGTGGCACTAATACGTGCCACCGGTGACAGATGGCACTAATACGTGGCACCAATGACGCGTGACACTGATGACAGATGGCACTGATAAGTGGCATTGATGACACGTGACACTGACAACAGATGGCACGTGACACTGACAGGTGGCTCTGATGACAAATGGCACTGATACGTGGCACTGATGACAGATGGCACTAATACGTGGCACTGATGACAGATGGCACTATGTGGCACTAATAACACGTGGCATTGATGACAGATGCCACTTATACGTGGCACTGATGACAGATGGCACTGGGGACAAATGGCACTGACAACAGGTGGCACTGGGGACAGATAGCACTGCGGGCAGGTGGCACTGGGGTGGGGTGGATTGCACTGGGGTGGATGGCACTGGGGTGGATGGCACTGGGGCGGATGGCACTGGGGCAGGATGGCACTGGGGGAGATGGCACTGGGGCGGATGGCACTGGGGCAGGATGGCACTGGGGGGGGGCATGGCACTGGGGGGGGGGGTGGCACTGGGGGAGGATGGCTCTGGGGGAGGATGGCACTTTTTTTTAAACTTTTTTTTTTACTTTTTTTTTTTTTCTTTTGTACACTGACGGCTGCTGCAGCCGTTCTTCTCTCCCCTCTCACACGCTGTCTGTGTGAGGAGGGAGAGCGGCGCTGAGAGATGATCTCATATGTTTACATATGAGATCATCTCCCATTGGACACGCCGATCACGCTGTAAACGGCCGCTGTGATTGGCCGTTTACAGCGATCTGTGTTTGCCTGTCCCCGGGGGACACGGCAAACACAGAACTTCCGCGATGCGCGCCCGCGGCGGCGCGCATTGCGGAAGTAAACACCAGGCCGTCCAGGGACGGCCAGGCGAGGGAAGCCGCCCGCCCTAAGGCCGTCATTCGGCTATAGGGCGGGCGGGAAGCGGTTAAAATGCTATAAATCTATCCCCTATTTTGTATACACTATTGCTTTGGTGCAAACCAATCAATATACACTTATTGCATTTTTTGTTTTAAAAAAAATGTGATTATGTATAAACCTATATGAAACTTTCAGATATTCAGATGGAAACTTCATCAATAATATCTCATCCTAATTTGGGAGCAGGAAGAATTCTGTTCTGCCTATGACAGAAACTATTTTAAGTCTTTTAAGGCTTTTAAGAAGGCTTTTAGTGATATTGTCCTTGTAATAGAAATACATGTAAATAAGACAAACATGCCCACGCTAAAGTGCAGTTATTTTTTGAAGTTATTTTTTGATGTGGAACGTCTGCAGGTTTTAATCATTTAATAGTGACTAAAGAATGAAGGGAAGTGTAAAGAGAAAGTCGTATTTGCCAACAAGTTGCTGTATCACATTATAGAGCTGGTCATGATATTTGCTGCCAACCTGCAACAACAAACACATACCTGGAAGTTTTGTTGGCAGCTCGAAGTTGGGTCATGGCCCTCGTGGGCGAGAGAAGGCTCAGGAGGAGAACTGGAGAAGTTGGGCTGCTGGCTGGCAATGTGCTGCTGCAGGCAGCGGCTGCGGAAGTATTCGGCAGCGGTCCCCGGGACTGGCACAGGCTGGATCCTGCCTTACAGCAGTGCCACTACCAGTCAGGAGACTCAGGAGGAAGAGATCCGAGATACTGGTGGTTGCTCTCTCTCTCTCTCTCTCTCTGCTGCTGCGGCCGGAGGCGGAGAAGGAGAGGAGGTGGATGGAGTGGACTCAGAGGCGCGCTGCTTAGCCATAGGGTAACTGCCCATGTGTCAGCTAACGTCACTGGTTGCTAGACGCGGGGCGGCCCTAGCAACCATACAGTTCAGCAAATGTTTATCAGGGTGGCGGACTGGCGGTCACAGGCGGTGTGTTTTGTTTTTATTCCGGGAGCCCGGGACATCGTATTGTCCCGGAATGAAGGTGCCCGGGACACGGGACAAAAATATTAATTAAGGGACAATCCCGGGCAATCCGGGACACGTGGGCACCCTAGGGTAGCTGTATGATGGACTCTTAAAGTATAATCAAAGACAAAATGTTTTTTTTAGTGTTGGATAGAGTGAAGAGGGTTTAGAATGCCTGTCAAGTTTTTAGTTCTGCCTGTGTCCCCATAGGGAGATTCAGCTTCTATATTTGTCCTATTTACTATTATCAGCAAAGTGGGGAAAAATTTGGGTAAAAGGGAGACCCTCCGATGGGGACTCTAGATCTGTTGACCTGGGTGATGACCAGGAACTCCCTCATCTTGGAGGGATTTCCTCTCACCTCCTGTTTTGACTATGGGACAGCAAGGGAAAAAACGGTTATAACCAACTATTTGCTACTGTATCTAAAATGAAAAAAAGGGTTTGCCTTTAGTTCTTTAAAGAGGAAGTAAACCCTGTCAGTTTTTATTGCTGTCTGTGTTAACGTTAGGGAGATTCATCCTCTATTGTTCTATTTACCATTATCATTGAAAGCAAAAGTAAAGTAAAATCCCGAATTTTGAGTTAACATCAAAAAGAAATCCTCCAATGGGTACACTAGTTCTGGTGACCCCATTGACACCCCAAGATTCTTTCACTTTGGAGGGATTTCCTCTCACTTTCAGTTTTGGCTATGCAATAGGAAATCTCCCCAATGGGACACAGATCCCCAAGTTCAAAGTGCAATTCCACCTGCATGTTTACATGTATTTATAATGCATTTCCAATTAGTTTGTGGTTGTTTTTAGGATTTGTTTTTTTCTTTACTGAATTGCAATTGCCTGCATTTACAGTGCTTGTAATAAGCATATACACGTGTTCTGGTACTTTATACATAATTGAAGTATACTGTCATTTTTAATGCACGTGAAAGCACCTCAATGGTGTTAACTAAGCTCATAGAAATGTATTTATTTTTCTTGCATCTGCACTTGTACTGCGTTTTAAAATGTAAACTCAAAAGGAACCATCAGGGAAAAAGAGAATATTTATGCAGTTAACAAGTAAGGTAAGGTGGTCTCCCATCTAAGTCCTGACCAGCCCCAACCCTGGAGATGTATCCCCTAGTGTCCCCTGAAGATGTGCATGCCATTTGCACGAAATGTGTTGGGAGCAGCGTACTAACGTCACACCACCACTTCCACTTTTGGGACCAGGAGCCATTATATGTTCCTCCTAGGCTTGATATATTATGGTGCTGGCACCTCCTTATACAAGTGGAGAATTATAATGCAGAAGGATTCTCATACTGTGATACCTTGTCTGTGTTAAAAATGCTGTCTGCTGCCTTTCTAATGCAGCTTAATAGCTGGTGAATGTGCAAAGGTCGTGGTTTGTAGCAACAAGTGATAATATATTTGGACTATTGGATGAATATTTTACACATTGACAACTGTTGGAGTCATTATTTACCACTAAGAGGAGTCGTGTTTGTTGGACTTATTATGCACTTGATTAAAAAAATAAAAATTTCTTTGTTGATCAGGGTTATCAGTGCCTCTTATTGTCAGGTGTCCTGTACATGGATCAGGGTGATCAGTACCCGTTATAGTCGGGTGTCTTTTACATGGATCAGGGTGATCAGTGCCCGTTCTTGTCGGGTGTCTTTTACATGGATCAGGGTGATCAGTGCCCGTTATTGTCGGGTGTCCTGTACATGGATCAGGGTGATCGGTGCCTCTTATTGTCGGGTGCCTGTACATGGATCAGGGGATCCTGCCTGTTATTGTCAGGTGTCCTTCCAAATGAATGGAAGCAAAAAACATTAATTGATGGGCACTGGTAGGTTGCATTGATGGGGGCTGGTAGTCTGCATTTGATGTGAGCAGGTGAGGCTGCATTTGATGAGACCTGGTGGTTTGCATTTGATGGACACTTCATTAAAAAAAAGTGTGGTATACATGGGCAGGGAAAAGGGGGTGGAGTCAGGGGTAGAGCCTGATGTCAGAAATCCTTGCACCAGCCCTGATCAGGGTGAATTGTGCCCCTTATTGTGGGGTGTACTATTCATGGATCAGGGTGATCAGTGTCTCTAATTGTCGGGTGTCCTGTACATGGATCAGGGTTATCAGTGATCAGTGCCCCTCATTATCTGGTGTCCTGTACCTGGACCAGGATGATCAGTGATCAGTGTCCATTATTGTCGGGTGTACTATAGAGTGATCTCTTATTGTCAGGTGTCATGTACATGGGTCAGGGTGATCAGTGCCCCTTATTATCCGGTGTACTATACATGGATCAGGGTGATCAGTGCCCCTTATTGTTGGGTTTACTATACTTGGACAGGGGTGATCAGTATTTTATTGTCGGGTGTCATGTACATGGATGAGGGTGATCAGTGCCTCTTATTGTCGGGTGTCATATACATGGATCTGGGTGATGATCAGTGCCCCTTATTGTCGGGTGTCCTGTACATGGATCTGGGTGATCAGTGCCCCTTATTGTCGGGTGTCATATACCTTGATTCTGGGTGATCAGTGCCCCTTATTGTCGGGTGTCATATACCTTGATTCTGGGTGATCAGTGCCCCTTATTGTCGGGTGTCCTGTACATGGATCAGGCTGATCAGTGCCCCTTATTGTCGGGTGTCATGTACATGGATGAGGGTGATCAGTGTCCCTTATTGTCGGGTGTGCTTTACTTGGATCAGGGTGATCAATGCCCCTTATTGTTGAGTGTCATGTACATGGATCAGGGTGATCTGTCTTTTATTGTCAGGTGTCATGTACATGGATCAGGGTGATTAGTGCCCCTTATTGTCGGGTGTCCTGTACATGGATCAGGGTGATCAGTGCCCCTTATTGTCGGGTGTCATGTACATGGATCTGGGTGATCAGTGCCCCTTATTGTCGGGTGTCATATACATGGATCTGGGTGATGATTAGTGCCCCTTATTGTCGGGTGTCATGTACATGGATCAGTCTTTTATTGTCAGGTGTCATGTACATGGATCATGGTGATTAGTCTTTTATTGTCGGGTGTCATGTACATGGATCTGGGTGATGAGCAGTGTCCCTTATTGTCGGGTGTCATGTACATGGATGAGGGTGATCAGTGCCCCTTATTGTCGGGTGTCATGTACATGGATCAGGGTGATCAGTCTTTTATTGTCGGGTGTCATGTACATGGATCAGGGTGATCGGTGCCCCTTATTGTCGGGTGTCATGTACATGGATCAGGGTGATCAGTCTTTTATTGTCGGGTGTCATGTACATGGATCAGGGTGATCGGTGCCCCTTATTGTCGGGTGTCATGTACATGGATCAGGGTGATCAGTCTTTTATTGTCGGATGTCATGTACATGGATCAGGGTGATCAGTGCCCCTTATTGTCGGGTGTCATGTACATGGATCAGGGTGATCAGTCTTTTATTGTCGGGTGTCATGTACATGGATCAGGGTGATCGGTGCCCCTTATTGTCGGGTGTCATGTACATGGATCAGGGTGATCAGTCTTTTATTGTCGGATGTCATGTACATGGATCAGGGTGATCGGTGCCCCTTATTGTCGGGTGTAATGTACATGGATGAGGGTGATCAGTGCCCCTTATTGTCGGGTGTAATGTACATGGATGAGGGTGATCAGTGCTCCTTATTGTCGGGTGTCATGTACATGGCCGTCTATGAGGATGTGCCCCATAGAAGGTGTCGGTGTCCGATGTGGTGCATTGCGTCAAGTCATGTCATAGTAGATGGAGCCCATAGACGGTGCGGGGGACCCGGGACCCCCGATCTATGAGGACCGCACACAGCCCCCGGGGACTCCCCGAACCTACACAAAGAGATCCTTGTGAGCGGTGATCTGCTTCTCCAGCACGCAGTGTGCAGCACACGCAGCCATGGATGGAGGGGGTCAGGGATTCCTCATTCCTATGGAAACAGCCAGGTATTGTGCTGAAAGGTGGGGGCAGTGTATGTACCTGGGGGGGGGGGGGGGGGCACACATGACGCAGGAGAGCCGGGGACAACCTCTCTCCCCCAGCCCCGCCAGGGTTAATAATGACAGCTCTGAGCCAATGACATCACCCAGCGCTCCATCGGACGTCAGCCCCCCGGGGGGGCGGGCTTAGAGGCGAGTGGGCGGGGCCTGACCGGGGATTGACAGCCGTTGCCATTTTCTGTCCCTTACATAGGGGCTGCTGGATCTTGTCGGGAAGAGAAAGGGTGATTGGTAATGACAAGGGTCGGGAAAATACATGGTAGATATTCCTAATAAATAATAATACAAATGAATCCGTTAAACCCCCATGGATAAAAAAAATAATGTGCTACTTATTGCTGTCTGTGTATGATGAGTGCTGGCATTGTCTGCTATAGAAATGTCTGCAGGAGATGTAATAAATGCAGGTGTGACAGTTCGGGGATGACAGGTGGGGTGTCAGGTGTGACAGGTCGGGGATGACAGGTGGGGTGTCAGGTGTGACAGGTCGGGGATGACAGGTGGGGTGTCAGGTGTGACAGGTGGGGTGTCAGGTGTGACAGGTCGGGGATGACAGGTGGGGTGACAGGTCGGGGATGACAGGTGGGGTGTCAGGTGTGACAGGTCGGGGATGACAGGTGGGGTGTCAGGTGTGACAGGTGGGATGACAGGTCGGGCTTGCAGTAAGCAGTTAGTAGGCAGGCGGTAGGCAGTGTGTAGCTGACCCTCAGGGGGCGTGTCCCCGCACACAATCTTATGAATGAAATTCCAGCGCCCTGTACACCGACTCCTTATTATTCCGCTCACAGCCCCCTTCTGATTCACAGACTTGGGAGCCGATCATGAATATCAGCGAACACTTTGACGTCAGAGCTGAGATTTCTCAGCAGACCCAATGGGGCAAGAATATTAAGTGCAAGTCAAAGGCACAGCTCTGGCAAGCAGCAGCATTAGCAATGGGAACCGAGGACTGAGAGTGATCGGGAAGGACTCAGAGTGATCGGGAAGGACTGAGAGTAAACAGGGAGGACTGACAGGGACCAGGGAGGACTGACAGGGACCAGGGAGGACTGGCAGCACTAGGAAAAGGAGCATCGAGCTGGACAGACCCGGAGGAAGGTAAGAACATGGCATGTCTGCTGGGCTCTGGGGGGGTCTGCCCATAGGGCACAACAATACACTGCCACCTGTCTTATGTCATTCATCAAAAAAGAAATCTGCTTTATTTAGAAGTGATTCAGTCATTTTTAGAACTATCTTGCTAATAACAGTTCTTATTTTTATTGTAACAACAGGTATTTAAATAATAGAGCATACACATTCACATTGATTTACAAACACAAAGAGCCACCTAGAAATAGAATGCTGTATTTGAATTTCAATGCACATTTTAGACCTCTCTATCATATAAATATCCATAGGTATAAATAGTTCCTGTGCAACACTATGCATCCATAGTACACGGCGGCGTATGACGTAGGTAGCCCTAGCCTTTGCCACTCTGCTGTGAACAAGGGCTGAGCATGCTGGCTAGAAGTGGGTGCATTGATCTTGCACATTATGAGCTGCAGTGCAGGCCCCTCCAGGAGAGAGTCATCTTCTGTGCAGTCTTATGTCAGTTGCATTCAGCGTAATAAAAAAAAATAGCAAAAAAAAAATATATATATATATATATATTTTTTTTTTTGTTGAGATTTCTTATCAAATCCATGATGTGGTCATATGTCGGATTAAGGTATGGCTGCAGCTGTTCCAAGATGCAGGTTAAACGCAGAGGGTGCCCAAGCTGCAGAGCGTGTAACAGCGGTGTTAATGATCTGGCTCCACTCTCCAGCACAAGGAGATATATATATGTTATAGCCTTACCTTTAGACAAATCCTTTATGATCAGTCTAATCCAGTCAACAAATAGACAGTAGCCATCCTAGGTGCTGGATAAACACATGGATGTATCCAGGGACAGGTGATTTTAGCTGGGAGGGTTGCACCATAGCTTATCCTGGGATCTATTGTTATTAAGATAAATATATCCTATCGTTTTCAGCTTTCCCGAGCAGCCGAAGCACAGGCGTAAACTGTGTAATCATCTCTGTAGGAACAGACGTGCATGGAAAGACTCTTTCTTTTCAGCTCACCTTGGCTGGGGAGGAAGGAGACTGCTAGCACAAAGGCACCCAGATCCTGCAAGATCAAGATCATTTATACACCATACATGTGGCCTGATCACTTTACATCTGAATGGGAAAAAAGAGAAATGTAAAAAAGTAGTATTTTATCCTCAGAAGAAGGCAGCGTTGATTCTCATTGACAACTTATCGGTTAAGTTCCATACATTGAGTAGACATGAATGAAAAATTGTACTCATATATTCTCTTTGTAGCTAGCTGTTTTCTAGAATGAATCTAATTTTTTTTCTCATAATGACATGAAATCATTACGTCCTGACACCATGTAGCAGAATCATTTTCAGTGATTAGCACACCAAAGTCGCACTCTACAACATATGCATATCAAATCTGACATTGAGGGTTCCAGCTCTGTGTCTCTGGATGGTATCCCTCAATTATCACCTTTCTTTCTCTTTCTCTTTCCATCTGATTTGATGTGCAGAAATGCTTCACCAGCCTGCAGCTGCAGCCATGGATCAACTGCTGTATTTCCACAATGCTTCCTCTGGAAGGATGTCCCATCACCCCTACGACCCATGGGACACCAACACCTCCACCGTTACCACATCCGACCTGTCTCCGGATGAGACTGTCAGTCCATGGGACATTATTCTGTGTGTAACAGGAACCATCATGGCATGTGAAAACTCAATTGTGATAGCTATACTCTTCTATACGCCCACGCTCCGCGCCCCCATGTTTATACTCATCGGCAGCCTGGCGCTGGCAGATCTATTTGCAGGTGTGGGACTTATTGTGAATTTTGTAGTCCTATATGTGTTTAATAATGAAGTGGCCACACTGAGCTCTGCAGGGCTGCTGTTAGCTGCCTTCTCAGCCTCTGTCTGCAGCCTTCTAGCTATCACAGTGGACAGATACCTGTCTCTCTACAATGCCCTTACCTACCACACAGAGAGAACACTGACTTTCACGTATATAATTCTAATCCTGCTTTGGGCCCTGTGTATCTGCATTGGTTTATTACCCATCATGGGTTGGAACTGTGTTAGAGAACAGTCCTCCTGCAGTGTCCTGAGACCGGTGACTAAAAACAATGCAGCCGTATTGGCAGTTACCTTTCTCCTTCTCTTCGCCCTGATGATGCAACTCTACCTGCAAATATGCAGGATCGCTTTCCGCCATGCCCAGCAGATTGCAGTGCAGCACCAGTTTATGGCCACATCTCACGCCTCCAGCACCAGGAAGGGAGTTTCAACCTTGTCTCTTATATTGGGTACTTTTGCACTTTGCTGGATTCCCTTTGCTGTGTATTCATTGGTCGCTGACTCAAGTTACCCTATGATATACACATACTCATTGGTTCTGCCAGCCACCTTCAATTCCGTCATCAACCCCATTATTTATGCTTTCAGAAACCCAGACATACAGAAATCACTATGGCTTGCGTGCTGTGGTTGTATCCCACCCAGGTTTCTATCTGGGCCCAGAACTTCCAGTGATGTATAAGGACCGAAAGGGCACTTTTGAGACTGATTGTGCCAAGCTGGAAAGGAGGAAAAAAAAAGATGTCAAATTGTTGCTTTATTTTTTACAGTTTATATAGATGTGTTGCTTTAGATTGTCAAAGGAACATGCAAAAATGCACTTACTGTTTTAACTATTTCAATTATTTCCCAGCTGCCCATAGGGACATTAGCTAAATATCCAGTTTTGCTTATGGAGATAAACTTTGGCCCTCACCATTGTTCCTATTAAGCTGAATGTTATGGGAATGAAATCTTTGTGAAGAACCTCTAAGTCTGTTGTCCAGTCTATTCTACTCAGTGGCATTAGGAACGCTATATATAATACCTCCTGTTATCACTTTTAATTCAGTTATTGAACTCTGCAAACATTCAAAATGATGAATCAGTAACATAAGCTGCAAATAATTGGGCATCTTTTTGGTGGTCAGATATGGTTGGAAATATTTTTGGACCTTTCATGTGAGCTCCTATGGATAAAATAGTGGCTTGTAAAGTATTTTATAATTATAAGTGATACTACCCACAGCAACCAAGTACTAAAAAAAAGTAATTGCGGCAATCTGGTCTGTAAGCTATATTTGCTGGTTCAAGTATTAATATTGTAGATCCCTTGATTTTGAAAGCTGCACTTTTTAACATGAATTGTGAGACCATTCAGCTTAAAAGAAACAATGATATATATTGGTTTTTACAGAATTATTTTGGAGAAAATTGATCACATGTATAGTTCTTTGTTCAGCAGGGGTTACAAAGACAGACATATCCACTGTACTTTCCAGTGCCAGCTTAGATTGGTATTTATTTTATTTCAGGTACTTTATATAGCGCCATCAATTTATGCAGCGCTTTATATATACATTTACATCAGTCCCTACCCTCAAGGAGTTTACAACCTAAGGTCCCTAACACACATTCATACATATACTAGGACCAGTGTAGACAGGATCCGATTAACCTACCAGCATGTCTTTAGAGCAGGCTTTCTCAACCTTTTAACCCTAGAGGAACCCCAAAAATAATTTTCATTTCTCGAGGAACCCTTACTAAAACCAAATCATTAGGGCTCAATAGGAACAATGCTCCTTATATTAGTGGTCAATAGGAAGAATGCCCCCGTTGAAGTGGTGTTTAGAATGCCACCCTTAAAGACAGCTAAAAAGATATTTGGTGTCATGCTACTGGGTTTGCTAAGTGGTGCTGAACCTTGAACTCTGTAGGCATCATCAAATAGGTCGTTCATCAGCCACAGCTCAAGGAACCCCTAGCAACCTTTGAAGGAACCCCAGGGTTCCACAGAACCCTGGTTGAGAATGGCTGCTTTAGAGTGTGGGAGGAAACCAAAGTACCCGGAGGAAACCCACACAGGCACAGGGAGAACATGCAAACTTCAGGCAGATGATGTTGCGGTCAGTATTTGAACCAGGGACCCTTTTTGCTGCTAGGTGAAAGTGCTAATCACTACACCACTCTGCTGCCCATATCAAAAGAATTTTCCCTTAACACCTCGCTAAGCACAATATTGTCTGAAACACTAATATCATGTTGTACATATTGGAGGTGTTTAATGAACGAACATTATTTAAAGAGCCAGCAGACATTGTAACACACAATTGTTTAGGCAACAGAGCAATTCATAATATACAGAATATGACAATTCCCATACTGCCACATAAATTGATACATCCCTGTATTGAATCTTGCTTTGTATTGTGTGCTTAGTTATCCATAATCTCAGGGGGTAGGAAGTTAACTAGGGACAGAATTGTTCTTTGGGCCTATTTGCAGGAAGTTAAACACCCCACAGATGTACAGATGGAGACTTTTCCTTAGTGGCAAAAGAGCCCATTTTGTGAACTGGCTATCATTGACAAAGAGCAGATCTGACAGATTTAGGCAGCCCTAGCCAATACTGACTATCCTTAACTCTCAAAAAACCATAGAAATGCCACAGTGGGGGTTATTTACAAAAGGCAAATCCACTTTGCACTACAAGTGTAAACTACAAGTGCAAAGTGCACTTGAAATTGCACTGAAAGTGCACTTGAAAGTAAAGTCGCTGTAGATCCGAGGGGGACATGCAAGGAAAATAAAAAAGAGCATTTTAGCTTGCACATGATTGGATTATAAAATCAGCAGAGCTTCCCCTCATGTCAGATCTTCCCCTCAGATCTACAGCGACTGCACTTCCAAGTGCACTTGCAGTGCAAAGTGGATTTGCCTTTTGTAAATAACCCCCACTATCTACTGTATATCATAATCCTTGAAGCTTTTTTTTGCACTCCTTAAGGTAAATGGCATTTTGTGCCAAAAGGTTCCTTTCTTTTTTGGAGATTAAAGCAGTACTGCAGTGCTTAAAATGGAACTAAACCCATCAATTCATTAATTGTACAAAACGGTTATATTCAATGCATGCCATGAATGACAACTGTCACCGTTGCTTGTGCTCTTAACTAAACTGCGAAGCTATCAATGGCTGGTGTCATAACTAAACACATATAGCAGCCAGAGATCATAGGCTAAAATGGCAGCTTCCTTAGCTGTAACGGATAAGAGGGTTTAGTTCTGCTTTAATACACATTATTAGGGGATGTTTACTACAACTGGAGCAGAAAGAATCTGGAGAAGCTGTGAATTGTAACCAATCAGCTTCTAACTTCAGTTTGTTCAGTTACGTTTTGAAAGATACAAGCTGATTGGTTGCCATGCACAGCTGCTCCAGATTCTCCATGCTCCAGTCTTCGTAAATGGACCTATTTGTATTTTTGCTTTGCCTTGCAGGAGGGTTGGAAGTTTTGGCAGTGACTGATGCTCAAATGTCCCGAGTGACAGGCTTCCTAGGTAGTAAGATAGTTTCACAAAACTCATAGCCCTTGTACACACGGTCGGACATTCCGACGGAAAATGTCCAATCGGACCGCGTTGTCGTATAATCCGACTGTGTGTGGGCTCCATCGGACTGTTTCCATCGGAATATCCGACGGACAACGTTTTAGAGCTGGGCTATAAAAATTTCCGACAACATGATCTGATCGGACTTTGTCCAATTGTGTGTAGAGAATTCCGATCGGACAAAGTGCCACGCATGCTCAGATCAAATTCCTAGACCAAAGCTATTGGCTACTAGCCTGAATGTAGTCCTGTCGTAGCGAAATAACGTCATCAGGTTACTTACGATCAGATTTTCCGACAACTTTGTCCGACCGTGTGTATGCAACACAAATTTCGGACAAAATCCGTCGGATTTTGTTGTCAGAATGTCCGACCGTGTGTACAAGGGCATAGGATGTGTCAGTCCCTTATCTAGAAAGATAACTACAATATATTATTCAGTTACAATGAAAACTTTTTTATGCTGCGCATTGATTTAAAAACTTTTTTTTTGGTTATCACCAATAGCATTTGATCATCAAAGGCATGTGGCAATTTAATTGTAATATTTTAGAAAATGCTTTCTATTTACTGAAAATTACATTAGTGTTTACATTAACAGGATAGTATTTTATTTCATTATAGTGCCTGTAGTCTGCCTTTCCATTGCTGCTGATATTTATGATGTTGGCTTTACATTGCAAAAATGTTAATTAATTACTCAAGTTCAGCAGTAAAGAAGGCTTGTTTTATAAAGCGAAGAGTATTATTCACAGTCAAACAGTTTACTTACAAGGCTGCAGAAATCAGCCCACCAGTCACGTTTGTAGTTGCCACAAAACTAACAAACAGCTAAAAGCTAATTGAATCTAAAATATCTATTTAAAATAACAATAGGGAACAAAAAATGTTTTAATGATCCCCATGATCCTGTATGGATTTTCTGTCAGAATCCTTTTAATTCAAGGACGCAAACTATATTTTGTTCAGAATTTTATATAACAAACAGTAGTATTAAAGTAAGAACATTTTGTTCCCAAATTCGAATAGAATAAATATCAATGTCAATGGTCTCAACAAGCTTCTGTAGCTGGAGAGAGGGCTCTAAGCCCTTGTACACACGGTCGGACATTCTGACAACCAAATCCGTTGGATTTTGTCCGACGGATTTTGTCCGAAACTGTTGCATACACACGGTCGGACAAAGTTGTCGGAAAATCCGATCATTCAGAACGTGGTGACGTTATTTAGTTACGACGGGACTACGTTCACGCTAGTAGCCAATAGCTTTGGTCTAGGAATTTGATCTGAGCATGCGTGGCACTTTGTCCGATCGGAATTCTCTACACACAATTGGACAAAGTCTGATCGGATCATGTTGTCGGAAAATTTTATAGCCCAGCTCTAAAACTTTGTTGGTTGGATATTCGATGGAAACGGTCCGATGGAGCCCACACACTGCCTGATTATCCGACAAAATGGTCCGATCGGACATTTTCCGTCAGAATGTCCGAACGTGTGTACAAGGGCTTAGGCTACATGCACATGGATGTGTGCAGACATAAAATATGCTACAGGTGGGCATAGAGCTGACGATAGAAGTGAATGGCCGTACACCCCCTAGTCTCGTGTTTCTGGGAAGGTACTGTGCCTGCATATGTGGGTTAATGCTAAGATGCAGAATCATCACTGTCTTTTGCAGGGACGTTCCGCCATTCACTTCTATGGGCAGCTGTATACCCTCCTTGCGGCGCCTGTGTGGGAAGACGCTGGGATATTTATGCTAGGCATATTTTGCCTAGCAAACGTCCATGTGCATGAGACCTAAATTGTAAGGCAAGTATTTTTTTTGGGCCAAACTTTCTGAGTATCTAACAGTACTTATTTATGGAGCTGGAGGAATACAAACTGAGATTAATTAAGAGAGCAATCTACAAAGTAACATCAGAATTCATCCTTTGCTGATTTATTTTTTTATGAAAGCCTGCAGTGGGCATGCACTTAGTTCAAGTAAAATTGGCATGTAAGAATGAGTTTCTCATGTTTACTGTAGTTTGATCAGCCAAGCTATGATCTCTAAAACATTGCCATGGGCTATTGCAGTTTACAGATGACATTTTTTTTTTAAGTTGAAGTTTGTTTCCTACTTTAAATTAAGCAAACTACCTTGGTTCATTATTACCTTTGTACAAGCATAAAACCAAAACAATCATACATGGTGGTTATTTCTGAGTTGCAGCAAATAGAGAAAAAGGACATTTGAAGAGTTGGGTCAGCTCTGAAAAGTACGGTAGCTAACAAATTATGGATTAACAGCGTCCCTTCAATCTACTAATGAGAACAGAGGCTTTTGCAGGACTTGTCAGGTATTGAAATAAGGCTTTTGGTATATTCTACAAATGTTTCAATGGGTTGCAGCCCACCCTTCTGAAGGTTTTTAGAAAAATGTGTTACAAACATATGTGTTTTACATAGCCTGTCAAATCCTGCGTGCCTTTGATTGTATTAGGTTATGGACCTTGAATGATATGTGCACCATGTACGTTTCAATGCCTTTAACCTTTGTCTTTATATAAACACTATAAATAGTGAAATAATATACAGTATTATATGTATTATATGAAATCATAACCCTGATAAAGGGGGTGCTAGTTCATGAAATAATGTTAAACTTTGTTTAAATTGACCTAAGTTTTTGAACTTGTTTCTCCTTGACTTACATTCTGGGCCAAAGCATCCACAAATAGTTGTTTGCTTATTTTACACCTCTCCAAACTGATCTGTTATGGAAGATCCATAGTGCATCTGTTCCATTGCACCTCTAACAATTTATACCGATTTGGTAGGTCATCTTAAGGCTGCCATCTTGACTATGATTTTCTCAAACCTTCATTTGACATAAGGTCACTACTACCGCTACCAGAATGGCATTTAAGTAACATAAACTCTGTAATAAAAGTATAGTGTATAGAATGCAATGTGAACAACAGAATGTTAGTTCTCAGATGAAACAAGAGGCAATCTATTGAAGTGGAAGAAAGGAGATTTGGATGTATTACCCATAGCAAAAAAGCACAGTTTAAATTTCATTTTTCTACCTCAGGTTTAAAAAGGAAAACAAGAAACAGAATAGCTGCTATGGGCAACACAATTCATTATTTCCAGTTTCCTTTACTGTCCCTGGGAAGCAGCAATGTCCAGCGGAAGACGGAATATTGTTTAGGACAAAGAATCATGTATACCTTAAAGAACTGTTACGGAAGACGACTGGTAACAATCTATGATGCACTTAACAAAACAATGCACTTTGTCAATGCTGTATAGAACCCCTTCAGTGCCTCATTATGTGTTTAACAGTGGTATGCATCAAAACATTTTGGAATCTGAATACTTTACAATGATAAATCTTACTGTAGTAAATCTGTAATATGTGGCAGTCTTGTACCTTGTCCAGCTTGGTGCTGGTGAGCAGTGGCAAATTTGAATCTTAAGGATGTTTAGTATTTCCTTGTACACCGTGTGACTATTTTAATAATTATGTCATATCATACCTAAAGCCTATCTATAGACAAAATATATATATTTTTTTAGATCGGGATAGATCATGAAGTTTTTAAAACCTCTGGATTTTATTTCAGTCTTCCTGCTGTGGTGACTCTATTAGAAGTGAGGAAAATCACCCTAACAAAGTCATGGTCAACATTAGAATCCTAACAGAGGATCAATTATTCTCGACTCTACTGACAACTTAAAAAAATGTTTTGGCCATTGTTGGACTTTAAAGGTCAGACAACTCAAATGTGATATTTCAATTTTTTGGTAAACATGGAGTTAAACCATCTGCCAGTTTCTTTTGGAAGTTAGGTACTATGATGGTCAGGTCCTCCAGACCTTTACATCTGCTGTGGCTATTATAGTAGGGTCAGTTTAGTTACTTATTTAACTGGAAAGTAGTACGTATAAAAAGGATTACTGCATATGTGGGATAATGTTTTATGTGTTAAAGGAGAAGTAGGGCCAAAGCTCTTTTGGCCCTACTTCTCCTGCGGATCACAGGATTGCACTTCCTTCTGCACTTCTGTGACCCATAATCAGCCGGTCCAGACACTGGAGAGATCTTGACTTAAATGTAGGGATCCACCCAGATGCCTTGACCGGTAGCTGGCTCAGCCTCTATAGTGAGCGCTGCAGGACTAGAGCAGAGAGCCGGTGACTGACAGCCATTGGTTCTCTGCTCACTGAAGACCAAGAACTGAGCAATCAACAGTCTTTGACAGTCTTCTCTTTAAAGTCTGTCTGTAAAAATCTATAAAGTATTGATATAAAGTTATCCTATTAATAAAGAAACGGGATATCATTGATAACATAAGGATGTAGTCTTTTGCAGAAGGTCCAATGTACTAAGAAGATCTCCATAATGTATATAGATGTCACTGTCACTAACATTGCAACAAAACTTTCAGTAGCCATGTTGCCAAAATAAGGGTTATTTCTTTATTTATACAATCCTGATACAGGAGAATTCCCACTGCACAGTGTAAAAGAATTCGTGCAGAACAAAGAATATTTCATTTTAATGTTGTTATTAAAATAATATCTATGCCTTGATGTTAATCATCAAAACCCTGTATAAAAACTGACAATGTCTGGGAAAACAACCCCATAGGACTACCTCTTCCAGCCCAAAAGAAAGGAATTGACCTAGAAATAAATGGGGGTAGTAGCACTAACAAGGGGGATAGTTATTGTAGACCCCTTTTTACCATATGAGAAAAGCAGTTTAAAGGACATTAACAGTAACAGTGAAAGTAAAACAGTAACATTTTATCACCCTTGTTTAAGCAGGTGTTTGGAATGATTATTTTAAATTAATGGAAAGAAAGAGGCCATCATTTTTTTTTTGCCCTATGCTTTATTGTTATCTAATATCTTTCCAAGTACTGAATTAAAAAAAACAAAAAAAACATTTAGTTTGTATGATAAATAATAAGACTGACATAAAATTCATGAAGATCCTGCATGTGCCCCTTTTTAAATATGCACATTTCTTAATCTGCACAGAAGTCAATAAGACTACAGCAACCTAAATAATTTATCCCATGAAGAATTTAGAATCTCGGTGGAAAAGTTTTTTTTTTTTTAGTACCTGAATAATAGAAAACATGGGCAAGAACCTTTATTTTGCACTGTTGTGTTTTGTGTTTTCCATATATTTTGTCTATTTGCTCTGCATTGCAATATGTATAAGAATGCAGTCATTATGTTCTAATGGCACAAGCATCGTGGTGCTGAAGGGATAAAATACAGCTGTTGGTCTGTAACATGTCTGTACAATTTAATGTCTCTGCTTATTAACTGATGATCTTATGATGTCTTACATATCTGTGGCTCTCAGTCATAAAGAATGGACCATTAACTGTTAAATACTCTCAAGATCTGTTTCATGGATAGAGATTTGTCTCGTGCCAACAAGGTCTACTGTCCATCTCTTGTAAGCCTTATATCTGACAGCTGTTCAATGGGTGCCATGTTATTATAATCATTACTGTTATTACTACTGCTATGCCAATTCTGGATTCTTCATGGTAAATTTCGAGAGTTGACAACTGTAATGATAAGCTGGGTATATAAAAGTATTGATAAAAAGGTACTTTGGATTTGAAGGTAAAATATTGATCATTTTGGGTTGAAATACATCTATTATAAAAGTGAAGGCTGACCTGTTTTGATGCTTATAGAAGCCAGATAGTATGTACCTGTGCTCTATGTAGGAAAATTGATTGACGTGAGCAAAAAAAACAAAACTTCTTCCTTCACTTGTTTTGAGAAATAAGGGTTATCATTCTTGAATCAATATTACATCTCCAGTTTTGCTTGAAAACCTCTTAAATGAGTTAAATATTACATCATTAGGGTCATTTTGGTTATTACTTGTCCAATTTTGAGCTGGGTTGTCGTTATACTAAAGTGTTTTATTTGGTGACATAAGCTTGTTGTATAAAATGATCTTTCTCAGTTCTGGTTTTATAAGAACCCATACCTTATTTTGTGCAAATGTCTTCAGTATGGGAGCTGGCAGTTAAACCCTAACTACTCCTCTTTGTCCAGAACAGAGTTGGTCGATCTTCCCATTGCATGATCAAAGTGTTTTCCAATGTCAGATGACTCCATATGTTTCCTGGATGTTACAAGTCAAAGCATGAAATGGACTGTAGTCTATTTTTTTATCATTTCAGATTTATTTATCTACTTGTCTTGTCCTTCTGTGAAAGGGGCAGACTTTACATGAGTTCCAAATTATTATTTTTTTTATATGAGATTGTGTCAAATGCAAATGTGTGATACTTTTGGCAGCTCATTTTGTACCTTCAATAAAATGTAGCTTTCCAATTCAAATCAAGACTTTTTATTGTCCTTTATTAAATCTCTACCTTTTATTATGTAAAACTTAGAAAGCATAGGATATATCTATATTATATATAATATAGGATATATATATATATATATATATATATATATATATATATATAGGATAGGATATATCTATATTATATATCATATAGGATATATATATATATATATATATATATATATATATATATAAATATATATATCCTAACACTCTCCTTTAAATACATTAAAAAACATTTGAAAATGTATTTTTTTTTACTTACCAGAAATGGCTGTTGCTAGGCAGATCGTCCTAATCTGCCACTTCCTACTCTGCGGTTCTTGTCCTCCCTCGCGTTGTCTCCTGGGAGATGGGGTGCAATGTCTTCTGGAACAAAAATATTACAGCACACACATGCAAAACTAACATTTACCTCCAGCAAGGCTTTTTAAAAACACCTAGACATTTTCAAAAAACATTATCAAAAAATATGGGGATTTGGTTACACCATATTGCTATATGGTGCTTAAGCCCACTTACTGCGACAAAGTACTCCATAATTAGTGGGTCCTACACTATCCATAGATTGGGAGATTCTGCTTCTCTGAACCATGGGAGCTATACTTCTCTATATGAAAGAACATGAGGTCTCCACCATGACACAAGTGGTCACCAATGAGAGGTACTTACTGAGGGAGTGGGCTGCTCCACCCAACAGGATTTGGTCAGAATCCATACAATAGACAAACAAGATATTTGTGGGGGCACACCCTAAAAAATGCATAAAGATGGTGCTGCCATAAGACCATACAACAGAAAAAAATATTACAGTGCACACATGCAAAACTAACATTTACCTCCAGCAAGGCTTTTTAAAAACATCTAGACATTTTCAAAAAACATTATCAAAAAATATGGGGATTTGGTCACTTACTGCAACAAAGCAATGTCTTCTGGGACATGTGTGTGTCCTAGTAGACAGACGCCCAATCACAAAGCGCTGCGCGACTCGCGAATGCGCAGTAGGAATCGGGCAGTGAAGTTTCCCTTCGTTAGGATGGCGGCGCCGGCACCCGATCCGTCCACTTCTTCAATACTTTGAGTCACATACCCAGGACATGTATGCAGAGAATGACTTTTGACATACTGTATCTATGACTTTTTGATTATATACTTGTTCCAAGTCAGTGACTCAGAAAGTACTGAAGCCATTAGGTCAGTATAATAGCCGGTCGCCAAGCATTTTCAGAAATAGGACAACAATGACTGTCCCTATACTGTATATCTCTCATGACAGGTTTACTTAAAGGGTAACTCCACTTTCGTGGGAAGAAAAAATAGCAAATAAAAAAAAATAGTATATCGTGTAGAATTGCGATACAAGTCATATTGTAATAGAATGTTATTAAAAATTACATTTTCTTTTTCAATCTGCAGCCGCTGTAATTTTCTATAAATGCAATGCAATATGGCTACATGGAGTTGTTATGTACACAGAATGTGTGCAGACCACTCCCCAGAAACATAATTTCCTGCTTGTGTGATTGGCTCACCAATTTTCCCAGAAGTCTGCCTAAGATACCAGTCAGATTCCAGGCATCCTCTGCAACAAAAATTTCATTTTTGGTGAGATATTTCCAATAGGAACATGTCTAAAGGGATGCAGGCCCAGCAGATTTCCTCATTAGTGCCCTGCAGCTGCACACCTGACAGTTAATTATTAAACCACTCCCATTATATCTACTCAGCGCATAGGCACAGACAAACGTATATGGATTTCTTCTGAATAACAAATGGTAGGAATCTTCAACAAAGGTGGTTATAATCCTTGCAATGTACATAGGTCACCCAAGGGGAATGTTTTTTTCTCAACAAAATTGGAGTTATGCTTTCAGGATTCCCATCATTCTTCTAGAGCAGGGGTCTCAAACTGGCGGCCCTCCAGCTGTTGCAAAACTACAAGTCCCATGAGGTATTGCAAGGCTGACAGTTACAAGCATGACTCCCACAGGCAGAGGCATGATGGGACTTGTAGTTTTGCAACAGCCGGAGGGCCTCCTGTTTGAGACCCCTGTTCTAGAGGTTTCATCTCCAAATACTTTCTCAGGTAAACCTTTTTTTATCAGGGAGGAACCATTGAAGGGAAACCCTGTTTAAAAATAATTATATCTACAACTCTTAATACATTGTATTGGCAGTCATTAGGAATGAATCTATCACAAGTTTGGACTGAACTTTGGCTGGGAGCTGGAAGTTATATATATATATATATATATATATATATATATATATATATATATATAGTAGAGGTATTTCTACTACTGCTATATATAACTAACTTCCCGGCCATGGTTGTTCAGGCCATTTTTGGTCAATGACATCAACCAGGAGACCACAACCCTTTGATTACTTTTAGCAAAAGTGTCCTGGATATGACATTCATCAATCAGCAAGACTGCATGATCGATAAGGGTCAGGTATGGATTTTGGGGAGACCTCACACATTTTCTTTTCTTCTTTTTTTGGGTGGGGTCCCCCTTGACATCTATACTAGTCCCTAATCAAGCATATGGGTCTTGTATGTATTTTTAGGGGGCGCTCCATATTTATGGATTTTCCCAAACCCACCTATCCCAGACTTTCATCTAGGATAAGAAATATTTAAATGTTTCCAATGTTGTAATTACCAAGCATACATTCCCACACATCTCCGGTCCGCTGGTAAGCAAAGCATTTAGGCTGGATTCACACCTATGCATTTTTAGTGCTTTTTGCATTTTGCAGATTTGCACTAGAGAACGGGCTGTAGTGCAAATCTACAAAATGAAAAAAGCACCAAAAATGCATAGGTGTGAATCCAGCCTTAGGCTCTATTTAACCTATGCTTATGTAAGAGGCACCTCAAAAGTTGAGGGCCAAATACCAAGCACCAGTACTAATAAGTCATCAATGGCAATATTTATTTACCTTGTAAGTGTCCTTTACCAATGGAACTTTGCCTAGTGTGTTTATGTACACAAGACATCAAAACAAATGAATTTAAATTGTTTGAATGTATTCTTGAATGGTATGGTGGACACTATACTGAACCAGTGTGCATGTCCTTGTAACAACTTGTATAGAAATCACAGCGACATAAGGTAAGTGAGATTTTTTTGCTGGCTTTAATCATCACACTCTCCATCCGCACCTACTAACCTTCTCCTTCTTCCCTTACTGCTTTGTTTGGCTGATAGGAGCAAAGAGAAAATGGGTATGTGCAGCCGGAGAAGGGTTGTATCTGGCAAAGCATAGGTTCATTAACGTTAACAGAAAAATGTTTCATGGACTCCACGAGTAAGTGCTTCATATGCAGGTGGTGGAATAGGAATTAGGCATTGGAAGATGAACCAGATGGAGATGTTTTTTATGCTTTATTCCCTGCACTGACCTTATTAACGATATGGAATTTATAACTGTTGCTGACGTAAATAACATCTTACTATAAGGGAGACCATTGAGGTAACCTCACATATATGCTACAGATGAGATTGGGCTTGGAATATAATGACTTGTCAAGTATTTTATATGTCTAACTGATGGTCAGCAAGTTTAACACGCCCACACTTGATGCCCTACCACTGCGCCCCTAGGAAAGATTAGAGATTTGATTAAAGCTGCCACTCTAAATAAATCAACATGAAGACTGTATTTTACCCTCTATCTAAAATGTAAAAGTAAATAGTGGCGCTGATATTGAAATATGACAATCAATACTGTAACATAAATGAACATAAATTAAATAACACCCTGAGACAAGTGAAAGTCACTGCAAACATTAGTGACAGAAGTGACACAAATTAAAGTCCATAAAAGAATCCAAATTTGGACTCCGTAACTTCAAAAATATCTGTTTATAGCTGTTGTAATATTCCAGAACTTCCACCACACCGCATGTGAAAGTGCCTCCTCTCCCCTTAAGAAGCGCATTAACTGGCATTAGGTGCCTCGCTGTCAGGTCACCTTGAGGCGAGGTGACAGATGCACACCGTAGGGGTCAGGATTGCACCGCAAGGTTGTGGACCCTACGGCTAACTGCTGCGGATGGGAGACAGATCCCACTGGGGGTTAGAGCATAAGATTCCCTGGGGCGCGGAGTCTAAGAGCCAGCAGGTGTTCACCAGAGCCTCTAGAGGTGAGGATGGACTGGGCTGCAACTGGCTCCAGGTTGCGACCCCCAGGGTCCCCCAGCTCGCACCCACAGTAGGCAACAGGAGGATAGGGATAGTGAGGGACAAAGCCAAGGTCGGGGCCACAAGCAGACAGGAATAGTCAGGGACACGCCAAAAGGTCAGGATCACAGGCAAACAGGGATAGTCAAGGACACGCCAAAGTCGGTAATGGAACAACAGACGAGCACACGGCAGGTAACAGGAAGCTAACACACAAAGGTTGATCAGCAGGGTTGGCCTGCAGTGCACAGGTTACAAATATAGTACATATAAGTACAAATATAGAGCTCCCTGATAGGAGCTAGGGTGGAGCCATGCCAGAGGATGGATTACAAAAGCAGACAGGTGAGGGTCGGCTGGTCTTTAGAGATGAACACATGGAGACAGGTAAGCAGACAAACTATTGCATAACCATGACACTCGCACTCTCATGCTTGGCATATACATATAAAGTAAGCATAAAACAATCCTCCTGTTATCAGCAAGTGGTGGTATATTGTGATCACAGCGGACCCGCAGTGTACGTTCTGTATCCCCCATGAATAAGTCATGATGACGAAATGCGTCGGGCGTGGCTGTACGGCAACCAGCTGTGACATCTGACGTCAAACCGAAAGTGACGATCCGAGACTGATGAGTCAGTGAGGGTGAGATACAGATCGTACACCATGGATCCGCTGTGACCACAATATACCACCAATTGCTGATAACAGGAGGCTTGTTTTTATGCTTACTTTATTTGGATCTATCTATCTTTTTCCGTATGTACGGTTGGATATTGGTGGTGTGAGGATCAAGGTATAAGAAAACCAAGATGGTTGACAGTATGTTTTACTAAATGCTTATCTTGTCTGTTGTTTCATTCTCAGTACCTTAAAGACACATCATCCTTAAGTCCGAGTGGGTGCAGTCACGTACACATAAGAGGAAACCTTATCTTAAGGACCATCTGCCACATCAGCTCTAAAAGCAGAAGACGCCTAGAGAATTGCCTTTTATGGAAATTGTTGTTGTGTTTCAACATTCCTGAAGCCTGTCTTTTGTGTATATAAGAGACCTGTGTTAATAAAGAGTCTCAGAGTTGGGTGCAGTCTTCTGAGCAGAAATACTGAGAACTTCTTTCCGTGTCTCTTTGCTTAGATAAGAACTCTAATAATAATTGGGAAACGGTAACATAACTTGATGAGTAGGTGACTTGCTGTAGTCACACCTAACATTTTGGCGCCCGAACAGGGACTCGCTGAAGAAACTACAAGAGGCGAACGAACATAAGGACGGAACGAAGAGGTCGGGCACATCAGGAACCACAGACAAAACCTGAGCAGGTAAGAAAAACTTTATTTTCTTATAAACTCTGTGCTTCTTAGATTTGTGCCCACCCGATCTGTCTGTATTGTTCTTCAGGTAAAACCAACCTCTGTAGTAAGCGAGTCTGGATTTTAATATTTTGACTTATGTTACCGTTGTTTCTTGTCTGTCTCCTTGTCATCTGTCTGTTGTGACTGAGATAAGCCCTGTTTGTATGGTGTGAATTGAAACATATATCATCCCAATGAGTAACGGAATGCGCCTTTAACTCGTAAGAGTACTTTGGGGGTCCGACACTTAAGTTTGATATACGCTTTTTGATTCATGAGCCTAAAAACGGGTTGAAAGTATAAGTCCTGACTGCCTCGATAAAGCAGGAATAAGAAACGAATGCTGAGAGATTCCATGGTAATGGGAAGGGAATAAGGTCTCCACAAAGTCCGGAGATCTAGTTATATGTGTTTGGCCACAAAAAGGAATGCTTGTATATGTTGTAGCCGTCAGTCTGGTCATAATATTTGTCAGTTGGCTAGCATATAAAGTAATTCGATTTCAGAAATCTCATCCAGGAGAGGTTTTTAGTATTTTGGCACCCTAGGAGGAGAAGGCAACGAGACACTTAGTAAGTGATCCAAACGTCACCTAGGCAAGACTGTCAAAATGGGCCAGACACATGGTAAACCCCAGGAGGAATCTCAGAAATGTTATGCTGTTAAAGACATAATTACAATGTTGTATGGGAAGGACAAGGCACAGGGCACGAATAGAGTTCTCAAGAAATTTGGAATGGATGGAGAAAATGGGCTAAGTGTAGAAGGTTGGGAGAATATAAAGAGAGACAGACAGGGAGAGGTCCTGCAGAACAGATGGGTATCACAAATACAATGTTTAATTAAGGTTTCCAACAGGGCTAAAGAGGAGGGATGGAAGTATTGTCATGAACAGGGTGGATGGGACATGAAGGTCCGACGCAAGAGTCTCCCTTCAGCTCCCGAGGATGGAGTAGAAACGGAAGGTACTCCACCTCCTTATAGCACTACCAAACCGGGTAATGAAAGACCAAAACTTTATCCTTCCTTAAGAGGAAGAGGATGGGTATGCCGAGTATGCGGTACCCAGAATACAGACTGGCCACAGGAATGTGTACATTGCGGAGCTCAAAGACCAGAGCCCGTAGCTCCAGTCCACAGTCGGACTAGGGTAATACAAGTAAATAATCCAAATGCGGGTCAAGCAGGACAGCCACCTACAGTGACTCGACAAGTCGTTCTGAGGACATGGACACCTTGGTCGGCTGACACTCTTATGGCATTAATACAGAATGCTCCTGATCCCGTAGCAAAACCTGCCGCATTCTGTAGATTCGTGACACAATTACTAGACACACATGAAGCAGCTTGGCAAGATGGGGAAGATTTGTGTAGACATAAAATGACACTGACGATGTTTAATCAATTTATGAATGAAATTGCTCCACATAGACCACAAGGGGATTCAGCGGCAGATCCACCAGGAATACACCCCCGTCACATAGACTCTAGACCCCTGTTTATTAATCAGTTACGAGAATTTTGCCAAGGGAAACAGCAGGAAAGGGGTTCGACAGCGCCCATAAAACAGGCCCCAGGTCAGACTGTTACAGAATTTTACCTCAACATGGAAAGCATGATGGCTGACGAAGGTCTAGATTTAGCCTTACCCGTCACCATTAGGGCTTTCAATCGACAGTTTATGGAAGGACTAGTACCCCAAATAGGTGACAAATTGAAGGCATGTACTCCCGAATGGAGAGCCATACGGGACAGAGGAACATTGTTGCAGAAAGCACAAGGCATAGAGGCTGATTTAGCAGAAGCTAAACACAGAAGGACACCGGGAGTTAACACTGTTGCCCGGGTCAATGAAGGAGGGAATTCCTCCCGTAAACCTCTTACCTGTTATTACTGCAACAAGGTGGGACATATAAAAAGAAACTGTAGGAAAAGAATAAAGGACGAACAGGAAGGAAATACGGACAGAGACACGAGGGACAACAGACAGAGGCGTACCAACGATAGGGACGATCCGACAGCATGACTTGCCCCAGTCCTAGCTGAATCAGAGAATAAAATGCTCCACATGTTGATGAAGGTGGAAGGTAAACATATTCCTTGTTTAGTTGACACGGGAGCATCACGCAGCTTATTATCTGATTCAGTAGTCCCTCCACACATGACCTCCCGTGACACCATACCCATAAGTGGTTATGACGGTCTTTTGTCCGATGCCCCACTGACTAAACCTTTAAAAGTAAAAATAGGGAATCACATGTTTTTGTCACGCTTTTTGATTTCTAGAGGAGCCCCTACTAATTTATTAGGAGCAGACATTCTTCAACAGGGGTGTTGACACAACAACACATCAAACAAAGGCCGGTAGCATACTTCTCAGCGGCTCTCGATCCTGTCTCTAGAGGATCACCGTCCTGTGTACGAGCAGTCGCAGCAGTGTCAATTATCATTGACAAATCCTCAGAAATTGTCTTAGACAATCCTGTAGTGGTACATACCACACATGACATACACGCCATCTTGTCACAGGTTCAGCCAAAACACATATCAATGGCGAGGCAGCTGCGTCTGCAATGCACCTTGCTCCTACCTCCCAATGTTACCTTCCAGCGATGCACTTCTTTTAACTTAGCACAACTTTTACCCTTACAGACAGATTTGACATGGGGGAGTAATGGTGAAGGCACAGCACAAGAAACTCAGGATTCTGACACACTTTCATTTCATGACATAACATCTGATGAACACGATTGTTTTCAACTTATGGAACAAGAGACCACGGGGTTCCCACATGTCACAGACACACCCATTGCAAATGCAGAACACACACTGTACATAGATGGTAGTAGATTTGCCGATGACAAAGGTAAATATCACACAGGTTATGCTGTGGTAACGGACACACAGGTAATTCAGGCAAAATCACTACCAGCACACATGTCTGCACAAGAAGCGGAACTAACAGCTTTAGAAAAAGCCTTAGAACACTTAGAGGGACAAGAAGGGAACGTTTACACTGATTCTGCATACGCCTACGGTGTGGCACATGATTATGGCCACATATGGAAAGCTAGAGGTTACCTTACAGCAGCAGGCACACCTGTTAAACATGGTGAAGGAATCAAAAGAGTCCTGAACAATCTTCAAAAATTTAAAAGAGTAGCCATTATGAAGATAGCGGCACACACGAGCGCAAAAACAACTGAGGCAAAAGGAAACGCATTTGCAGATTTGGCTGCAAAGAAGGCAGCTCTAGGGGAAGTAAGCCCTGAGACCTTAGCCACGGTACAGGTGAGTATGCCCGAAACCACATGGCAGCAGCTGATCGAACTACAGGAACAAGCAGGGACTACTGAGAAGGACCATTGGGTTAAGGAGGGAGCTGCACCAGGCCTTGACAATGTATGGAGAGAGGGAGAAAAAATATGTCTACCCGCTTCTCTATACCCCGCAATGGCAGCGGCTGTCCACTTGCCCACTCATGTCAGCTCCAATTCTATGTATAGGATTGTAAGCCAAGGATGGCTAGCCCCTGGATTCAGTAGTACTGCAAGGAACTACTGTGCTGCATGCCAAATCTGTCTGTTAAATAACCCAGGACAGAGAGTGAAAACCCCACGTAAACATCAGGTCCGGGCCCAATATCCCTTTCAGAGACTGCAAATTGACTACATACAAATGCCCAAGAGCGGCCCTTTTGAATTTGTTCTCGTGTGCATCTGCCTATTTTCAGGCTGGCCAGAAAGTTATCCTGTGAAATCAGCTACGGCAAAAGCCACCGCCAAGAAACTGATTACTGAACTGATACCTAGGTTTGGTCTCCCAGAAACAATAGAATCGGATAGGGGGACACATTTCACGGGAGAAATAATGCAAAATGTGATGGCAATGTTAGGGGTTCAACAAAGTTTTCACACCCCTTACCACCCACAGAGTTCAGGATCAGTAGAAAGAGTAAATGGGACAATAAAGCTAAAAATACAAAAAGCCATGCAAGAGTTAAATAAACCATGGCCTGAGTGTCTACCCTTAGCTTTGTTCTCTATTAGGTACACTCCAACAGGAAAAACCGGGTTATCCCCATATGAAATACTTTTTGGAAGTGTACCCAGATTAGGTTTATATTTTCCTCAAAGTATGCAATTGCAATGTGATAGTTTAACTACATATGTGATACAATTGCAACAGCGTCTAACTAAAATCCACAAGAGTGTGTATTCTTCTCTTCCAGACCCTAATTCTGTCACAGGTACTCACGACTTACAACCGGGAGACTATGTGTATGTAAAGAAACATACCAGGAAGACACTGGAACCAAGGTTCGAGGGTCCTTTCCAGGTGCTATTGACTACAGCAACCTCAGTGAAATTGGAAGGGAAACCTACCTGGATCCACGCTTCACACTGTAAAAAGGAGCCAGTTGGCAAATGACAACATGTATCTTTTTATTCTTTTTGTTTCAGTAATCCTGGCCAATAGTTTGGTTGCCTCACAGAATGAAATTCGCAAGGATGAAGGATTTTCTAAAAAAATGTTATTACTGAAGTTTAAATATGCTTATGCTCGGAAGTCAGGATATGAGAAATGTTGGGTTTGCAGTAAATTACACCCCAGCACGGCTAAAATACCACTGATGGCAGTTCCTATAAATTATACTGATCTTGCTAACAGTAGCATTAACATAATTGGAACAAATACCAGCAAGACAGTAATGTTTAAATCGAATGGCCTCGCCTTTCCCCCTGACTGGTGTTTCAACCTAGGGAACACAACGGGAGGAAATAGAGAATGCCAAGACAGCAAGTTTAACTTGTCCATTGTCGTATTAAATGGAAGCTTCTACCCCAGTAATACCAGTACACACCAGACATTATCTGACTTCCTCACTAACATTGTGGATAATAAGGTTAGGTGGTTAGTGTCCAACCTTTCCCTCTATGGATACACCTCTCGTTATAGACGTAATATCAGTTCAAGTCCAGTAGCCTTAGGAAACAATATATACATCTGTTGTGGGGATAAGTGTTATACCTGGATACTTAGAAGGGCTCAGGGATGGTGCTACCTCGCAAGTTTGGTACCAGTAATGGGAGTAGTGGGTGATGAACGAGGTGATCACCTACTAGAAGCTAGTATGCACCCCAGATATCCCCTCAGATATCGTAGCAAAAGAGAAATATTTTTAGAGCAGGACATGGCATGGGCTTGGTTCCCGTCCTGGACAGGATGGGGTATAGACTTAATGAAGCGACTAAATAACTATACTGGAATAATTAATGATATTTTGGAGAAAAACTCTGATGACATTACTAAGTTAAATCTAGAGACCAGAGCCATCACAAAACAAATAGAATTACATGAGTTAGCGATTGAAAGTATGAGTGCAGCATTAACAGGACTCTGTGAGACCACAGAAGACTATGAATGTTGTACTTGGATACATAACACCAGCATCGAAGTACCCGATTATTATGACATCATTGCACAACACCGCACGGAAGTAAAGGATCTACAGGAGAAGGCCCGTAATATTGGCCGTGACTGGGATCCTTTTGGTGAAACTTTTAGTTTCTCAGGGTTATTTTCTTGGTTCAAGAAGGCAGCAATGATGATTATAGTAGTGCTTATATTCATATTTCTCATTTATTTGTGTTTTAAGTTGTTTATGTGTTTTTGCAAGAAAGCCAAGGTAAATGCTGTAGAAAAGATGGAACTTTTGTAAGTTGATAAGTTGGATAAGATAGATGGATTTAGTTTCTTGACATCACCCATCTTTCAGAAAGGCCACTCTTCCTGAATTTTAGATGTTGGTACTATCCAGGGGGATGGGTGTATACCCCTCTGACAACTCGCGGTCAGGGAGAGTACTTTGGACATAGGCCGACTAGAACTTGTTCAGGTGGACCCAGGGTAAGAGGGAAGGGTGATGTCAAAGGGGGAAATTGTGAGGATCAAGGTATAAGAAAACCAAGATGGTTGACAGTATGTTTTACTAAATGCTTATCTTGTCTGTTGTTTCATTCTCAGTACCTTAAAGACACATCATCCTTAAGTCCGAGTGGGTGCAGTCACGTACACATAAGAGGAAACCTTATCTTAAGGACCATCTGCCACATCAGCTCTAAAAGCAGAAGACGCCTAGAGAATTTCCTTTTATGGAAATTGTTGTTGTGTTTCAACATTCCTGAAGCCTGTCTTTTGTGTATATAAGAGACCTGTGTTAATAAAGAGTCTCAGAGTTGGGTGCAGTCTTCTGAGCAGAAATACTGAGAACTTCTTTCCGTGTCTCTTTGCTTAGATAAGAACTCTAATAATAATTGGGAAACGGTAACATAACTTGATGAGTAGGTGACTTGCTGTAGTCACACCTAGCAGTGGGATGATTTAACCCTTTGAGGGTAAAATTGTATATGCCAAGCATGAGAGTGCAAGGCACCTAAAGCCAGTGAGTGTGTTTCTTTTATATATACATAGATATATATATATATATATATATATATATATATATATATATATATATATGAAACACACTCACTGGCTAAACGCACTCACTGGCTATATATATATATATGAACTACCAGCCTGTATACTGCATGTATTTTTAATTTATAATATGATGTAACTAAAGTGTCAATTTTTAGGTTTATTTTGATACATTCTCAATATGTTCAGTGATTGTTAGGTACCCAGAAATGTTCACTGATACTATGTTTCCTGAATCATTTTAGGGTTAGCCTGGTAAACAGGCGGAAAGCATACACCCCAATGGCTGTAACTGTAAAAATGAATAGTTCATGTGTGATATTTTATATTTACCTTTAAAAAAATTAAAAAAAACATATTTTCTGGTCCTCACTATAATACAAAAAAAGAAAATGTGTGCTATAATGCATACATTTAATTTTAAAAGGCTTATTTTGTTCAACTGAATAATCTCCGGGTCTCCTCCCAATCCCACAATAGCTTTGCTACTATTTTATAATAGAGAAATGCAATTATGGGCTTCAAATAAAAATGGTTATTTAAATAGGTTTAAGTAGAAAGCTGGAATCCGATTTACACTGGATATTAAGAATTGTGATGTATGTGTGAATCTGTATGGCTTTAGTACACAAAACAGAAAATTTGCATGTTTCCAGCTGACTAGTGGTAGACACCACATTCGTAGAAGAAAAGACAGATTCTGGGACTGAGCAGCTGTTGTAAAATGTTAATGAGCATCTTCAGCTCCATGTTTTTTTTTTTAACCCGATAGCTGCTGAAAAAAAAACCCCTGCATTATTGAATACAGATTTTTTTTTATTTTTTATTTAGATAATTGCATAATGTTTTTCCAATTTGTTTAGTGAATTAGGACTTTATTATCATACAATCACACAATGTTGTGTTTATATGTAAACAATACAATTGCCAATCATTTAGAATATACACCAGATGGAGAGTAAGGGTAGAGTAGAGTATCTCGCTACACTCTGGCAGAAATAAGGCTGGTACACACGGGTTTGAATATTGGGCGGTATCAAACGGTTCAATAGAAACTGGCCAACATTCAGCCCCTGTATAGGGCAGCTGAACATCCTGCTTCTGTCGAAGGGGCATGACCGAAAAAGTTATGCCAATCAGCATCCAATCAGCACTCACAGCCAATAGCAGAGAACGCTGACTGGTGTGTTCTGGTGGGGGGGGGGGGGGCATCCCCCTGTCAGAACACAATAGCTCAGCGGGGAAGAGTGCTGTACTAACATCAGATTGTTAGTACAGGATCTCCTCCTGAGCTCTTTCATTTAGTTCAGCCCGCTGGGTTGAATGAAAAATACTGATAGTGTGTACTAGCAGTGGCAACCGGTTGTAATTACCCCATCTTTTGTGGGCAGCCGTTCTCCTGGGCTTCACCAGCGGCTTCCTCTGCTCTCTGCGGCAATCACGGCAGTGGCGGCTTCCCCTTCCCCTGTTTTCCGCAGTGGTCAGGGAGGTGGCCTCCCCTTCCCCTGCTCTCCCGGCTTCCTGGCTTCCATTTCCTCCCTCCTCCTCGGTAACAATCAGGGCGCTTCTCTTTTTTTGCCAATCGGGAAATGGGTCTCATACCCGATTTCTGATTGGCCGGGAAGAGGATCAATGTTTCAATAGCGAATATTCATTCGCTTTTGTAACACACCTGGGTGGGCTCTGCGCCCCAAGCCCACCCTATTTTGAAAAGCCTATTAGAGCCTCTGGCTTTAATCAGATGCTTCAAAAAAACATGTAGCTGGCATCCTGAAAGGGGCCGGATGCATGGATATATGGGGCGGCTGTGGATAGGCTGGTGGCACCCCTAATGGACGGGCCACTCCTGTATACTAGGCTTTAGACAGGTGAGGTGCGATTGGTGGAAGGTGACTTTCACTAATGGGCTGTGCGATGGGTGGCAGGTGATGTTCACTGATAGGTGATGACAGTGTGACTGATGACAGTCACTGATGGATCACTGGTGATGGTCATTGTTGGGTGACGGTGATTGGCAATGGTCACTGATGGGTGACAGGCCACAGTCACTGATGGGTGACTGGTGATGGTCACTGATGGGTGACAGGCCACGGTCACTGATGGGTGACGAGTGACTGGCGATAGTCGCTGATGGGTGACAGGTGACAGGCCACGGTCACTGATGAGTACACCACTGATCACTGGTCACTGATGGCAGACTCTGATGTGGCAGGTGCACTTTATGGGGTGACTGTGGTGACTGTTGGGTGACAGGTGCAATGGGGGGGTAGGGGAGATGTGACAAGTGTTGTGCTTGGTGCAGACACTGAAAGTAGATCCATAGATCTGTAACTTACTGCTCCTGGCTCTTCTCTACTCACACTGGAGTCAGTGTGTGAGGAGGGAAGAGTCGGTAACAGCTAGTTACCGGTCTTTGTTTACATTTGTGATCGGCTGTGAATGGTTTACAGCTGTTCACATGGTAAAAGCCGCTGGCCAATGGCTGTTTACCAGTGTCAGTGACAAGCAGTGTTCCCGGGAACACGCTGCCACCGACATGCAAGCGTATCGCGCACATGCACCGTGTGCAATGGGGCAGTACTATTCATGATCAGCCAGAACTTGAGCACGGCCAATAAACAGTAAACAGCCATGCCCATTGTACCCAGACTGGACTTTAAACAATTCTGCCTTAATCCATTTCTATAACATGGGGGTCATGGGATCGGTGATTTACACAAGAAAGATAACATTGTTTTTGCTTCTAGTTCATCTCACAGGAAGGGACAAGGACTTTGCATTTATGGCAATATCAGAAGATATTTTCTGTACTTGCTAAAAATGCTTTTAGCTTGAAAAAAAGAAAACAAATACAGCTGCTACATCTAAGGACTGGTTAGCTGCAATATATTAAACAATGGCGGAACTCAGTGCAACCTTTCCCACAAAAAATCTCTGCCAGGTGCTCAGACCTTGAGGCTGCTGACACCTCCAACGTACCAGAATAAGGAAAGGGATGGTCGGCATGGATGTCATCCTGAGTGCCGACCATCCCTTTCCTTACAATGGCAGAACTACCAGGGTCGCAAAGGTCACACTTGCGACCGACCCCTGGTGTTCCACCACTTTGTTTGGGGGAGGGGTAAGACAGCAAGACGTTTGGGTCATGTGACCAGCCTCCCACGTGGTCCTTGAACAGCTATACTTATGGCATACCGATAGCTCTGTTTCGCTCTTCAGATCCCCATCATCTTGCCACTGTGCACTTGGACTATCCAGCTGCACAACCCCACACAGGGCAGAGGTTCCTGAACTATATGTGCATACAGTGAGTTGATATGCAACGCTGACACAGACCTGGGAAAAGGGGTGAAGATGCAGCATGGGCATTGGCTTCTGGATCGGTGGGTTGAGCTGCTCTCAGCTGGCACGAGCTACACACATATAGTATGCTGACTCCCCACTCCTGTCATATCCAACCATCCATCTGGAGCCTGTGCTTGGAGACAGCTCACTGTAAAATTATAAGTCCCCAGGTGGGGTGAAGACTGGGGGAGTCTCCTGCACACATCAGTTAGGGAATGCAGACAGGCCATTCATCCAGCTCCATCCCTTGTGCATGCAGTTCACCATCCTGCTGCAAAGGCTCAGGGCTGTCACAGTAATCTGGGTCCAACAACTATCTATTACATTGAGGATCTATTATGAGCTGGAAAACAGCATATCCATCTTTTTCTGCATAGTGTGGACATTAGCCTGGCATTCCATTTACATACTGCGCTGACTCTAAGCCCTTGTACACACGGTCGGACATTCTGACGGAAAATGTCCGATCGGATCGTGTTGTCAGATAATCCAACCATGTGTGGGCTCCATCGGACTGTTTCCGTCGGAATATTCGACCGACAAAGGTTTAGCCCTTGTACACACTTTCAGACATTCCGACGGAGAATGTCCGATCGGACCGTGTTGTCAGATAATCCGACCGTGTGTGGGCTCCATCGGACTGTTTTCGTTGGAATATCCGACGGACAAAGTTTTAGAGCTGGGCTATAAAACTTTCCGACAACATGATCCGATCGGAGTGTGTAGAGAATTCCGATCGGACAAAGTGCCACGCATGCTCAGATCAAATTCCTAGACCAAAGTTATTGGCTACTAGCCTGAAGGTAGTCCCGTCGTAACGAAAAAACGTCATCACGTTCAGAACGATCGGATTTTCCGACAACTTTGTCCGACCGTGTGTATGCAACACAAGTTTCGGACAAAATACGTCGGACAAAATCCAACGGATTTTGTTGTCGGAATGTCCAACCGTATGTACAAGGGCTTAGAGCTGGGCTATAAAATTTTCCGACAACATGATCCGATCGGACTTTGTCGGATCGTTTGTAGAGAATTCTGATCGGACAAAGTGCCACGCATGCTCAGATCAAATTCCTAGACCAAAGCTATTGGCTACTAGCCTGAACGTAGTCCCGTCGTAACGAAAAAACATCATCACGTTCAGAACGATCGGATTTTCCGACAACTTTGTCCGACCGTGTGTATGCAACACCGGTTTTGGGCAAAATCCGTCACAGACACAATCTGATGGATTTTGTTGTTCGGAATGTCCGACCGTGTGTACAAGGGCTTAGTATTTACATTGAGTCTACAATACTAGGTGGGCTTTGCTTACAAGTTAGAGGGTCATAGGCACAGACCTTTTATTATACATTGTAATTGATGGGTTACAAGGATTGTGGTGGAGTGTCACTGTGTTTGGGTTTTTATAGAGTGGGTGGGGTAGTGGCAGAACTACCAGGGTCACAAAGGTCACCCTTTTCGACTGGGCCCTGGTGTTCCGCCACCGTGGGGGGCCCTAAGATAGCAGGAAGGGGGCCTACTGCAGAGTAGGTGAAAGGGCTCCACTGTGGGTGCATAATAATGGGCCCAGCGACAGAACTAAAGGGCCCTGAAATGAACGGGAAGGACCCCGGCCGGGGGGGGGCCCTTTATGGATTCTTGCACTGGGGCTCTGAAGATTTTAGTTACGCCTCTGATATTACATTTCTGTTCTTGGGTTTAGTTATGCTTTAAAATGGACTTTTCAATATCTACATGAGTAAATTCCAGTCAGAATTTACAGCACCAGCATCATTTTCAGAAAAGCTCTACCTTTTGTATATAAAAACCAGTCATAAGAACTAGACAAATGATCATGTCTAGGCTGAGAGCTGCAATCTAGAAGAATTGTGTCAGTGGTGTGCTGCAGGCAGGACGAAACGTTTCCTCAGTTTTCCCTCCCCCAGTGATCACGGTAGCATTTTAATTTTGTAGAAAACCTCAAGGTAAGAGGCAGAAGCTCAGACAAGCCCTGTTCACAGGAACCAGGATTTACGTGACCAAATCTTCTTTGGGAAAGCATCTTAGTCCAGGAAGTAGAAACTGACCCTGAATAAACCCTGAACAAAGATGGCACAACCTGTCTGGGGAGAAAGAAAGATGGCGTCGCTGGGGCCAGTTCACACTCGAATGAGCTCATTTGAACGCATGTGTTCCCATGCGGTCCGGATTAGAGCCCCGGTTTGGCTGCAAAACTCACTGGAACATGGAAAAAGTCGTGAAAACACTACTTTTCTAGAACGCATTGCATCAACATGCGATTTGGTGCTCACGAATGCAGAACATACTTTTTCTAAATTTAAATACGGCAAAGCTATCCAGCGTCAGTGTCAGTGGTTGGGACAAAATATATATCACTCCTGTGGGCAGGGGCGTACCTAGAGCATTTGGCACCTGGGACGGATCCTATATCTGGCACCCCCCCCCCCCCCCCACCATAAAATGTAAAAACACCCCACTGTGCCCCCTGCATACCTCTGCATCCTTCAATATCTTTTTGTCACTACTGTGTACCCCTCCTCTCCACAACTGCACCTCTGGACCCCTTTACATTACACAGCACCCTGCACCTCTGGACCCCTTTACATTACACAGCACCCTGCACCTCTGGACCCCTTTACATTACACAGGACCTTGCACCTAAGGACCTCTTTACATTACACAGCAGCCTGCACTTCTGGACCCCTTTACATTACACAACACCCTGCACCTCTGGACCCCTTTACATTACACAGCGCCCTGCACCTCTGGACCCCTTTACATTACATAGGACCTTGCGCCTAAGGACCTCTTTACATTACACAGCACCCTGCACCTCTGGACCCCTTTACATTACACAGGACCTTGCGCCTAAGGACCTCTTTACATTACACAGCACCCTGCACCTCTGGACCCCTTTACATTACACAGGGCCATGCACCTAAGGACCTCTTTACATTACACAGCACCCTGCACCTCTGGACCCCTTTACATTACACAGGACCTTGCACCTAAGGACCTCTTTACATTACACAGCAGCCTGCACCTCTGGACCCCTTTACATTACACAGGACCTTGCACCTAAGGACCTCTTTACATTACACAGCACCCTGCACCTCTGGACCCCTTTACATTACACAGGACCTTGCACCTAAGGACCTCTTTACATTACACAGCAGCCTGCACTTCTGGACCCCTTTACATTACACAACACCCTGCCCCTCTGGACCCCTTTACATTACACAGCGCCGTGCACCTCTGGACCCCTTTACATTACACAGGACCTTGTGCCTAAGGACCTCTTTACATTACACAGCACCCTGCACCTCTGGACCCCTTTACATTACACAGGACCTTGCGCCTAAGGACCTCTTTACATTACACAGCACCCTGCACCTCTGGACCCCTTTACATTACACAGGACCATGCACCTAAGGACCTCTTTACATTACACAGCACCCTGCACCTCTGGACCCCTTTACATTACACAGGACCTTGCACCTAAGGACCTCTTTACATTACACAGCAGCCTGCACCTCTGGACCCCTTTACATTACACAGCTCTTGTACCTCTGGATCCCTTTACATTACACAGCACCCTGCACCTCTGGACCCCTTTACATTACACAGCACCCTGAACCTCTGGACCCCTTTACATTACACAGCCCTTGTACCTCTGGACCCCTTTACAATACACAGCACCCTGCACCTCTGCACCCCTTTACATTACACAGCCCCTCACAGCTCTGGAACCCCTGCATGTTACACAGACCCCCTACAGTGCAGATCCCCCTCCCTGCCGTACAGACCCCCCATCTACAGTGTAGACCCCCCCTACAGTGCAGAATCCTCCCCTACAGTGCAGACCCTCCTCCAGTACAGACCCCTCCACCCTATAGCGCAGACCCTCCTACAGTACAGAATCCTCCCCTACAGTGCAGACCCTCCTACAGTACAGACCCCTCCACCCTACAGCGCAGACCCCCCTACAGTACAGACTCCCCTACAGTACAGAATCCTCCCCTACAGTACAGACCCACCTACAGTACAGACTCCCCTACAGTACAGAATCCTCCCCTACAGTACAGACCCACCTACAGTACAGACCCCCCTACAGTGCAGAATCCTCCCCTACAGTACAGACCCCCTACAGTACATTATCCTCCCCTACAGTACAGACCCCTCCCCCTACAGTGCATACCCCCTACACTGCAGACCCCCCTACAGTGCAGAATCTTACCCTTCAGTACAGACCCCTCCTCCTACAGTGCAGACCCCCCTACAGTGCAGAACCCCTCCTACAGTGCAGGACCCCCCCCCACAGAGCAGACCCCCCATAGTAAAGAACCCCCCTACAGTGCACAGAGCCCCTACAGTAAAGAACCCCCCTACAGTGCACAGACCCCCCTAAGGACCCATAATGTACCTCAAGCCCAAGGCAGTGGCATTGCAGGGGGGAGGTGCGAGCAGCACCCGAGTGGAGTGATATCTGCCGGCTCAGTGATCCGGGACCTGGCGCAATAATCCCCTTCTCTCTGTGGTCGCGTAAGTCACGTTGCGCCATTCTGATCAGTCTTGGCAGCGGCTGTCATTCACAGCCGAGTGAAGCCACCTCCCCCTCCTCCTTTATGTCTACACAGTGCTGTGCATACAGGAGGAGGGGTAGGCGGCTTCACTCTGCTCGGCTGTGAGTGACAGCCGCTGCCGAGACTGATCAGAACGGCCGCGCGACGTGACCACAGAGAGAAGGGGATTATTGCGCCGAGGAGGAGGAGTTAACGTGTTATTTATTATTGGCCTTGGAGTTATTGCTTTGACCCAAGTTCAGTCCAGGAACAGGAGAAGGAGGATTTCTTGGACCAAAAATTGGTTGCTTTATTAAACATGGCCAATTATGTCATATGCCTTTGCTGCAGGAGCTCCAGGAGAATAATTCAGATGATTTTCGGAATTATCTCCGGATGACGGACCCCTGCTTTCACCAACTCTTGGCATTGTTGACCCCCTATATTAAGAAGCAGGACAGATGCATGAGGCTTTTATTTTATTTTTTGGTTGAAGAATGATTTGATTTGGTATATTTTCTATATTTTTGGATGCATAGATTGCACTTTTTGGTTAAACTCTATTGGCAGATAGCGTGTCTAATTTTATTTGTTTTCTTTTTTTAATGCACAATAAAACATTTGTAGAGAATAATACTTGGTTATAATTGGGCTAACCTTACTGTTTTGTTATTTTTTAAATCATTAAATTTATTTTTTTCCCCAAAAAATGCGTTTGAAAAATTGTTGCGCAAATACTGTGCGAGATAAAAAGTTGCAATGACCGCCATTTTATTCCCTAGGGTGTCTGCTAAAAAAAATATATATATATAATGTTTGGGGGTTCTGAGTAATTTTCTAGCAAACAAATTATGATTTTTACGTGTAGGAGAGGAGTGCCAGAATAGGCCCCGTATTGAAGTGGTTAACAAGGGACACCAACTTAAAAACTACAGTATAATGGTGTTGTGGTAACTTGCACCAAAAAATAAATAAATAAATAAATAACAAGCATAATAATAATATTCTTGATATCACTAGAAAAAAAAAGCCTTTGAAAATTCATCTGCAATAGCTCCATCAGTATCCCCAGCAAAGCAGCTTCATTATTATCCCATTAATGAAGAAGAGAATGCGGCGCTGCATTTCGAGATTTCATAATTTGCCACGTCACGAATGTTAATTCTCCATTATGAACGCTAATTTACAAGACCGACAGCTTCCAGCTTGTCCTTGTTTGGAGCATGCGTGTTTGTACTTTGGACTTTTGTCCGACTGACTTGTGTACACACAATCGGAAAATCCGCCAACAGACATTTGTCCGTGGAAAATTTTAAAGCCTGCCATCCAACATTTGTCCGCGGGAAAATCCGTCAACAATTGTGCTATGGAGTGTACAAAAACGAAGGGATTTTCCACCAACAGCCCGTTGTCACACACTTCCCCTTGGAAAATCCGTTCGTGTGTACGAGGCTTTACGGACAGATTTTAGGACAACAGTCTGTCAACAGACAATCCTCTGCCAACAATCACATTGTGTGTGCGAGGCTTTAGAAGCCGACTGGTTGCCATGCAAAACTGCTCCAGATTCTGGCTGCTCCAGCTTTGATAAACTCCTCTTGATGTGCATTTCAGTAAGCTACCATGACCTATTTTTTCGGGCATTTTGAATAGGCTGCCTAACGCAATACGCCTTAAAACATGAAAATACGTTTACTGTGGTGCACTGTGTTTTGGTTTGTATGGGTCCTAAGGGGTTAACACAAGGATGACATCTTCAGAGGAAAAAGAGTAGTCCAGCTGCATTTCACAGCCATTGATGGCCGCACTCTGCCAATAACAACGCTATTCCAATTTACCTGTTACAGGAACATATTTGTCTGTGTAATAAGAAATAATATATGGCACTTGTGCAGGTTACAGAGTAGTTACGCAGAAGATTAGATCCATTAGTGTGTTCATCCAAATAATCAAACAATGGGTTCATTTGGGTGAGGCTATACAAAGGTAAATATGGGAGTGAGATCAGTAAATATGACCAGTATTTAAGTCCATGACATATAGTCCATGTAAAACTGTTAAGCCTCATACACACGATCGGACTTTGTACAAACTTTCCGGTGGACTTTTGTACAAAGGGCATAGCCCACAAGTTTGTATTGCATACACACGATCTGACTTTTTAGGCAACAAACATGCCTTGTAGATATCCTCTTATTGAATTTTTAAGTGCATACCATTAACCCTATACTTACTGTATTTGCTGGCGTATAAGACTACCTTTTACACTTAAAAAAAATGCCCAAAAATCAGGGGTCGTCTTATACGCCGGGTATACAGGTATACAATGCTGCCCGATGGTTGTCAGCCCCCAAATGTCTGCTAATACTGTATGTGGCTTCAGCTACAACAGTATACGCCGTTGAGCCAATCCCGGCGAACGATGTATTCTATTAATGAATACAGAGCCTGCTTGGATTGGAGTAACAACCTTGGCCAATCCGAGCAGGCTACATAAAGTAGCCTGCTCGGATTGGCTTTGAGAGAGAGAGAGAGGCAAGGGCTGATGATGCTACAGCCTCTGCCAATCCAAGCAGGCATTGTATTCATTAAAATAATACACCGCTCACCATACTTCCCTGAGTAAATTCATTCACTGATCTCCTACTACTATACATCCTGCTATTTGCCTTTGAGGTCCCAGGCACCCAAGAGGGACAGGTAAATCTGAGACATATGACAGGGGGGTTATTAAATGCATTTTGGTGGACAATTCCCATAGAATGTAACCCAAAAGTGGTATAGGTTTGGTTAGTGAAAAATTCTACTTTCCAGAGTTGTGGCATTCAATAGATCTCTGTTTGTGTTATTGTTCGATTTACTTTATGACATAACACAGCATGGCGGATGAGTAGTTGGCATTCTTGCTTTGTGTTTTTTAATGGTTCTAATGTTTTTTTTAAATGGTGTTGCCTCAGAAGGGGGGTAGTCTTATACCGTGAGTATTGCCCAAAACCTATGTTTTCACTTGAAAAATAGGGGGTCGTCTTATACGCCCAGTCGCCTTATACGCCGGCAAATACGGTATATGGAATTTTGCTGCAGGTGTGATCTGCCCCACCTTCCGGTCGCCAACATCCGCACCCACTCCCTATTTTATAGGGGGTGAGGGATTAGTGTGACCTCTTGTAAGCCACAACGCTGGACCCTAACCTCTTCCCTTGGTATTTGGCGACATTGTGGATCTGGGGACTCCCTATATGTGGGGGGAAATTGAGGCGGCCGTTTTAAAAGGGAACTCCACTGGAATTATTTCTTCCATCTCTTTGGATGTGCATTATCGGGTAATCATATTAAATTATTAGGTACCCCTATTATAGATAAGCATTATTTGTTGTATATATTTACTACATTTTTGTTTTATAGCAGACCATTCCTCTGAAGAAGACCCCTTGGTGGGTTGAAACGCGTTACGACTATATCTTCACTGTTGTCGTATCTGTACAGTGTTAGTAATAGTCGTGTCTGCTATTGCACATTCATTGTTATTATTTTTTATATATTCCTTGTATTATTATTTTGAATTTAATTTTCTCTAATTGTTCAGTGGAGCTCATGTTTTAACCTATGTGCTATATTTTTCTACATTAATAAATATTGGAAATCTTTTATATCATACTGTTATACATTTATTGTCTTGCTGCCTAAAAACCCCTTTGTGGGGGAATTTGTTCCATTTTTTATGTCTGTTCGGGGTGAGCAGCACTCTCCGAGCCCTTTGGGCAGTGTGTTCTTTTCTATTGTCACAAACATGAATGTAGTGACGTTTCAACGTACTGATGACACTTCAAAAGAGGACGTTCAATTACTCAGGCGCCACCCTATGGTCAACTTCTGTATTGTTGTCTGATCTTTTGCATTGGTTCTGAGCATGCGTGTTTGTACCTTGTACAAAAGTCCGATGGTTTTGCGTACACAAGATCGGACTTTGCTCCATCGGACTTATGTTGTCAAAAAGTTTGTCCGTTCGCACAGCCAACAAAAGTCCGATGAAAACGGAAAAAGTTTGTCCGATGGAGCGTACACACGGTCGGATGTTGCTCCAAAACAGCTAATTTGCATGTTTGTTGTCAAAAAGTCAGATCGTGTGTACGGGCCTTAAGGAATGCTTATCCCAAGAAGGCTACCAGCTTACAGATAGAAGAAACTCTGGAACATGTTAAATGTAGCAGTTGAGACATTAAATTCATTAAAATCATAATAGGAACACTCACAAACTGGCGGTATAAAACAGCATAGATATCGGTGTCATCCGCGCCCTCCCGGGTACTGCCTGGTGCCTACTGACTGTCCTTTCTCCGGTTACACTGCTGGAGCCCAGCGCTCCTGGAAAGCTGTGCCAGGGACACGTCAGGGTGTCCTTAATCCCGGGTACAGGGTCAGGGGGGATTTTTTTTTTACTTTTTTTATAGAGTACAAAATTATAGATCTAAAGACTATTGGTCACTTTTTGTAAGCATTTTAGTTTATTATCTTATTAATTCAAGTATATTTTTAAATAATAATTTTCTAAACATATTCATTTCACCTTTTATTTTTTTTGGTAATTTTAGCCATAATCATGTGAAATTGTACAAGAGTGCCAAAATAGTGTGTTCAGCTAGTGGAAATGTAATTTGCCTCAATGTTTACTTATTCCCATGGTTACCTGTCTAGCCAATAGGCTTGTGCAATTCGTTTCGTAATGAATCGAAATTCGCCCGAATTTTGCATCTTTCGGATATTCGGATGCATCCGAATGTCCGAATAAAAAAATAACGAATTACAACGAATACGAAAGAAATATAACGAATGAATTCGACATGATTCGGTAATTCTTTAAAGATCTAATGAAACAAAAGGTCAGCTTAAAGTAAATCTTATAATCCAATCAGCTAATTAATTTTGTGCCGGAGGTTGGATTACTGGCAAAATGCATTCCTGAGAACTGAGTGAGAAGGGTGTTGTATTGTATTTGAGCCGAGGAGAAGAGACGTTGTCATTGTGTGTGTTAAAAGATTCAATAAACAAACGACTTTCCAAACTACGAATCATTATCACGAATGTCTATACATATATAAATAGCGAATTTCAACAAATACGAACGAATGAATTCGTCACTCTACGAATAATAACGAATTATCCGAAAACTTATTAACGTAACATAACGAATACAACAGAACGAAATTATGTATTTTACAAATGACAACGAACCGAAACGAAACAAAATTTTCCGTTGTGCACAAGTCTACTAGCCAGTCACTTAGTACTTTGTCTATGTGTATATAAAAATCATCTTCAAAGATGGCCCCCAGCAGAGCCTGAGGAAGAAGCAGCACCTCCCCGCTGACCCTGTACCCATAAGTGACGACACCCTGCCGTGTTCCTGTGCAACGCCAATCCCTGTCCCAGCTTTCCGAGAGCGCTGGGCTCCACCAGTGTAACCGGAGAAAGGATAGTCACACGGACGTTCCAGCCAGTGACACCAGCCACCAGCCAGTTCCCGGGACGGCGTGGATGACACCGATATCTATGGTGTTTTATATCTCTCATTTGTGAGAACAAGGCTTATCGCCGAAACTAGTCTTCTGCTGACTGTACTCCCTGTGAAGGCTTGAAAATAAATACGCTTGATGGTATGGAGTTGCCGACTGCTTTTATCAGATGACCGTTTGTCTATTGGTGTGTGGGAGGACACCATCAGCTTGGACACCCCGACTGCAAATTTCCAAAGTAAAACTTTATTTCCCACTGCTCTGAGCCATACAATCTTTGATCATCTCATTTGTGACTGTTCCTATTATGATTTTAATTCATTAAATGTCTCAACTGCTACACTAAGGCCGCGTACACACGCGGGGACTGTTCGCCCAACTTTGTTCGTCAAACAGTTTGAGCGGACAGTCCGCTCAAAATTAGCATGGACGGACTTGGCCACACACGACGAACGAACAGTCCGCTGAAACCGTGCGCGATGACGTGAACGGCACGTACGACGGGACTAGAAAACGACGTCCTATACACTGCAATGCAACCTTCGGCGTGTAAATCCTTTCTGAGTATGCGCGGAACTTAGTTTGACGAACAAGCCTACACACGAGCGGACTGTCCGCTCAAACCAAGTTTCAGCGGACAGTTTTACGGAAATTCCGAAAAACTTTGTTCGTCAGACTGTCCGCTGAAACTGTCCGCTGAAGCCCACACACGAGCGGACTGTCCGCCGAAACACTGTTCAGCGGACAAAGTTGGGCGAACAGTCCCCGCGTGTGTACACGGCCTTAGGCTGGATTCACATCTATGCAGTTTTAGTGCTTTTTACATTTTGCAGATTTGCCATACAGTCCATTTAACATGGTTTCCTATGGAACACGTTCCCTAGAGCAAATCTGAAAAATGCAAAAAGCACTAAAAATGCCATAGGTGTGAATCCAGCCTTAGAAGGTGCTGCTTTGTTCCTGTTTTCATCCAAATAATCAAAGCATCTGTTGAAGACTGGGATTTTCTAAGACAACATAATGCTCAATTTATTGTATATTAAGGCAGTGGTCCCCAACCTTTTTGGCACCGAGGACCAGCTGTGTGGATGACAATTGTGCCAAGGACCAGGGGGGGGGGGGTGTTGGGGATTTTTCACAGGCAATGGCTGGTGTTAGTGATTCAATCATCAAGGCATCATGCTTGATATGGTGTCGGGGTGATTGAAGCGCATTATTTCTATTATTCCATTGCAGTAATAAATTAAATAGTTCAACTTTCCATACTGTAGAATCAGTGGGAGCCCTGAGTGTGTCACTTACCACTGCCGCCTGCTGCTAGATGTGCATTGTCACTTGCCACGCTGCCTGTCACCAGAAGCGGAATGTCACTTGCCACACTGCCTGCCACAAGATGTGGATTGCCACCTGCCACGTTGCCTGTCACCAGATGCAGAGTGAGTGGAGCGCCCCTTGTGGTATGTCAGGCGGACAGCTGAGGGGGTGAACTACAAGTCCCAGCACACCTCACCTGTACTCCCACACACAGCTCACCTGTCATTGATGACGTCACATCTCTGTGGGATCGCCCCTCTGGATGTTGCAGGGTGTCTCTCTCCTAATGCTGCAACTGGTCTCATCTGGCAGAGGGAGGGTCCGGGACTCCTTCGGCTCTCAATCTCTGGCTCCACCCTTCTGCCATCCCTGATTAGCTGTCTGGGGGGCAGGCAATCTGCGCCGCTGAACAAGGAATCCTAAGTTTTAACACACGAGGAGCTGGGGGAGAGCGGCGATGCGGGGCAGGCAGTATGAGATGATGTCATCTCTCTGCTCCCCGCTGCACCTCCGACACAGACTGGCTTTGAGGGCGGAAGAGCGGTGATGCAGAGGGGGCGGAGAGAGATGATATCATCTCTGCTTGCCCGCCCGCTCGCTTCTTCCATCCACCCAGCGGTCTCATACCGGTATCCCAGCATGTGTCTTGCGGCCGACCGCACCCGCGGCCCACCTGCAGAAGGGCCACGGCCCGGTAGTGGGCCGGGGACCGGGGGTTGATGGCCCCTGTATTAAGGTATATATAAATATTTTTTTGTTCTCAAATAAAAAAAATAGGATGTTTTTATTATACAAAATGGATTATTTTTCTGTGATATTTATTAGCATCTTTAAATTTCCTAAAAAAAAAGGGGGGGGGGGGCTTTCAATTTGCAGGCATTGTGTCTCCTTTATTGTCGTGTGACTTCATTAGCACAACCAAGCAATGAATTTAGTTCCAGCATTTTTGGAAAACGCCCAATCAAAGATAATCAAGCCATCTAGTGACATAACGGTGCAAGGAGCATAAAAAGAATTTCCAGAATTATTATGAAATGCTATGAAATGTGCTACTTGGACAACTCGGTCACTTGGCTTTTTACAAATCTCCTAGTTAAAGAGGAAGTAAACCCTGATGAGTTTACTTCCTCTTTGATTCCCTGCAAAGGTAAAGCATAATGGGCTACTATGCATCGCAGAGTAGTCCATTATGTGTCACTTACCTGACACAGGAGCCAGTGAAGTCACCGCTGTCCCCTTGTGTACGGAGCCTCCATCTTCTTGGTGGGTTTCATTGCTCCGGCGCTGTCATTTGACAGGATGGCTGTGTTCGGCGGCCGCTCTGTGACACATCGCCGTTAACAGTGGCGCGCTCAGTGCGCCTGCGCGCCACTGTCTACGATGCATGCACTGTAGACGGCGGTGCCTGTCTTTTGGCAAATATCTCCTAAACCGTGTAGGTTTAGAAGATATTTCTTGGACCTACAGGTAAGCCTTAATCTAGGCTTACCTGTAGGTCAAAGTGGTTTGTAAGGGTTTACAACCACTTTAACCCTATGTGTTATTCTTTCACACTAGAATGTTGTCCAAAGCTGAAATGCTCTATGTATTTGGCTTGTGCAGAGTTAATACTGATCACCTGAGCATTTACCTTGAAAAGCAGAATGTAGTGTCAGCCCGTGCCTATAAATAACTATACAATGCTTAGAATGCAAAAAAAATGGCCTGCAGCTACAGAAACATCAATTAAACATCACTTGTGGTGTCTATCAGATAAAACGCACATGTGATGGTGGCGTGCTGCTTTTTCACAATGAATACAGTCTTACAAGAAGGTGCCGCAGAATAAAGATTTTGACCTTCAAAACAGGAGAAGGAAAACTTTCACTAACTGCCAAATAAAAGGTTTAAATAAGGTCACTAAGCACACTTTGTATATAAACTGACAAAAACACATAACACAAATTGAATTTCATTTAAAAAAAATGAAATGACTGTTTGCCGGTTTTTGTGTCTCTAAAGCCTAGTAGATTATCGGACGAATGATCGTCTGTTTTTTTTTTTTTTTTATGCTAGTCTCCATATCTAAAGGGAATAGATTACTAAAGTACGAAAATTCTCATATGACAGAATAAAAATTTGGAAGTGATGTAATGTATTTGTATTATATTTTGGACGAAAAACGTACTGGTTAAACGTAAATCGTACGATCTGGTAACGTATGAGAAACTTTTTTTGTGTTTGTCCCATCAGAAAGTTTCGAATGAAAGCTGTGTACTAACGATCAGATATTTTTTTTACAATATTCTGTTTGCATGTACGGGGCTTAACCACTTACAGACCGGACCATTTTGCTGGCTTAAGACCAGACCACTTTTTGTGATTCGGCACTGCGTCGCTTTAACTGACAATTGCGCGGTCGTGCGACGTGGCTCCCAAACAAAATTGGCGGCCTTTTTTTCCCCACAAATAGAGGTTTCTTTTGGTGGTATTTGATCACCCCTGCGGTTTGTAGTTTTTGCGCTATAAACAAAAATAGAGACAATTTTGAAAAAAACGCATTATTTTTTACTTTTTGTTATAATAAATATCCCCTAAAATATATAAAAAAAACATTTTTTTCCCTCTGTTTAGGCCGATACATATTCTTCTACATATTTTTCATTTAAAAAAATCGCAATAAGCGATTATTGATTGGTTTGCGCACAAGTTATAGCGTTTACAAAATAGGGGATAGTTTTATGGCATTTTTATTAATAATTTTTTTTTTTTTACTAGTAATGGCGGCGATCATCGATTTTTATTGTGACTGCGACATTATTGCGGACACATCGGACATTTTTGACACATTTTTGGGACCATTGTCATTTATGCAGCAATCAGTGCTATACAAATGCATTGATTCCTGTGTAAATGACACTGGCAGTGAAGGGGTTAACCAGGGGGTGGCAGTGTAGGGGTTAAGTGTTCCTAGGGGCGTGTTACTAACTGTGGGGAGCTGGGCTTTGTGTTAGTGAACACTGATCTCTGCTCCAATCACATGGAGCAGAGATCAGCATCACTTGTTGCTAGGCAGAATGGGGAGATGCTGTATACAACGGCATCTCCCCGTTCAGCCACCCCGTGAGACGATCGCAGGTATCCCCGCAGCGACCGGACTCGCGTTAATAGAGGGGAAATATTATTTATTTTTTATCACTTCACGGTAAATACCAAAATATTTTTTATAGATTTTCTTATAGATTTTTGACAGATCTTATTTTATACATTCACAGAATATTTATTGATGGTTTGTTGTGATTTTAATAATGCTTAAAGTGAAACAATAAAAATGAAATATTTCTTTAAATATCGTGCCTGGGGAGACTCCTTAGTCTGCCTGTAAAACAGAGCATATTTCCTGTGTTTAGAACAATACCACAGCAAAACGACATTTGTGAAGGAAAAAAATTCATTTAAAACCGCTCGTTGCTGTAATGTATTGTCGGGTCCCAGCAACATACATAAAAAATCATTGAAAAAAACAGCATGGGTTCCCCCCCAGTCCATTACCAGGCCCTTTGGGTCTGCTATGAATATTAAGGGAAAATCCGCAATAAAATTTTTAAAAAATTGCATGGGGGCCCCCTCAAAATCCATACCAGGCCCTTCAGGTCTGGTATGGATATTAAGGGGAACCCTGCGGCAAAAAAAAAATGCCATGGGGGTCCCCCCAAAATCCATACCAGACCCTTATCCGAGCATGCAACCTGGCAGACCGCAGGAAAAGGGGGGACGAGATAGCGTTCCCCCCTCCTGAACCGTACCAAGCCACATGCCCTCAATATGGGGAGGGTGTTTTGGGGTCCCCCCAAAACACCTTGCCCCTATGTTGATGGGGACAAGGGCCTCTTCCCCACAACCCTTGCCCAATGGTTGTGAGGGTCTGCGGGTAGGGGGCTTATCGGAGTCTGGAAGCTCTCTTTAACAAGGGGACCCCAGATCCCGGCCCCCCTATGTGAATGGGTATTGGGTACATTGTACCCCTACACATTCACCAAAAAAAGTGTCAGAACAGTAAAAATGACAGTAGACAGTTTAGGACAAAAAAAAGTTCAGCAATCTCAGCGCAGATGACCCGAGAAGAAAAACTGAAAAACTCTGCCCCAATGCGAGGTGTCTGCAGCCTTTTTTCTTTGACAGCTGTTATATAGCTGAGGGTAGGGCCACCCGGTGATGTAAGCAGGTGACCACGCCCCCTTATGACATCATGTGACGTTACGTAAGATGTAAGATGGACGGAGATCGGGGACTTTTTTTTTTAATAAAGGACTTGTCCTAAACTGTCTCCTGTCATTTTTACAGTTTTAACACTTTTTTGGGTGAATGTGCAGGGGTACAATGTACCCGATACCCATTCACATGGGGGGGCCGGGATCTGGTGCTCCCCTTGTTAAAGGCCAGCTTCCAGATTCTGATAAGTCACCCCCCCCCCCGTAGACCCCCATAATTTCCAGGCAAGGGTTGTGGGGAAGAGGCCCTTGTCCCCATCAACATGAGGGACCCCAAAACACCCTCCCTATGTTGAGGGTCTGTGACCTGGTACAATTCAGGAGGGGGAGCACTCTCTTGTCCACCCCTTTCTTGTGGCCTGCCAGGTTGCGTGCTCAGATAAGGGTCTGGTATGGATTTTTGGGGGACCCTCTTGCCATCTTTTATTTGGCTCGGGGTTCCCCTTAAAATCCATACCAGACCTAAAGGGCCTGGTAATGGACTGGGGGGGGGGGGGGCGCATGCCATTTTTTAAAATAATTTTTATGTATATTGCCGGGATCTGGCAATGCATTGTAGCCGCGAGCAGTTATAAATTATATTTTTCTTTTACAAATGTAATTTTGCTGTTCTCATTCATAAAACTATGTACGGCCGCTATGTAAGCAGCCTAACATAGTGTGGGGCTTGGACTCAGCCCCCTGAGCCATGATTGGCCAAAGGCATCCTGCCTTTGGCCAATTATGGCTCTCACAGCAGAGCGTGCTGTGATTGGCCAAAGCATGCAGGTCAGGTGCATACTTTGACCAATCAGCAGTCATCAATGCCCTAGTACCTTGCAGTGCATTGACAGTCCCTCGTTCATTATGGGGCATTCCGTGGCGTTCGAATTTCCCATGAACACCCCATAATGTTCTAAATTCGGCGAATGGTGCTGAGATCATTTCTCTGTCACTCTGCTTTCTCTTGCTATCAACATGCTTCTAGAGCTACATCTTCCTTTCATCATCCAGCCCTGCTGTACAGGGATCTCAAGAGGCTGGCATTATGTTAAAGAGGAATTGTAGTCTGCTCACATAATTTGTAATAAAAACATCTTTGCCATTTTGAAGCTTCCCTCCAACCACTTTGCATATTATTTTATACATACTGTGATTCTGTATTTGTCAAATATACTGCAGAAATCTCCCCCCACTAAGTCTGGCTGCAATCATTTTAACTGTGGGCAGCTGAAGCTGCTGCCTGTTCACTTCCTGGATTTACACAGACACACAGAGGAACACCTCCAGCTCTGCAGCTCTCATTGGTCCTCTTATGACTCATCCCCCCTGCCTTCCTAGCAAACTCTTATGACAGTGAGAGAGAGAGCTGTGCATGATGTCATAAGCCTAGGTTTTTTAATAGACAAGAAACAGGAAGTGGGCTGTATAAGGTAATTTACTGGCAGAAAAAATGTTTTACTATCCAAAGTTAAACCAACAAGGGCAGAGGATTTAATAGATGGAATGATGAAAAAATTACTGAAGTTCCGCTTTAAATTTAGATACTTACATTTAAAAAATATATTTTTTTAGTATATTAACCGGTTCCCGACCAGCGCACGCCGATGTACGTCGGCAGAATGGCACGGCAGGCATATTGGCGTACAGGTACGTCCAATCTTCAATGCCGCGCTGCCATCACGAGCGCGGCGGCGCGCTCACGTGCCGGTCGGGACCCCCGTGAGTCTGGACGCGGGTCCCGTGGACTCGTTCGGCGCGGGGATACCCGCGATCGTCTCACGGGACGGCTGAATGGAGAAGTGCCGTTGTAAACAACATTTCTCCATTCTGCCTAGCAACTAGTGATGCTGATCTCTGCTCCATGTGATTGGAGCAGAGATCAGTGTTCACTAAATGAAAGCCCAACCCCCCCACAGTTAGTAACACACCCCTAGGAACACTTAACCCCTACACTGCCACCCACTGGTTAACCCCTTCACTGCCAGTGTCATTTACACAGGAATCACTGTATTTATATAGCAATGATTGCTGAATAACTGACAATGGTCCCAAAAATGTGTCAAAAATGTCCGATGTGTCCGCCATAATGTCGCAGTCACAATAAAAATCGCCGCCATTACTAGTAAAAAAATTAAATAAAAAAATATTAATAAAAATGCCATAAAACTATCCCTATTTTGTAAACGCTATAACGTTTGCGCAAACCAATCAATAATCGCTTATTGCGATTTTGTTTACCAAAAATATGTAGAAGAATACGTATCGGCCTAAACTGAGGGGAAAAAATGTTTTTTTATATATTTTTGGGGGATATTTATTATAACAAAAAGTAAAAAATAATGCGTTTTTTTTTCAAAATTGTCGCTCTATTTTTGTTTATAGCGCAAAAAATAAAAACCGCAGGGGTGATCAAATACCACCAAAAGAAAGCTCTATTTGTGGGAAAAAAAGGACGTCAATTTTGTTTGGGAGCCACGTCGCACGACCGTGCAATTGTCAGTTAAAGCGACGCAGTGCCGAATCGCAAAAAGTGGTCTGGTCTTTGACCAGCAAAATGGTCCGGTCTGTAAGTGGTTAACAATTGCACATCTGCAACAAATTGTGTTTTTTTTTAAATCTGCCTGGGGTTCAGCTTTATTTCAAACTAGCACCAAAATCTTCTAGTAGAAAAAGACTCTTAAAAACTAAAAAAATATCACTCAACATTTGATTACTAAATCGGAGCCCATTTAGTGAATCCTTATATAAACGCATCCTTTGATAACATCCCCCTCCTTTTTATCTGCTGTGTGTCATTGCTTTAAAAAAAAAAACTTGCTCCTCCACTTCATAGATGAGTACATTTATGAACTGTCATCCCTGCCCACAGGAGCGAGGAACAACAGTTCCTACATGAACCATGTTATGATGTCATACTGGGAATATTATACCCTTTTCCAATCAAGTCCTTGAAATGAGAGGATTTACATTTGTGTAGTTGCCGTACTTAGTTATAATATGTGTACTTGACATTTACTGTACTGTGCCCTGGAAATTACAGAGCATCTAAAGTCTGAATGAGACTGACAGTTGCAGGCAACAAAAAACACTTGGCATAGTGACACACTGGGGTTGATTTACTAAAGGCAGTTGCGCTCTGCAAGTGCAGGTTCTCCAGAACTTAGTAAATGGGAAGAAGCTCTGCTGACTTCCATAATCCAATCATGTGCAAGCAAAAATGCTGTTTTTTGTATTTTCCTTTCATGTGATTGGGTACTCTTTGCAAAGTCAATATTTACCTCATGTACTAAACACTGGAGCAACTGCAAGTGCAGAGAGCAACTGACCTTTGCAAAGTGCACAGTCTCGTTGCCCTTAGTAAATCAACCCCACTCTTCACAGTCTTGTAGTATGGTCTGTCTAATGCATTGTACAATAAATATGTTTGACCTTATTTATAACAGAGTTTTGAAATATGAATTGTCTCCAGTGGTCTTTTGAACATGTGCACCTAGCAATGGCCTACATATAACAGAACAACGCCCAACCATGTTCGGGTTCTTCCCCACATGACAATCGCATAATGGCGACCGCCTTCTGCAAAATCAATCGGTACCTCCTCTTACCTTCATCCTTTTTTCCTTAATCTTCCTGCTTGACCCTATACACTTAAAATTTAATTTCCCCTTCTTCTTTTTTTTTTTTTTTAAAGGGGGCCATAATGAGAAGATCTCCACACACTTGGCTTTTCAAATCGTATCCCGGACTGCACCCCCCTTAACAACCCCCCAACAAATCCCGCAATGCAGCTTAAAACGAAAAACATTTAGACATTATTTGACTTACCAGCTGACTGGAACCCCAATAGCCGCCTCGCTTGCCTCCATCGCTGGCTCGCATCCCTGCAGCTCCTCCTCCTCGCACACTGACAGCTCACTTAACGTCCTGTCGTCCTAGACCAGGACAGGTGGTGTCATCAGCCTACCAGGCAAAGAGGTCCTGGGGGCCGTGGAGTCCCACCATTGTAGTGCCCGTCTCACCCCTGAAACTCCGCCTCCTGCCACGGTTCCACACATGCCCTCACATACTGTGACCTGGATGGTCAACCTCGTCCTTCCACCGCCATCTTGTGCCATCTCGCGCCGCCCGTATAGGCCACGCCCACCAGCGGAGCTCCACCCCTTCAAATTTTTTTTTGTATAAGTGGCCCGACGGCTGTATTAATAAGTCTCCCTCACTGAGCCTTCCTCCCCACACAGCGATGAGGGCAGAGGAGGTATTAGTCCTGTGATTCACGGGCGGGGAAGCAGTGTCATAATGGCCCATGACCCGCCCACCGAGGTGGGCAGGCGGTGTGGAGTCCGCCCGGACCCTGCTCAGGCAGACGGCTGGCTATTCTTTGCTGGGGACCGGATTGTTCCCCCTAGAGGGCTCCTCATCTGGCGCATGGCCCCGAATGAGGGCCCTGATGCAAACAGAGTGCCAGAGGCCGCAACCTCCGCATGCACAGCAACCCTCAACTCCCAGCCTCGATCCTCTCACCTGGTTATCCATAAAGGCCGTGACCTGTCTGTGCATCCACCCCGGGCCCCTGTTCACCGCTGCTGCCTGCAAACTCATCCTGCTCCTCCAACACAGCCATGTTGGAGGAGCAAAGGAAAACACGACCCCCTCCTTTCTTCACAACTTTCTGTTCCCCAGCCCAGTCCCGCCTCCTTCTTATGAGATTATCAGCCCCTGTTTCCCTGACCCCTACCTCTGTTCCGCCCACCCAGGGCTCAGCTGCTTGTGTTGGGGGGCTCTGCTCAGTCCCAGTGCCGATCCTCAGAAGGAGGCTGGCTAGGGGGAGGCTGTGTGCAGAGCAGAGCCAAACTGGATGATGTGTGCAGTACTTGAGCAGTGCAGGGCTCAGGTGTAGCCTCTCACCTCCTTCTCCTCTTCCTTCTCCTCCTGTCAGGTCACACACATGCAGAGCCATCTTCAGAAAGAGCCAGGATGAGGATGATGAAGATGATGATGCTGCTGCTGAGGGATTTATGACAAGGAAAAGGTCTGCCAAATAAAGGAGGTCTCTGAGTGAGCAATTAAAGGACTCCACCAACAAAACCTGGGACCTGCTATGGAAGAACATCCGAGAGAAGTGCCTGGCAGATCAGTGATGATACCTGGGGGGATGGGGACAAGGTGACTGAAGATGGGACAATGTGAGGTCACTGCAGTCTGTGTGTGTCCTTGCTGCCTGTCACTGGAGGGTAGGAGGGAAAAATTCTCCAACTAAACTTCCAGACACAATCAACACATTGTATATACTTACTGAGACCATACTGCAATCTTTGGTTACAGGTATGAGATCATCGTCCTATAGTTCACTGGCCCCATCCTCTGCCCCATTGACCACATGCTCTGCCTTACTGACCCTGTCCTCTGCCCCGCTAACCCCATCCCCTGTCCTGCTGACCCTGTCCTTTGCCCCACTGACCCCATCCCCTAACCTACTGGCCCTGTCCTCTGTCCCGCTGATCCCATCTTCTGACCCTGTCCTCTGCCTCACTGATTCCATCCCCTGATCCCATGCTCTGCCCTACTGACCCCTGGCTTTTACCCTGCTGACCCATCCTCTGCCCCACTGACCCCATCCTCTGCCCTGCTGACCCTATAGCCTGCCTGACTGACCCTATCCCCTGCTCCGCTGGCCCTGCCCTCTGCAGTACGAAACCAAAATGCACCACTGCTTACATCTGAATCATCTCTGACATTTCAATGGGCGGATCTGGTTTGAACAATCTCACTGAAAGGCACCTGGAGGAAGCTAAGAGTCTGCAGCTGCTTTATGGCCCTGTGAGTACTAACTGTAATACAAGATCCCGGTGGCGGTGTACTATAGGGACATAGTGCCATTGTAGCTCTCTCAAGGGGACTGCTCACACAGGATCCCTGTTTTTGGTCTTCCCGTAGTCTGTCGAAGGGAACTGTATACTGTAGCTCAGCAGAGAAATTGCTTTAGAGAAGCTTAATTCAGAGAAGAGTGTCCTCTTGCTTTTGAGTATAATAGCCTGGGGTATCCCATACCCTCAACCTTCACCCACTGTTGAAGTTATTAGCAATAAATTACTACAATGACATTCCCCTAGATTTTTTGTCAGTGTGCTTGGAATTGGTGCTCTGGTGTGTTTGCAGCCAGTGCGCTATTGGAAAAGAACCCTGACCATTATTATGATCGGTGTCATTATCATCGTGATCAATAAGCAGCTTATTCTGAGGTTGCGCTACACTAGGACTCATAGAGGAAGTAACATTTCCTAATGATGCACAGACAGCCATAAAAACCTGAGATGAGTTCTAAGCTCTCATCACTAGCAGAAACTTTACATATACAGTTGCAACCCTTTTGGAATGATATGGATTTCTGCCCAAATTGGTCATAAAATGTGATCTGATCTTCATCTAAATCACAACAATAGACAATCACAGTCTGATTAAACTAATAACACACAAATAATTAAATGTTACCATGTTTTTATTGAACACACCATGTAAACATTCACAATGCAGGTGGAAAAGGTATGTGAACCCTTGGATTTAATAACTGGTTGAACCTCCTTTGGCAGCAATAACTTCAACCAAACGTTTCCTGTAGTTGCAGATCAGACGTGCACAATGGTCAGGAGTAATTCCTGACCATTCCTCTTTACAGAACTGTTTCAGTTCAGCAATATTCTTGGGATGTTTGGTGTGAATCGCTTTCTTGAGGTCATGCCACAGCATCTCAATCGGGTTGAGGTCAGGACTCTGACTGGGCCACTCCAGAAGGCATATTTTCTTCTGTTTAAGCTATTCTGTTGTTGATTTACTTCTATGCTTTGGGTCGTTGTCCTATTGCAACACCCATCTTCCGTTGAGCTTCAGCTGATGGACAAATGGTCTTAAGTTCTCCTGCAAAATGTCTTGATAAACTTGGGAATTCATTTTTCCTTCGATGATAGCAATCCGTTCAGGCCCTGACGCAGCAAAGCAGCCCCAAACCATGATGCGCCCACCACCATACTTCATAGTTGGGATGAGGTTTTGATGTTGGTGTACTGTGTCTCTTTTTCTCCACACATAGTGTTGTGTGGTTCTTCCAAACAACTCCACTTTGGTTTCATCTGTCCACAGAATATTTTGCCAGTGCTGCTGTGGAACATCCAGGTGCTTTTGTGCAAACTGTAAACGTGCAGCAATGTTTTTTTTGGACAGCAGTGGCTTCCTCTGTGGTATCCTCCCATGAAATCCATTCTTGTTTAGTGTTTTATGTATCGTAGATTTGCTAACAGGGATGTTAACATATGCCACTTTTGTAAGTCTTTAACTGACACTCTAGGATTCTTCTTCACCTCACTGAGCAGTCTGCGTTGTGCTTTTGCAGTCATCTTTACAGGACGCCCACTCATAGGGAGAGTAGTAGCAGTGCTGAACTTTCTCCATTTATAGACAATATGTCTTACCGTAGACTGAGGAACAGCAAGGCTTTTGGAGATACTTTTATAACCCTTTCCAGCTATATGCAACAATTGTCAACAATTCTTAATCGTAGGTCTTCTGAGAGCTCTTTCACATCAGGCAATGCTTATTGTGAAAAGCAAACCCTGAACTGGTGTGTGTTTTTTATAGGGCAGGGCAGCTGTAACCAACACCTCTAATCTCATCTCATTGATTGGACTCCAGTTGGCTGACACCTCACTCCAATTAGCTCTTGGAGATCTCATTAATCTAGGGGTTCACATACTTTTTCCACCCGCACTGTGAATGTTTACATGGTGTGTTCAATAAAAAAATGGTAACATTTAATTCTTTGTGTGTTATTAGTTTAAGCAGACTGTGATTGTCTATTGTTGTGACTTAGATGAAGATCAGATCACATTTTATGACCAATTTGTGCAGAAATGCACATCATTCCAAAAGGGTTCACATACTTTTTTTTGCAACTGTATTTAAAAAAATCAGATCAACTTAAATGTTCATTTTTTTTAAATACAGGGGTGTGAGTGAGACCTAGTGGGCCTCTGAAGGGGGATGAAGGTGATGAAATGCTGAACATATTTTGACCTTCAAGTAAAGAGTGACTACCATGAAAAATATTGCATTTTGGTAACTGTGTGCAGGTAATACATGCAATAGAATTTTACATACCTTTATTTGCATTTTTCACATTTACATTCAGTTCAAACTGTCCAGTAAATGTGACTTACTGGGGTTGGGACATACTATAACACTGTCAGGAGTGCTTATACCGGGTCACCTTTGCTTTGGGTGACTTATATTGACCAAAGAAATGCATTGAGCTGTCGTAATTTGGTTTAGTATTAAAATTGACTTCTTTTGGAGAAAAAGTAGCTCAGACATAAGTAACGAGCCCTAAAAGAAAAAAAAAATGGTTCTGCTCCATTGCTCATGCACCCCTTGCAGTGTTATAGTTTGCTTCATTCACTGTCAGTTTCACTGATATAGATTGCAATGATTTTCTTTTACGTGAAATAGCAGTGTTGCTGACTCAGGGAAATTGTACATTGTTGTATCATAACACAAGGGATTGCAGTCCACCCAGGACCTACATATGATTGCATATAATTTAGATTAGAGTAAATCAGTGGTAAAAGAACAAGAAACAACTAATACATTCATGACAGAGCTTACAGCATAAAGCCACCAGCACCTTTTTGTGTGTAGAGCAGTACTTCTCAAATAGTGGGGCGCGCCCCCCCTGGGCTCCGTAAAGGGGGGCTCGTTTGACCTCGGCAAATACTGTCATATTGGATGTCTAGATCGGATCATCCGACTCACTCGCAAGCGGCATCCCACACGGCATTGGTTGCCTAGCAACTCTACGGCTGGAGAGAGGGGCCAGCGCGGCGCGAACACTGGAGATTGTCCCAGCGCAGCCCCAGTAGCAGCCCGACGCGGAGGACCACTTGACCGCCAACGCACGTGACACATGCAGAGGACCGGATTGGATAGACATGATGCTCTATCCTGATTGGCCAAACCCGCCCGTGTGACTTTTAGACCCGGAAATCGGTCCTCTGTACAAAAAAACGCCTAAAAGAAAGGAGTTGAAGACACATAAAAGGGGACACCGCTGATTCAGCCAAAAAAGGTCAGTGTTCTGATGAAAAGGCTTTTATTGTGCTCCGTTAAATCCTGTGCTCCTTTAAATCTTTTCTGCTACAGTTAATAAAGCTATTTTTTCTTGCAAATTGATCCACATTTCTTTCTTTTTTTATTCTCATATACGTTAATAAGGATACAGTGTTATGTAGAGGTGTACTTATAACAATTTTATAGACAAATGATACTATTTACAGTCGCGCGGGGGGCGTGAAATGTTTTCTTCTTCCTGGGGGGGGGGGGGGGGGGTATGACAGAAAATAATTGAGAAGCACTGGTGTAGAGTAATATCTAAGCCCCCTTGTATTATCTGCACTATAGTGTTGTGCAGAATAGCCCCACCGCCTTCCCCCTGCAACCACCAGTACTATAGACAGTGCCTCAACCAATGACAAGGCCAGGGCACTGACATATGGGAGTGGGGCAGGGCTGGACTGGGACAAAAATTTGGCCCTGGACTTCATAATGACTGGCCCACTTTAATTTTGAGTGTCTCCATCAGCACTTCTCTTACATCAGAGTGTCCTCCCTTTCCTCCCCCTCCCACGTGTACTCAGTTTTTAAGGCAGCTTCTCGTTCCTCTCTCCAGTCATGTGATAAGTGACAAGTGATAAGGGGAGAGAGAATGGAACGTCTGCCAGCTGTCTATCTCCCCCTGCAGGCTGGAGGAAGCAGAAGGCCTAATGCTCTCTCCAGCAAGTGACGGCAGCTGCTCCACCTAACAGGAGTGAAATCGCGATCACTCACTGAGGAGCGGCACCAGGACTGCACCTGACCGGCCCACTGAGCCATCGGCCCACCGGGAAACTCCCTGTAGTCCCAATGGCCAGTACATGCCTGGAGTGGGGGCATATTTATAGTTATGCCAAATGAGTGGCCCTTTAGGACAGTTGGGGTGTTTGGTGGATAACATTACATTATTTTAATTTCTTGCTTGGAGTAGTTGACATATAGAGACTGCCATTCTATACCATTACACCACTTCTAAATGATTTCCATGTGAATGTCATATGTATTATCTGCTTTGGTGTAATATTAGGTTGATTTTCTTTAGTAGAGCATTTTTCCTCTGCAGGGGTATTTTTACTTTGAAAGGTCATTTTTACTCAATCGATGTGGTAAAAATTCACCCAGAAAAGAATACCTAATTATTTGCAAAGAAAATAACAAGAAACCATATTTTAGCATGCACATGATTAAATGATAGAAGATAGCACAGGTTCACCTTATTCACTAAGCTAAGTGTAAATTCCCATGCTCAGTGAAAATTTGCTTTGCAATGTGAACACGCTTTACTCCTCTAAAAAATCAACCTTGATGTGTATGTACTTTGTGTAAAGCCGGTGTCTTGTCAAATAACGTCCTCCATCCGATAGTGTCCGCTGCGTACTGCGCATGCGCAGTACACAGCAACACAAGTTCCGAAAATTGCCGAGGATGAACGGCACCTGCGCCGTGAGTCCAGGTTCTATCCCCACTATCCAAGTGGACATAGAGTAGGAATAAAAAAGAGCCGAGCGCAGTGAGGCCGAGCCCGAAGCGTGGCGAGCGAAGCTTGTCTGCGAGGGGCCCTCTAATATTCACAACCCTATGTCCGCTTGGATGGTGGGGCTACCACCTCCACTCACGGCGCAGGCGCCGTTCAGCTTCGGAGATTTTCCGAAGCTTCGTCTGCTCCGTACTGCGCATGCGCAGTACGGTCCTGACACTATTTGATGGCCGGACACTATACGGCAGAACACCGGCTCCTGAAGAGCACGCTCTATGTGTTTTCTCTATTTAAAATTCTTAAAACCACAGTTGGATTTTTAGGGTCAATTATACCAAATTATGATTTCAGTACCAGTCTAGCTGGATTGTGCTATCTTCTGCTTGGCCACAGGTGGCGCTGTCATCACTGGCAAGTGTGAGAACGCAGTTTAGCTGAGTGCATTGAGTGCCATTCTTTCTCGGAACCAGCCCATTTTTCTGTCTGTTTAGTCCTGGTCCTCCTGACCAGCCCTCATGGCCCTCATGGCCTGGGGTGCGGATCCATCCAATTCCAAGTCTCTGGGCTGGCTAGCCCGGGGCAAAGTAACTGGAAGGAGGATTCAAAGGTGGTCCGGTGCCGTCTCATCTGTGGAGAGGCCCAGCAACTGGAAAAGCAACCAAGGGAGGACTCTTCGGGAGAAGGCCACGCATAAGGCTGGCTTCTCAGAAAGAGCCTGGAGGCTCAGTTGAAAGACACCAAGCGAATCTACACTCTCGCCGGACGAGATACTGGTACCGTATGATGCTCTCTAAATTTATCTACATCCTTCAGTTACATTCAAGTCTGTGGCAGAGACTTTATTCACAAGTGTTCTACATTCAAGTCTGTGGCAGAGACTTTGTTCAAGTGTTCTATATGCAAGTCTGTGGCAGAGGCTTCGCTTTATTCAAGCACTCTATTGGCTGCTAGGCCTAGTGAGAGGAGGTCTATCCGGTGGCTGTGAGAATCCAGTTGTGAGTGGCCAATTCTCTGGATTTCTATAGTGAGAGACTTCCTATCTTTTTGCAGTTCCAAGACTACCTGAACTTCCTACCCAACCCTCTATTCATTCATTGAGAGACTGTTCTGTCTACTTGTTGTCAAATAAATATCCTAAAAGTAGATTCAGTGTCAGTCTCTGCAGTTCTTTAGGCCATCTACCTCGGGAAACCCCTAGACGCACACGAGGTCAAGAAGGTAATGGTAAGCCCAATAAAACCAGCTGCTCCTTCTGGGGTCAGTGCTACATTTGCTTCTATTAACAGACATAAATGATGTGTATCTGTTTGTAGGGGAAGATATGCCTGTTAGATAGACTTAGTGCCCGTTCACACAGGGGCGACGCGACTTGCAGCGCGTCTCACAGACGCGACCTGCACACGACTTCAGCGGCGACTTGCAAAATGACTTCTGTATAGAAGTCAATGCAAGTCGCCTGAAGTCGCCCCGAAAATACTACAGGAACCTTTTTCTAAGTCGGAGCGACTTGAGTCGCTCCTATTAGAACGGTTCCATAGTACAGAACGGAGCGCGACTTGTCAGGCGGCTAAGTCGCCTGACAAGTCGCGGTAGTGTGAACGGGCACTTAGCAGTGTAATTTTCAATACGTGTTTTCCTATCTCCAATATGTTTAAAGTATGTTGCTTTGTATTTGTATAGAGGAAAGAAGAATAGGGTTGGCTTTATGAATTGGACAATTTCAAGGCTGAATGTGCATAGTAATTTAGAAACAAGCATTAAGCCTAGTACACACGGGTTCAATAGAAATCAGCTGACATTTGGGCCGTATGTACTGCAGCCGGTCCAACAAAAGCCAGCCATTTGGCCAGCTTCGGTTTATGGGGCATGACCGAAAAAGGTCTTCTGATCGGCGCTGACTTGAGACAAGAGTGTTCCCCCTGTCAGAACAGAATAATACTGCAGGGGAGATTGCTGTACTAATGTCGGATAGTTAGTACAGCAGCAGCAGTAGGACTAAGCTGTTAGTTTTTAAAAACTACTCATGTGCACTAGGCTTTAGTCACACTACTTATCTTTCCTCTGGGTGCATGACACTGAAATGACTTCATATTGTAGCACCTCTATCAATAAACTCCGCAGTCTATGTGCAGAGCAACAGAATCATGTCCATGAAATTATTGACTATAATAGCTGGATGAAATTGGCAATTGGTATAAAGTGCTGAAATGTCTCATTTAGCAGGGGGACACATGTTCTAATGAATCCAACTATAGAAGGGATGTCTCCTCACTATTGGGAGATTTCCTCTCACTTTCTGTTGCGTCGAAAAATGAGCCCAGTGTGGACAAAGGCAGCAATGCCAATGTTTCAGAGGCTCTAAATCTTCTGAACTCTACCTAAAACTAGAAAAATAAAATATTTGTGTGCGATTTACTAAAACTGGCACACACACAATCGGGTATAGTAATCCTGGTTTTATTGGCAAAGCTTAATTGAACAAGCTGAATTTAGAAGCTGATTGGTTCTAGGCACTAATATAGAACATACATTACATCATAGAAGGGGACAAGATTTATTCACAAGGGTAATACAAGGACACCGAATTTCTGACGGTTTTTATTTTTTGCGCCATAAACAAAAGAAGAGCGACATGTTTGAAAAAAAAAAACACAATATTTTTAACTTTTTGCTATAATAAATATCCCAATTTAGAAAAAAAAAAATCCTCAGTTTAAGCAGTTTATGTATTCTTCTACATATTTTTGGTAAAAAAGCGTATATTGATTGGTTTGCGCAAAAGTTATAGTGTCTACAAAATAGGGGATAGATTTATGGCATTTTTATAATTTTTTTTTTCCTAGTAATGGTGGCCAGCTGCAATATTTATCATGACTGCGACATTGCGGCGGATATAGACACTTTTGACACCATTTTGGGACCATTCACATTTATACAGCGATCAGTGCTATACAAATTCATTGATTACTGTAGAAATGTCACTGGCAGGGAAGGGGTGAACACTAGGGGTTAATTATGTTACCTAAGGAGGGATCCTAACTGTAGGGAAGGGGGTGAACACTAGGGGTTAATTATGTTACCTAGGGAATGATTCTAACTGTAGGGGGAGGGGACTCACACGGGAAGGAGACTGATTGGTGTTCCTCTGTACTGGGAACGCATGATCGGTCTCCTCTCACCTGACAGGATGTGGATCTGTGTGTTTACACACAAAGATCTGCGGTCCTGCTCTGTTAACGGAAATCGCTGGTGCCCAGTGGACATTGCGGCTGACAGGCACGCACAGCGGCTCCCGAGTGATGCTGCAGGGGTGCACGCACCCCAGACGGTCGGCGGAGGTGGTTAAGAGCATACTAAATATAGGTATTGGCCAGTGCATTCCACTCAAAAATAAATGTAAAGGAGCTAATAAAAATCCTGGGTGGCTCAACTCCAACTTAAAAATGCATATAAAAGCAAAGGAAAAGGCCTTCAAAAAATACAAAGCTGAGGGGTCATTGTCAGCATTACAACTTTACAAAGAATGCAATAAGAAATGAAGGGGGGGGGAATTAAGGCTGACTAAGATAGAACAAGAAAGGCACATAGCAGAGTAGAGTAAAAAGAATCTCAAGGAATTCTTTAACCTCCCTGGCGGTATGATTAGTTCTGGTTTTAGGTGCTAAAAGCGGTACAATTATTTTGCATGGAAATTTGGCGTTTTATATTGTAGTCCTGTAATTCTTAGGAATAGCTCTCTTAAATCTGTTCAAACCAGAGTCTAGCAGACATCCCGGGTATGATAACGTTTATAATATAATAAAGAATAATAAAAATTAATCAATAATGTAATCAAATCCTAAAACACTGAAAAAGGGACACGTTTTGGTTGCTATGGACAATCTCCAAATTCCAGGCAGAAAAAACAGTATTTATAATATAAAAGTGCATGCAGGGCACTGCACAGACCACTAGGGACAAAGGGGATGTGTAATTTTGTATACAGTACTGTAATCTGTAAGATTACAGTGCTGTGTGTGCTTTGTGTCTTTTTACTTTTTTGAATTTGCTGCCGTTCTCCGCTCCCGTGTGCCGTAACGCCGCAGGGAACGGAGCTCGGCGGCATTCGGCACTGTGAATTGAGCGGAGGACAGCTCGCTCACACAGTGCGGGGCACATCGCTGGATCCAGGGGACAAGGTAAGTAACTCTCCCTGTGTCCTCCCCTGCATCCAGCGAAGCGATCCCGAGTCTGGCTCGGGGTTACCGCTCCTGTTAGTGAAATCCCAACCCGAGCCAGACTCGGGATTACCGCTAGGGGGGTTAAGAGTGGTGAGGATGTGGAATTCTCTTCCACAAAGGGGGGGTATCAGTGGGCAGCATCGATAATTTCAAAAAACTTTTCGATGGGCGCCTTAACGACCACAACACACAGGAATATACTATGTACTATTAGCATAAAAGCCCAAATGGGTTGTACTGGATGGACTTGTGTCTTTTTTTTAACCTCACCAGCTATGTAACACAATGACATTACAAAGACTGAAACAGCCAGAATCTGGAGCAGCTGTCCATGGCAACCAGTCGGCGTTTGTCTTTCATTTTCAAGAGTCTGCCCCAGCTTTAGTAAATTGTCCCCAATGTATTTTATCTGTGCATTTTAGTTTTTATTTGCAGCAAAATACATCAAGCTCAATGAGCTCTAGGGGTTTACCATTTTTTTCACCGAATGTTGATCGCTCTGCAGAAGGACCACAGGCGCATCCACTTGGCTCTCAGGGAACACGTAATGCATTTTCATTCAGGAAATCAGGTATGCTAACTGTGCCAAAAATGATTGACCTATTTTTATGTGTAACCCATTCCTAATTGCACAGTTACCACACGGCCTACATAACACACAAACAGTTCTTACATTATTTTAAAGTGCATCTAAACCAAGAATAAAAATGTAAAATATTGCATCTTCCTTAGCCCTTGTACACACGGTCGGACATTCTGCCAACCAAATCCGTTGGATTTTGTCCGACGGATTTTGTCCGAAACTGTTGCATACACACGGTCGGACCAAGTTGTCGGAAAATCCGATCGTTCAGAACGTGATGACGTTATTTCGTTAAGATGGGACTACGTTCACGCTAGTAGCCAATAGCTTTGGTGTAGGAATTTGATCTGAGCATGCGTGGCACTTTGTCCGATCGGAATTCTCTACACATGATTGGAGTATGTCCGATCGGACCAGTTTGTCGGAAAATATTTCCAACAAGTTGGAAAATTGGGTCCGACGGATATTCAGACGGAAACAGTCCGATGCATACCACACACAGTCGGATTATCCGACAAAACGCTCCGATAGGACACATTCCGTCAGAATCTCCAAGAATCTCCAAGGGCTTATATGTAGTGGGCGCATGAAGCCTCTTGCACACTGTTGCCTAAAAACTCATCATAAAACGTATATTTTAAAAAGGTTACAATTCCTAAATAAATGCAAGAAATGTTGGCCAGGAATACTGGTGTTCAAACATCACTACTGTCTGCAAGTACCCTAGGTGGTCTTTTTGCAGATTTTACTTACTTTAAAAAAAAATTTGCTTGGTGACCATGCCAGTAAAGCATACCACAAATGTTACAAACTAAGGCTGCTTTCACACTGCAGCGGGAGCGGCATCGGCGGTAAAGTGCCGCTATTTTTAGCGGCGCTTTACCGTCGTTTTAGCGGCGGTGTGCGGGCGCTAGCGGGGTGGTTTTAACCCCCGCTAGCGGCCGAAAAGGGGTTAAACCCGCCCGCAAAGCGCCGCTGTAGCGGCGCTTTGCCGGCGGTATTGCCGCGGTGTCCCATTGATTTCAATGGGTGGGAGCGGTTTAGGAGTGGTGAATACACCGCTCCTTCACCGCTTCAAAGATGCGGCTAGCAGGACTTTTTTCACCGTCCTGCCAGCGCATCGCTCCAGTGTGAAAGCCCTCCGGCTTTCACACTGGAGTTAAAGGGGCCGGTTTTTTTCTGAATACCGCCCCAGTGTGAAAGCAGCCTAATTGAACAATCTACTTTAGATCTACCAACAAGTATGTAGTGCAAGGGCCTGCCTGATTGGATACAAGTTGAACGGATAGTGTAGGTACATCCTCATGTGATATAGATTTGGTAGAGCTAATGTTGAATGTACAGTCAGATTGTAACATGTTTAGTGATGCTGGCACATATCCAGTCCTAGAGGTGACAATGCTCACTGGCTGTATTGTATCTATGGATGAGCAGGGCTTTTGTTCCCTCGGAGAATAGGTGCAGGAACTCAGCTATGCCCCCCCCCCCCCACAACCCCATGTCCCCCACACTGTAGGTTGCACCACCTCTCACTTGCAGGGAGATCACCCAGCAGGGACATCAGTGTAGCACCCTCTAGTGTGTGCTAGAAGTAGTGAAGCTTATGTTAGATTAACTTCCGCTTATCCATCTCCTCCTCCCTGAAAGGTGCCACACTTGGAACCTTTCACGGGGAAGGGGGAAAGGGTACCTGTTTTTGACAGGCACCATTCCCCACTTCCCTTATCAGGAATGGCGGTGGCATGCGGGTTCCCTAGACAGGTAATTGTCCATATATTAAAAGTCACCAGCTGCAGTGCTTGCAGCTGCTGACTTTTAATTTTTCCTGGAGGGGGCTGGACCTCCTCTTTAAGGTCAGGGCTAAGCCTGAGCTGTAGAATTTGGTTCAGGGGTCATTGAGTCAGACCTGAATGACTCATCCTAACAGCTCCTCTGGTGCCTCCCCCTGTTTCTGGGACATTGGAGAATGTTCTAGAGCAGGGATATGCAATTAGCGGACCTCCAGCTGTTGCAGAACTACAAGTCCCATGAGGCATAGCAAGACTCTGACAGCCACAAGCATGACACCCAGAGGCATGATGGGACTTGTAGTTTTGCAACAGATGGAGGTCTGCTAATTGCATATCCCTGTTCTAGAGCTAGGTGCTTACAGAGCTTACCTCATAAGTAGGCATGAGCCATGCCAGCAGGGGTAGTCGGATGGAAGATGGGGATACAGTGCTGAGCAGGCTGTCTGCCTTGGGCCGGGGCTCGGGTTCTGGAAAGATCCTGCCACAACACACAGGAGGAGGCCCTTCCTGGAGGCACGAGAGCATAAGAGGACAGAGTGAGTAGATTGGGGGGACTAACAAGGGGGAGACTGCCACGTGTAGTTAGTTCTCCCTGAAGACAGCTGTGTGCTGAAGCCTTCATCCTTCCCCAGGAGATCTCCTGAGAGTCAGCCAGGTGGGCCGGTTAGAGTCATGGAGGTGGGCTGGTCTGGAGGACTGGAGTGTCAGTCTGGAGTGGAGAATTAGACTGGAGGGCTAGTGAAAGAGGCAGCTGCAGCCAGGTGGGTTGGCAGTGCCTGAAGAGGTGGTGCTAGGACTAGTGGCCACAGAAGAGAAGTACAAGCTGTTTCACTGTAATTTTGCTACACAACAAGGGGCTGTGAGTCTCTGCCTATAAAAGGTCATTGCTCAAATCTGTCAGCCTGTCAGATCAACTAACAATGATTCAGCTGGAGCCAGCGTGCAAAAGTGTGCAGAAGGAAAGTAGAGGAGACTGTATATAGAAAGATGTTCCTGAAGTTGTTGCTGAAGCTTTGCTAAAGTCAAGTGGGCATCCCATAACCTCCCATCCCTATCCAAGGTATTAACCCCTAATAAATAACAAAAACAAAGCCACAAACTATTCTTGGACTCTGGAGTACCTGTGAAAATTCAGTGTGCCTGGATGTGCAGGTGTGTGGGATCCAAGTTCATCAGAAGTCCCTAAGTGGGTGTGCTACATCAGCATCTAGGCACCAAGGAAAAATGTAGCTCACAGGGGGTGCAGCGTACTGTGTGCCCTCTCCCGCCCATGACTGCACTGCAGCCCCAACTTGGAGTTTTCTGTGTTTACAAGCGGTAATGATGAGCAGGGAGCAAATACCAGACCCAGAGGTGGTGGAACTGAGTTCCACCAAGTTCCAGCTGGAAAAAAGTCCTGTGGATGAGTAGCGTTGCCACCCTAGGACAGTGAGTGTGCTAGGACTTTAAAGCAGCAGACCCCATACCTTTTTGCACCAGGGATCAGATTTGTAGAAGCAAATTTTTCCAGCCACCGGGGAGGGGGTGTTCTGTTCACACCACAACCCCCCTTTACAGCATAGCCTGTCCCTCCCTTTATATAATTTCCACAGTTCCCCCTCACATCATAGCCCCCCCCCCCCCCGTTTACAGTGCAGTCCCCTTTACATTAATGTAACATGGACTGCACTGTAAAGTGGGGGGGGGGGGGCTGTGATGGGAAGGGGAATGCACTGTAAAGGGGCACTGTGATATGAAGGGGACTGCACTGTAATGATTCCAGTGCCCCATTATAGTCTAGTTCCCTTTATATCATAGCCCTCATCTCCTTTGCCCCTTGCAGTCGTGTCCCCCTCCCTTCTCTAACATTACACTGCCCCATTCCAATCTTTGCCTCCCCTGCACAGTCCTATCTTGGGCAGTTTTCAGACTGTATGTCCTTTCCAGGGTCACCCTGGCTGCAGATCTGTACAAAGAGCGGGAGCTGCCCAAATTTGCTCATATTAACAGGCGAGTGATTACCCGCTTAACCTCCCTGGCGGTATGATTATTTCTGATTTTAGGTGCTGGCTGATTAGGGTTTGCATCCATTTTAACTTTCATCCAGCTCACCAAAAACAGAGGAGCTGGCCCAATGACACAGGTCATTCTCAAGCCCCGTACACACGATTGGACTTTCCAACAACAAAACCGTGGAATTTTGTCTAAAGGGTGTTGGCTCAAACTTGTCTTGCATACACACAGTCACACAAATGTTGGCCAACAATTACTAACGTAGTGATGTACTAGACGTACTACGTGTTTTTTCAGCTCTTTAGCGCCACCCTTTGGGCCCCTTCTGCTAATTTTGTATTAGTATAAGTTCGGTGAGCGTTGATTCGCGCTTTTATTTTCGCATTTTTCATTCAGCGCTTTTCAGTTTGCGCCTTTCATTTTGGTGCTTTTCAGTTCGTTTTGGAACGGCTGTTCGTCAACCAGACATGTTGCTGAATCGGAGGAAATAATGTGATATTTATTATTGGCCTTGGAGTTATTGCTTTGTCATTATATTTTTGTTTGAATAATGATTTGATTTTGTATATTTTGTATATTTTTGGATGCATAGAATGCATGTTTTGGTTAAGTTCTATTGGCAGATAGCATGTCTAATTTTTTAAAAATTTTTTTTTAATGCACAATAAAAAAAATCGTGTAGAATAATACTTGGCTATGTGTTTTACTTCAAATGACAGTTTGGGAGTAGGCAGTTACATTTTAAAAAATACAATAAAAATTGACAAGGGACACCAACATAGTTGTATCTTTGATCTTAAAAACCATGGGATAATGGTGTTGTGGTAACTAGCACAAAAAAAAAGAAAAAACATAATAATATTATTCTTGATATCACTAGAAAAAAAAAGCCTTTGAAAATTTGTTTGCAATAACTCCATCAGTATCACCAGCAAAGCAGCTTCATTATTATCCCATTAAAGAAGAAGAGAATGTGCGCTGCATTTGGAGATTTCAAAAATAACGTCAGGAATGTCAATTCTCCATTGCACCATTACAAATTTTGTTTACAAGACCGACTGCTTCGGCTTCGGAGCATGCGTGTTTGTACTTTTAGACTTTTGTCAGATGGACTTGTGTACACACGATGGGGAAAATCCGACAACACACATTTGTTGGAGGAAAATTTGAAAACATGCTAGCCAGTATTTGTTGGCGGAAAGTCCGACAACAACTGTCCGATGGAGCATACACGCGGTCGGATTTTCCAACAACAGTCTGACATCCAACATTTCCCATCGGAAATTCCGATCGTGTGTAGGCGGCATAAGGTCTCATACACACTAGGCTCTTCTGAACGCTTTTTCCTGTCAGTAGAAAAAGCAGCATTAAAAACGCGCCTAAAGCCGCAATTCTGAAACACATTTAAGCACGTTTAGATGCATTCAGACACATCAAGGGTTTGATTGGCCAGAATATTATTTTGGTCATTGAAATAAATAAATGCTCGAGAGCAGGGCCATCTTTAATATTGATTGGACCCTGGGCAAAACTTTTCTTGGGGCCCCTCCCCCCATGCAGTTTTGCTCTCCACCTGCTCTGAGACATACATTAAATAGCAGCTAGACTCAAAATCAGTTTACTGAATCAGATCAGGCAGCTATTGCGATTGGTTTCCAGAGGTTACAGTGTATCATTACCGCTCACTGACTGGTTGCTAGAGGTTACAGCACATATTACGGCTCACTGATTAGTTACTAGATGTTACAGCACATGATTTCTGCTTGTTTGGTTGCTAGAGATTACTGTGGATATGACCTCAGGGGGGGCAAGATATACATATCAATGCCCCAGCCTACACTATTTACAAATGAATGCCGCCGCTATTTACATATGAATGTCAGTAATTTACATGTAAACAGAGTCTGCAGGTAGTCATCTGTACACAACAATAGGGCAGAGCTGGGCAGCATTAGTAGCAGCGCTTCACACTAAGAGATTGGGATACAGCACAGGACTAAAGCCTCAAGGGATGAGGAAATTTAAACCAGGATAGTTGGAAAGTATGAGGCAGCTGCACAACAATGGCAGGGCCCAGGGCAGCTGCCCCTTTTGCCCTGCCTTAAAAACGGCCCTGCTCGAGAGCTAACGTTTAGGCGTATTGGGTGATTTTTCTGCCCAAACGTTCCTCTCCTGAACTTGATTTTCCAATTTCTGCCTCTAAACACCCCTGGCTTTAAACTCCTCCAAAAGCCTATATGTGTATGGACAAATAGGCCAACATAGAAAGGTGTTTAGGAGCACAAAAAAAAAAAGAGTCTCAAACACTTTTATAATGGGCATTTCACAGTTAAAGGGGGGCATGAGACCAAAATCACTGGATTGCTTTGCATATGTATGATACAGACCATCAGATCATCTTTCACATTAACCCAGACCCACACACCTGCTTAATATCTTTATTTGCGCAGATTAACACATGCATGGAGTGTCATTGGCTCTGTGTTCTTAAAACAAATACATCAACCTCTTTAAATAACATAATATAACAAGCAGCATTTCATTGTAGTCCTATGGAAAAAATAATACAGCAATAAACCTTATACTGGTACCGTACATATCCCGGGCAAGTGTGCGCATACACAAGTCCACTACACAGAGCACTTACAGTTTACAGCTGTTTATAGTAAGAGATAAATACAGGCAGCAACATATATACCAAGTTCACAGGTTTAAAGAGCCACCAGACAGTTATAATAATAACCCCTTCACATAAATAGGGGTCGGGTCCACTTGTCACTTTGAGGTAACTACTGTGGGCATGGCAAAACCAACATGCTCCAGATCTTAGCTGCTCTCCTTTTCCAGAAAACAGCTTACTTTTCATGTCTTAACCATATTCTATATTATTGCGGTCTGGAACTGGACAGCAATTCATTTTTCACAGAAGTAAACTTTTAAATGATTTACAAATAGCTAACTGCAATCCTCTTTCGGAATTTAAGATGACAAGACTGCATTAAAGCTGAAAGGTAGGTATATTGAAAAATAAACATTTAATACAGCTGTATATATATATTTTTTTTTAAATAATTCACTGCATCTTTACATATAAATATCCATCTTAAAACCAACCTCCTGCCACCAATTTCACAGCAGTGCTCAGACTGGTAGACAGCACCAGGAGCCAATCAGGCCGTGCCGCACATGTACTGACTGTGGAAATGATGATAGCGGGAAAAAAAAGAGTAAGCAGAGTAAAAGGACTAATCAGCGTGTTGCTGCTCCTCCATCATTGTCCAATCAAGCAGGTTAGGAGGCGACGCCACTGTATTCCTGTTATCAGAAAAAAAAGCAATGCCACCCTCCTGGCTGTGCTTTCCAGCAGACATGGGCAGAATTACAAATCCATTGGCAGTTAAGACAGTCCATATATGTGTATTTCAGCTGTTTATTTAGCTGTTTGGCTTATATTTAAAGTGGTTGTAAACCCTTACAAGCCACTTTGACCTACAGGTAAGCCTAGATTAAGGCTTACCTGTAGGTCCAAGAAATATCTCCTAAACCTACACGGTTTAGGGAGATATTTGCCAAAAGACAGGCACTGCTGTCTATGGCGCATGCACTGTAGATAGTGGCGTGCAGGCGCACTGAGCGCGCCGCTGTTAACGGCGATATGCCACGAGTGGCGGCTGCACGGAAGTGACGTCATCGCGGCTCCGTCGAATGACAGCGCCGGAGCAGCGAGACCCACCAAGAAAATGGAGGCTCCGTACACGAGGGGACAGCGGTGACTTTGCTGGCTCCTGTGTCAGGTAAGTGACACATAATGGACTACTATGCGATGCATAGTAGTCCATTATGCTTTACCTTTGCAGGGAATCAAAGAGGAAGTAAACCTATCAGGGTTTACTTCCTCTTTAAACTGTATGTTCTAGGTTTATAACTGATCTTAGATTTATAAAAAAGTTTATGCATAAAAGTGTCAGCAACTAAAAATTTTAAGGGATTTCCACTTTCAACAAGAAAATGGAAATGCTTTCCATCTGCACCCATATGGATTGGGGGTTGTTTGCTGATTTAAAGCCCAGCTCTAAAGTGCTTGGAGGAGTTTGATCTTTTGTTGTGTGATACAGCTTCAAGTGGAAAGACCTCCATTAGGTCCAACTGGTGCAAGTGGCAATTTTTTTCATATTGAGAGTTAAAATTCCTATAAATGATTTTCGTTTCCAGACAAATTTCTTGAGACAAGCTTATTATTGATATTACATTCGATTATTTCTTGTCTCGAGAAATTTGTCTGGAAACGAAAATAATTTATAGGGATTTTAACTCTCAATATGAAAAAAATGCCACTTGCACCAGTTGGACCTAATGGAGATCTTTCCACTTGAAGCTGTATCACACAACAAAAGATCAAACTCCTCCAAGCACTTTAGAGCTGGCTTTAAATAATCGAATGTAATATCAATAATAAGCTGTAATTCATGACAAATTTAGAGGCATTGCTTATGTGTAAAGTGCAGCATGCAATAAGTTATTTTCGTGATTTGGTAATTAAAGTTAGAAACCTTCTGAAAAAGAGTCTCAAGTCTGCAGAAAAAATGCGTGGGGCAACATTACAAAATGTCTTTAGTATCAACAGATGCTTTTGTGCTCAGTTTTTACAAGTTTTTCTGTACACTGGCTAATCTATCATCAGTCATGCAGGAAAAATGATTCCTACGGCTTATTACCTATTTAGATATTACACAATGGGAAATCAGGTCACAGGATGACTGCATTTATCAGCGTATTTGATCATTAGAACTTCGGTGTCCCTGTACAATCTGGGAGATCACCCCAAATATCAGAATTTTATAGATTAACTCTTATGTGTGTATAGCCAAACCTTTTAGCCCTTGTACACACGGTCGGACATTCCGACGGAAAATGTCCGATCAGACCATGTTGTCGGATAATCCGATCGTGTGTGGGATCCATCGGACCGTTTCCGTCTGAATATGCGACCGACAACGTTTTAGAGCTGGGCTATAAAACTTTCCGACAACATGATCCGATCGGACTTTGTCCGATCGTTTGTAGAGAATTCCGATCGGACAAAGTGCCACGCATGCTCAGATCAAATTCCTAGACCTAAGCTATTGGCTACTAGCCTGAACATAGTCCTATCGTAAAGAAGTAAGGTCATCACGTTCCAAACGATCAGATTTTTCCGACAACTTTGTGTGTATGCAACACCAGTTTCGGACAAAATCCGTCAGACAAAATCCGACGGATTTTGTTGTTGGAATGTCCGACCGTGTGTACAAGGGCTTAGACATCAGGGTGCTCTATTGTGTGATTCAATAGCTGAACTTTTTCAAAGCAGTATCATGGGGCCAGCACAAGCTTAAAATTGGCTAGATTTGGTGAAATGCATACACTTTTATACATACAATCTTCTTGCATTTTTACTGCCGTGCGTGTATTTTTAAAAGGAGCTTGCTATAACAGTTTCATGTTTTTACTGCTTTGCTTCGTAAATAATAAGCTACATTTTATGTTGCCTAAAAGGGGGTCAGCTAATACTGCAAAATGTTCCCCAACAAAATAAAATACTATTTAAACCACCACCAAGGCAAGTCATACACAAACATAGCCACAGACAATGCTGGTATAAATGTATATTTGTAAATATTTTTTTTATTATAAATAAGAATATTTTTTAGATTTTATTTTTTTCTAAAATGAAACTGCAAATTTTGTGGCGTTCAATTGATCTCTTTTACTGCCTTATCGAGTTAGTTAAGAATTAGTGTGGGTCTCTAAGCCCTTGTACACACGGTCGGACATTCTGACAACCAAATCCATTGGATTTTGTCCGATGGATTTTGTCCGAAACTGTTGCATACACACGGTCGGACAAAGTTGTCGGAAAATCCGATTGTACATAACGCGATGACGTTATTTCGTTACGACGGGACTACGTTCAGGCTAGTAGCCATTAGCTTTGGTCTAGGAATTTGATCTGAGCATGCGTGGCACTTTGTCCGTCGGAGTAGGCTACACATGATCGGAGTATGTCCGATCGGAGCATTTTGTTGGAAAATTTTACCGGCTAGTTGGAAAAGTTGGTCCGTCAGATATTCCGATGCAGACAGTCCGATGGAGACCACACACAGTCGGAATATCCGACAAAACGGCCCGATAGGACACATTTCCGTCTGAATCTCCGACCGTGTGTACAAGGGCTTAGGTATGGTAAAGGTTACTTGTGGCCCAAAGGTATAAAATCTGAAACTTTCTGTAGATAACCAACATTTAGAGCTGTAACTATGCATAATGGGACCCCATAGCAAAACCAATAAGGCAGCTCTGGGTTTCCTATGCTTTGGGACCCCATAGCAAACCATAGTCTGCTTTGGAAATTTTCACACCTTTGCCAACATTATAAAATCTTTCTCCTGCAGTTGATCACAAGTTTTACATTAAATGTATCTGTCTATAAAATAAATGTATATTGTCCTTCTCCCATGGTACTTGTATACAAAATCATCCACATTAAATCTCAATAATAGTTATAATAAAACTTACTAGTCTTTATGGTTTTTAAATATTATATTGTCAAAATACATAGGGTTTTATATACAGTAATCGTATCTTTACTTTGCACTTTAGTGGCAAAACAATAGATTTATACATTTTATCATTTATATCCATTAAAGTGTTCCGCAAATACAGTATAAAGTATGGCAAGGCCTGGATGCAATTTAATATGCCTTTTTGAAAGACATTCTACATTCTTGGGTATTTTCTAGTATAGTATTAATTTGAGACATATCACAGCCTACTTCTCGGCTGTTCATATGACCATATGGCTTCTATTTTTAGAACTTAAAAAGGAGCTCCGATCTCCCCCAAAACAATTAAAAGTCAGCAGCTATAAATTCTGTAGCTGCTGACTTTTAATATAAGGACACTTACCTATCCAGGGATCCAGGGATGTCCACGCCCATGCCGATCCTTCATTTGGCTTTGAGTGCAGGCATCTTAAGTAAGGGAAACTGGCAGTGAAGCCTTCTGGCTTCACAGCCGGTTTCCTACTGTCCATGCGTGAGTTGTGCTGCACTTTCTGAATGTTCCAACAGTCCTATGGGACCCGCATGTCTCCCAATAGGCTGCGGGGGGGGGGGGGGGGGGAGGGGCTGGATATCATCGTAGATCGCTGCGGCAATCTGAGCAGAAAGCAGGAGTGGGTACCTGTAAAAACCAGGTACCCCCCCCCCCCCAAAAAAAAGTGCCAAATGTGGCAGTGGGGGGGGGGGGGGGGGGAAGCATGCATACAAGTGGAGCTTCCCCTTTTGGGAACAGACACTTTGAAAGCATTGGAGCCAGGTATAAGCATAGCAGCCAGATAGCTAGGATTTTTGGAAGAAGGCCTAATAAAGAGTGAGACCATTTTATTTTACTAACAACCAAAACAACTATCCGAAGATGTGAGGGAAGTTTCAGGACTAAATATAAATATAGTGTTATGTAACTTATCTACACTTAGCAGACTTTCTCACAGTTTTTTTGCAGAAAATGTAATTCCAGCTCATTAGAATGCTTTCTGCAAGATAGCGAAAATATCATTTTTTCTGTAATTAAGATACATACCAACCCTTTCTTATATTTAATAGGGGTTAACTCTAACCCTTTCATGACCAGAGGTAATTGATGCCTAGATACACAGGACAAATTTAGCAGCGTCACATTTTTTCATTACTGCGCATTGTTTGCAGTTCACAGTTAGGGCCTTTTTTTCAATTTTCTTTCACACAAGATTACTACAACTTCCACACATTTTCCAATTGATTCCAGCTAGAAAAATGTGTGAATCTTGCTTAAAAACATAAAAAAAAAAAAAAAAAAGACCACCTTGTATATTAAGCTGGTCATAACAGTGAGTTTCAATGGATATAAAAAAAAGAATATGAGATAAAAAAACAAAAACTTTTCATGAGGTTCTGAAAAAAAATGATTGTGAGATAAAATAACATGGTAAAATAACTAGTCCATTTTGCTAATTTCATCCTTATGTACTTTAATTTCGACCCATGATCAAGTCATTTGCTATCCAGGCACAAGTTGGCATTATTTTTTTTTCTAGGGATTCTATCTCACTAACCAGAGTATCCCTTCACACTTGAAAGCAGTCGGAAAATCCGATCGTTCGGAATGCGCTGACGTAAAACACGTACGACGGGACTATAAACAGCTTTCGTCTCGTAATTTATTCTGAGCATGCGTGGCACTTTGTCCGTCGGAATTGTCAACCCACGATCAGAATTTAAACGATCGGATTTTGTTGTCGGAAAATTTTAGATCCAGCTCTCAAACTTTGTGTGTTGGAAATTCTGACGGAAAAAGTCAGATGGAGCCCACACACGATCGGATTTTCTGACTACGCGATCCGAGCGCACATTTTCCATCGGAAAGTCCGACCGTGTGTACAGGGCATTAAAGCGGAGGGCCGTTTAACCACTTTCAGACCGGACCATTTTGCTGGTAAATGACCAGAGGTCTTTTTACACTTTGGCACTGCGCTGCTTTAACTGGTAATTGCGCGGTCATGCAATGTTGTACCCAAACAAAATTTGCGTCCTTTTCTTCCCACAAATAGAGCTTTCTTTTGATGGTATTTGATTGCCTCTGCGATTTTTATTTTTTGCGATATAAACGTAAAAAGACCGCAAATTTTGAAAAAAAATGATATTTTCTACTTTTTGTTATTAGAAAAATCCAATAAACTCAATTTTAGTCATACATTTAGGCCAAAATGTATTCAGCCACATGTCTTTGGTAAAAAAAAAGTCAATAATTGTATATTTATTGGTTTGCGCAAAAGTTGTCACATCTACAAACTAAGGTACGTTTTCTGGAATTTACGCAGCTTTTAGTTTACGACTGCCTATCTCATTTCTTGAGGTGCTAAAATGGCAGGGCAGTACAAAACCCCCCCAAATGACCCCATTTTGGAAAGTAGACCCCCTAAGGAAATTGATAAGAGGCATGTTGAGCCCATTGAATATTTTATTTTTTTGCCTCAAGCGATTGAATAATGACAAAAAAAAAATTTTTTTTTTTTTTTTACACAAAGTTGTCACTAAATGATATATTGCTCACACATGCTATGGGCGTATGTGAAATGACACCCCAAAATAAATTCTGCTGCTTCTCCTGAGTACGGGGATACCACATATGTGGGACTTTTTGGGAGCCTAGCCGCGTACGGGGCCCCGAAAACCAAGCACCGCCTTCAGGCTTTCTAAGGGCGTAAATTTTTGAGTTCACTTCTCACTACCTATTACAGTTTTGAAGGCCATAAAATGCCAAGATGGCACAAAACCCCCACAAATGACCCCATTTTAGAAAGTAGACACCCCAAGCTATTTGCTGAGAGGCATGTTGAGTTCATGGAATATTTTATATTTTGCCACAAGTTGCGGGAAAATTACAAACTTTTTTTTTTTTTTTTTTTTTTTCACAAAGTTGTCACTAAATGATATATTGCTCACACATGCCATGGGCATATGTGAAATGACACCCCAAAATAAATTCTGCTGCTTCTCCTGAGTACGGGGATACCACATATGTGGGACTTTTTGGGAGCCTAGCCGCGTACGGGGCCCCGAAAACCAAGCACCGCCTTCAGGCTTTCTAAGGGCGTAAATATTTGACTTCACTCCTCACTACCTATTACAGTTTTGAAGGCCATAAAATGCCAAGATGGCACAAAACCCCCACAAATGACCCCATTTTAGAAAGTAGACACCCCAAGCTATTTGCTGAGAGGCATGTTGAGTCCATGGAATATTTTATATTTTGCCACAAGTTGCGGGAAAATTACAAACTTTTTTTTTTTTTTTTTTTTTTTCACAAAGTTGTCACTAAATGATATATTGCTCACGCATGCCATGGGCATATGTGAAATGACACCCCAAAATAAATTCTGCTGCTTCTCCTGAGTACGGGGATACCACATATGTGGGACTTTTTGGGAGCCTAGCCGCGTACGGGGCCCCGAAAACCAAGCACCGCCTTCAGGCTTTCTAAGGGCGTTACAGTTTTGAAGGCCATAAAATGCCAAGATGGCACAAACCCCCCCCAAATGACCCCATTTTGGAAAGTAGACACCCCTAAATTTAGGGGTACACTAGTGAGACTAGGTAATAAATGGCGGGTGCCCTGAAACTATAAAAAAATAACTAACCAACCAGCGTCACCTGTAACAGTTATATGGTGATCACTGGTGAAAGGGTTAACTAGGGGGCAATCAGGGGGCTTTATGCGGTAGTATATGGGGGTCCCTGGCGCTATAAAAAGCTGCGGCGAACCTAAATACCTACTTGCCTAACTAGCGTCACCTGTGACACTAATACAGCGATCAGAAAAACGATCGCTTATTAGGCTGGGTTCACACTGGAGCGATGCGGGAACGCCACGAATGCGCGGCGGGTTCCCGCATCGCATGCCTCCCGGCGGCAGTTCACACTGCCCTATGCGAACTGCTGGGAGTGTCAGTGAAATGTTACTGACACCCCCAGATCAGTTCGCATATCGCAGTGCGATCTGCAAACTCGGATCGCATGGTGTGAACACCCATGCGATCCGATTCTGCTGCGGGCCAAAAAAAGGGTCCCGTGCGAATTTGCGGCGGGTGCGGCGGGTGTGGCGGGTGCGGCGAATGGCTGAACTCGAATCGCACAGAGATCGGATGTGATTTGCACTGCAGTGCGAATCACATCCGTTCTCAAACCGCTGCAATCTGAACCCAGCCTTAGTGACACTGGCGACGGGGGGTGATCACGGGGTTAAACCTTTATTGGGGGGGTTAGGGGGGTACCTTAGAACTAAAGGGGGCTAACCCTAACTGCCCTAACAGTTATTAGTCACAAATGACACCCGCCGGGTGATCAGGGGGTTAAACCTTTATTAGGTAATAAATGGCGGGTGCCCTGAAACTATAAAAAAATAACTAACCAACCAGCGTCACCTGTAACAGTTATATGGTGATCACTGGTGAAAGGGTTAACTAGGGGGCAATCAGGGGGCTTTATGCGGTAGTATATGGGGGTCCCTGGCGCTATAAAAAGCTGCGGCGAACCTAAATACCTACCTGCCTAACTAGCGTCACCTGGGACACTAATACGGCGATCAGAAAAATGATCGCTTATTAGGCTGGGTTCACACTGGAGCGATGCGGAAACGCCGCGAATCCGCGGCGGGTTCCCGCATCGCATGCCTCCCGGCGGCAGTTCACACTGCCCTATGCGAACTGCTGGGAGTGTCAGTGAAATGTTACTGACACCCCCAGATCAGTTCGCATATCGCAGTGCGATCTGCAAACTCGGATCGCATGGTGTGAACACCCATGCGATCCGATTCTGCTGCGGGCCAAAAAAAGGGTCCCGTGCGAATTTGCGGCGGGTGCGGCGGGTGTGGCGGGTGCGGCGGGTGCGGCGAATGGCTGAACTCGAATCGCACAGAGATCGGATGTGATTTGCACTGCAGTGCGGTGCGAATCACATTCGTTCTCATAAACCGCTGCAATGTGAACCCAGCCTTAGTGACACTGGCGACGGGGGGTGATCACGGGGTTAAACCTTTATTGGGGGGGTTAGGGGGGTACATTAGAACTAAAGGGGGCTAACTCTAACTGCCCTAACAGTTATTACAGTCACAAATGACACCAATGCAAAAAAAAAAAAAAAAAAAAAAAAAATGACATTGGTGTCACTGTGACTGGGGGGCAGGGGTAATTGGGGGGGTGATCGGGGGGTAAAGGGGGGGTGTGAGTGTGCCTGGCATGTTCTACTGTGTGTGGGATGTGTTGGTGCAACTCACTGATCCGCTCTCCTCCGTGTCGGAACGAAAAATACCGACACGGAGGAGAGAATACATCACTTCCTCTCCTGTGTTTACATTACAGGAGAGGAAGTGATGTCACCGGGGATTTCTATTCGTCGGGAGCGATCGCGAGGGGGTGGCCATGAATGAATGGCCGTCCCCTCGTCCGGGATCGCTCCCGAACGAAAACCGACCGCCGCAGGCACCGGGCGGGGGCCCGATCGGGCCCCCGACCCGCGGGAGGCAAATCACGTACATGTACGTGCTTATGCCTGCCCGTGCCATTCTGCCGACGTACATCGGCGTTAGGCGGTCGGCAAGTGGTTAAAAAAAAAAAAAAAAAAAAAGTCAGCAGCTGCAAACACTGCAGCTGCTGACTTAATCAGCCCACTTACCTGTCCAGGGCGCCCGCGATGTCGGCCGCCCGAGGCTGACCCGTCCCTCGGCTCTCGGGTCCCGGCGCCGCCATTCCTTGTAAGGGAAACAGGCAGTGGAGCCTTACGGCTTCACTGCCCGTTTCCTACTGCGCATGCGCGAGTCACGCAGCGCTTTGTGAATGGGACGCGCTGTGTTCTGGAACACACAGTTCCCAGAACACAGCGCGACCCATTACCCAGAAGACGCCGCACGGAGGAGAGAAGAAAGAAGATCTCCGCGGAGGAGGAAGAGGAAGATTAGGATTATGTGCCTAGCAACAGGCACTTCTGGTAAGTTAAAAAAAAAAATTTTTTCATTTTTTTTTTTTTAGATTTTTTTGTAATTTTTAATATTTTTTTTTTTTTCAGGGTGGCCCTCCACTTTAAACTGTGATACCTTTCAGGATATTAAGGTTTTGGATGCAGCCCTAAAAATGAAACACTGCAACACTTTTGGATAACGTGAACCCTTCGTGACTAAGTTGTCACTTATCACATCGGAGGCTCTCATGCAATGCTGGAGGTTGTCACAGGCTGGAATCAGAGATTGTTCAATGGAGAGCAGGTATGCCCAGCGTCACTTATAAGGATCGGACTTCCCTGCAACTAATACTGCCTCCAAGAGCCAATCAATAGCAGTGTACAGCGCTGGATGGGAAACCTCAGCTGCGTTCTCTGAAAGTGATATAGAGAACAATTAGAAGACTTGATTTTCTCTTTCTATATGCCAAAATTTAAAACAAAAAAGTGTGGCGCCACACTGTTTTGTTTTAATTTTTGCATCTTACTGTGTAGTCTTCAGTGTAGACTGTGTAGTCTTCAGTGTAGACTGTGTAGCCTTCAGTGTAGACTGTGTAGTCTTCAGTGTAGACTGTGTAGTCTTCAGTGTAGACTGTGTAGCCTTCAGTGTAGACTGTGTAGCCTTCAGTGTAGACTGTGTAGTCTTCAGTGTAGACTGTGTAGCCTTCAGTGTAGACTGTGTAGCCTTCAGTGTAGACTGTGTAGCCTTCAGTGTAGACTGTGTAGCCTTCAGTGTAGACTGTGTAGCCTTCAGTGTAGACTGTGTAGTCTTCAGTGTAGACTGTGTAGCCTTCAGTGTAGACTGTGTAGCCTTCAGTGTAGACTGTGTAGTCTTCAGTGTAGACTGTGTAGCCTTCAGTGTAGACTGTGTAGTCTTCAGTGTAGACTGTGTAGCCTTCAGTGTAGACTGTATAGCCTTCAGTGTAGACTGTGTAGTCTTCAGTGTAGACTGTGTAGCCTTCAGTAGTGTTGGCAGCTGGGTAGAGCACATCTTTTCACAGCGCAGTATTTTTTTTACACTTTTATCTCTTTCTATATGCCAACCTGTGGCTCACATGTGACAAGCTATCTCTTGAGGGTATAGTATATCTACAGTATGTCACCATACTGTCATCTGGACCATTTCCTCCAAGCAACTGTCAGAGAGAAGAAGCTCTGAAATAACAGTCCCCACAACAGCTAAGAGGATAAAAAACTGTTCACTTGTTTGAAACACATATTCATGTTTTTGTAGAAATGGAATGAGAATTTGGTGTGAAAATGGAAAATAAAAATAACTGGCGGGGAGCTTGCTATTTAAAGCTTCGCTCTACGATTCCACAACAAGATGCAGAGAGGGATTCAGGAACGCTTTGATGTTCCAGCTGAAATATTGTTTCCAAGGAGACTGGGTGAATTCAACTGTTTGAGGGGGAGGAGCTATCCCATGTCGTCTCCAAAGTGACAGATACAGAAGGAAATCTGGATTGTCTGATTACTAATAACTGTGCACTCTCTGCACAATAGTGTCATGGAGAACGGGACTGAGCATAGAATACATTACAAATAAACAACAAAAATTCTCAAAACCTTTTTATTTATATAAAAGCAATTAATAGTGTTTTTTTAAGTCTTCTCAAAATTTTGTATTTTTTGTAATTTTTGTATGGCAGTGGTTCTCAACCTCAGTACTCAAGTACTCTCAACGGGACATGTTTTTCGAACTTCCCTTAGATAAAATAACTCTTACCAATACCATATCATTGATATTGATTTAAAGCAGCTGTGCAAAGTAAAGGAAAACCTGAAAACATTTCCCGTTGGGGGTATTTGAGGACTTAGGTTGAGAACCACTGATGTATGGCACATAATAGCTTACTAGCATTAAACCCAAAATCAAAAATGTAATATACTGCAGCTTACTAATTCTTAAAACCTATAGTAAGTTTGGTTACATATTTTTTCGTTTTTTATTCTGAGATTGAATGAGAAGTGTCCTCCCTCCTGTGCACCCCCCATACTGCTACAGCAGTAATCTTCCAGTGCTATGAGGGTTACTACAACCCCTAGTCATAATGGTCATAATCACCCAAGAAATAAGGCCATAGGAGTATTGACTGTGCCCACCCTTTGCACCCCATCCTCCATTCTTAAAAGCTCTTCTATTGCCACTATCAATGAAAAGCAATCTACGAATGAAGGACAGGCGGATGAATAAAAGGTTCACCTTCTCCATTCAAAGATTGCTTTTCACTGAACTAGTTCCACAATCCATCAGCTAAAAGCCCTTGTACACACGATCGAACATTCCGACAGAAAATGTCCAAGACCGTGTTGTCGGATAATCCGACTGTGTGTGGGCTCCATCGGACTGTTTCCGTCAGAATATCCGACGGACAAAGTTTTAGAGCTGTGCTATAAAACTTTACGACAACATGATCCGATCGGACTTTGTCCGATTGTGTGTAGAGAATTCGGTTCAGTCAAAGTGCCACGCATGCTCAGATCAAATTCCTAGACCAAAGCTATTGGCTACTAGCCTGAACGTAGTCCCGTCCTAACGAAATAACGTCATCACGTTACGTACGATTGGCTTTTCCGACAACTTTGTCCGACCGTGTGTATACAACACAAGTTTCGGACAAAATCCGTCTGACAAAATCCGACGGATTTTGTTGTCGGAGTGTCCGACCGTGTGTACAACAGATTCACTAGACTGTGCCAGAGGGAATCCTTCTGGATCTATCAGCTAAATACCCTTTCCCTATATGGTTTGAACAAAGTCTTAGTGGTTAATTTACTAAAACTGCATCCCCATCTGGGGATTAATGTACATATTTACCATGTGTAGTGGGTTTGATCGTAGCTGTGAGGCGTCTCACTATTGTGGCAGTTACCTGGCGGTCTAAATTCTGCAGCTCTACCATATTATCATGTCTTGTTATATGAATATCTCTTATGTGTATGTTTTCCTTTTAGAATAAACTTTTCCCTGAATTATACTCTTGAAGAAGCGGATCTCCGTGAAACGTGTAGAGTCTGTAACTGGAAAAAGACAAATATCTAATCCCCCATCGTGGGTCGATAGATCAGTTTCTTTCTAGTTCACACCAGAGGAATCTAATTGTTTAAGGTATTTCCTATCATGGAATACTTTGTAATTTCTGTATGTCATATGTCTGCCCTTTTAGGTATTTTTAAATGGATTTTTTTCAATAAAAGTATAATTTTATATAAAGCTGTTTGAGCATTGAAAGTCTATACCATACCACGAAAGTCCAAGGTTGCCTCAATTTCAGTTATTTTTGTAGAATTGATAGGACAAAGGTACATTATATTTCTCCCTAACTCAGTAGCGTAATATACTTTTTTCTACTTGTTTACCTGTTTATCTTCAATAAAGAATTATAACATTTATCAAGTAAGACCTTTTTTGTTATCAAATGGGAATGGTAGCAGCCCTACACCCCACTGGAGTCTATCACTTACTACCTACAATGGGGATACAACCCATTAGAAGTAATTCTTTCTATACCCTCCACACAGTAACTTGTCGCTAAGCAGCCCAGCGACACCAGTCCAGATCTGTCTTCCACTCAAACTTGCTTTTTGCTGATGGAAGCTATAGTACAGTTTCTATGAATGGAGGATGGGGTGGAAGTAGCAGGCATAGTTGGCACTGTTGACAATTGTCAATGACAGGTCCAATGGCTGTATTAACCCCGCAGTGGTAAGCCTCTGGTGCTGCATGGGTTTATACTGGGGATGGGGGCAAAGGACAGAGGATTTCAACAAAGACAGCAACCACCAGCACAAGGGACACTTCTCATTCAATGTAAGTGTCGTTCATTGAGCTAATTAAAAAAAAAAAAAAACGTAGCCCTTGTACACACGGCCGGACATTCCGACTACAAAATCCATCAGATTTTGTCCGAAACTGTTGCATACACACGGTCGGATGAAGTTGTCAGAAAATCCGATCGTTCAGAACGTGAAGACGTTATTTTGTTACAACGGGACTACCATCAGGCTAGTAGCCAATAGCTTCTTTGATGTAGGAATTTGATCTGAGCATGCGTGGCACTTTGTCCGATCGGAATTCTCTACACATGATCGGAGTATATCCGATCGGAGCATTTTGTTGGAAAAATTTACCAACAAGTTGGAAAACTTGGTCCGTCGGATATTCCGACGGAAACAGTCCGATGGAGACCACACACAGTCGGAATATCCGACAAAATGGTCCGATCGGACACATTCCGTCGGAATCTCCGACCGTGTGTACAAGGGCTTAGACCTTAAATTTGGTGGCTGTATTTGTTTGTTTTTTTATCCTTTTCCCCCTTTATTTGCACCTGGCGATCCAGGCAGTAACAGAGACACCTTTGGACAGCAGCATTGTCAATCTGAGGAGAGGGTAGTGCCAGACCAGCAGATTTAAATAGGTTTGACTAAAAAATTCAAGCTAAACTCCAGCTAAAACTTCACAAGCAGCTACAGCAACATTTATTTCCTTTTGGGATAAAGCTGACCACTGTAAGCACACCTGTCAGAGTTAAATGGTTTGTCTCAACTATCTAAATACCACATTTGCTGGACAGCTTTGTCTATTTGCAAATAACGATTTAAAATAGATGCTGAAGATTAAAAACAAAAAAGCAGCTTAAATACATTACCTAAAAAACTAAATGGAAATGACCCAAAACCACGATAGTTTCCCTTTAAACAGAAATGACATTTCCCGTCACACTTTAAAAGAAATAAAACCCTGCAGTGATGTGCAATCATACTGGCTAAATATTTTGTTTAGTGTAGTAAAGCCAATGATACATTAGTTCTGGCTGGCTATGTACAGGCATACCCCACTTTTAAGTACACAATGGGGTTTATTTACTAAAGCTAGAAAGTGCAAAATCAGGTTCACTTCTGCATAGAAACCAATGAGCTTCCAGGTTTTATTATCAAAGCTTAATTGAACAAGCCAAGGGTAGAAGCTCATTGGTTTCTATGCAGAAGTGAGCCTGATTTTGCACATTCTAGCTTTAGTAAATAAACCCCATTATGTACTTAAGAGTGGGGTATGCCTGTACACTGCTTTATGAATAAAGGGCCCTCTGCCACTTATTCTGGGGTTTGTGTTGTTTGGAGCCAGATTTGCATTTAGGCACTAAAAAAACATTTTTCCATTCATTCTTTTAATCATATCTTTCTAGAATATGAACTGGAAATGTGGGAAAATGAGTTCCAGGATTTATTTGTTCCTAATATTCCACTCTCTGACAATCAACAATCCTAGAAAATATTATGTGTAAAAGACCCGTGGCTTGTGCAAAGGTTAATGTGCTGGAGTCTCCAGTGAAGCGAGTCCAGTCCTGCATTGTCATATATGTCAAGAGTAAAAAAAATAATTAGTCGAATGTGCAGCTCATGTATCCTTGAGTGCAAATATGTATCTTTGTGCATATCATAAATTATTACTATGGCTCACAAATAAAAAGACCACATTACTTGACCATATTCAAAGACAGAAGTTTTGGCTTATTAGTGCAGAGTTTGAACTGTGTAGGTATCCATAGACATAAGCAGGCAGAGCTAAGTGATACTGGTGGCTGAGGGTTACACCATGTTATTTGCAGAGATCTAGTGAGAATTGGCATTGACAATGTGGGTTTAAACAATTCAGTAAACAGGAAATCCAAATCCTTAATCAGACCATTCATTCTCCTCCAGTTCTGAGTCATCATCCGACTCACTGTATTCGACTGCAATTCTGCGAGATAAGATGGTGGCCACATCATTGGCCACAGGTTCTTTTTTTGCTTCCTGTTCTCTCTGTTCTTGAACTTTCCGAAGCTGAATACCTGCGGACAAACCATAATTATCAGTCTTGATTTAACAAAATACTCTTCTATTACAATATATCCTGTTCATCCATTACAGTGGAGTCCGCGTGAATACATTCACAATATGCAGTAGATCCAGGGGCGTACTTAGTGCATTTGGCACCCGGGGCGGATCCTATATCTGGCACCCCCACCATAAAATGTAAAAACACACACTGTGCCCCCTGCATACCTCTGCATCCTTCAATATCTTTTTGTCACTACTGTGTACCCCCCCTCTCCACAACTGCACCTCTGGACCCCTTTAAATTACACAGCACCCTGCACCTCTGGACCCTTTTACATTACACAGCACCCTGCACCTCTGGACCCTTTTACATTACACAGCATCCTGCACCTCTGGACCCCTTTACATTACACAGCACCCTGCACCTCTTGACCCCTTTACATTACACAGGACCTTGCACCTCTGGACCCCTTTACATTACACAGCTCTTGTACCTCTGGACCCCTTTACATAACACAGCCCTTGTACCTCTGGACCCCTTTACATTACACAGCCCTTGTACCTCTGGACCCCTTTACATTACACAGCACCCTGCACCTCTGCACCTCTTTACATTACACAGCCCCTCACAGCTCTGGACCCCCTGCATGTTACACAGACCCCCTACAGTGCAGCTCCCCCTCCCTACCATACAGACCCCATATTCTACAGTGTAGACCCCCCTACAGTACAGAATCCTCCCCTACAGTGCAGACCCTCCTACAGTACAGACCCCTCCACCCTACAGCGCAGACCCCCCTACAGTACAGACTCCCCTACAGTACAGACACCCCTACAGTACAAACTCCCCTACAGTACAGACCCCCCTACAGTGCCGAATCTTCCCCTACAGTACAGACCCCTCCCCCTACAGTGCAGACCCCCCTACAGTGCAGGACCCCTCCTACAGTGCAGAACCCCTACAGTGCAGGACCCCTTCTACAGTACAGATCCCCTACAGTGCAGGACCCCTCCTAGAGTGCAGACCCCCTACAGTGCAGGACCCCTCCTACAGTGCAGACCCCCCTACAGTGCAGGACCCCCCTACAGTGCAGGACCCCCCTACAGTGCAGGACCCCCCCACAGTGCAGACACCCCCCCCCACAGTAAAGACCCCCCCTACAGTGCACAGACCTCTTACAGTAAAGAACCCCCCTACAGTGCACAGACTCCCCTAAGGACCCATAATGTACCTCGAGCCCAAGGCAGTGTCATTGCAGGGGGGAGGTGTGAGCAGCACCCGAGCGGAGTGACACCTGTCGGCTCAGTGATCCGGGACCCGGCGCAATAATCCCCTTCTCTCTGTGGTCACGTGACTCACGTCACGCAGTTCTGATCAGTCTCGGCAGCGGCTTTCACTCACAGCCGAGTGAAGCCGCCTCCCCCTCCTCCTTTATGTCCACACAGTGCTGTGCATGCAGGAGGAGGGGGAGGCGGCTTCACTCTACTCAGCTGTGAGTGACAGCCGCTGCCGAGACTGATCAGAATGACCGTGCAACGCGACCACAGAGAGAAGGGGATTATTGCGGCCCGCCCCCCCTGCCCCCCACTTAGTACGCCACTGAGTAGATCAACAATATTAAAAGCAGCTCTTGAGCATCAGCCAAGAGACATTGCCAAGGCTCAAATGCTGTCATAAGTCTGCTGCAAGCAGGAGGAAGCATTTCCCCAGTCCCCTTTCCCAAGTCGTCAGACTGAAAAAATGCAACTTTGTGACAAGTTACAAAGTGCAGCAGTGATCTACAGTGCCTTGAACAAAATATTCATACCCTTTGAAATTTTCAACATTTTGTCATGTTACAACCAAAAACGTAAATGCATTTTATTGGGATTTTATGTGATAGAATAACACAAGGTGGCACATAATTGTGAAGTGGAAGGAAAATAATAAATGGCTTTTAATTTTTTTTACAAATAAATATCTGAAAAGTATGGGTGCATTTGTATTTAGCCCCCTTTATACTGATACCCCTAATTATAATCTAGTAGAACCAATTGCCTTCAGAAGTCACCTAATTAGTAAATAGAGTCCACCTGTGTGTAAGTTAATCTCAGTATAAATACAACTGTTCTGTGAAGCCCTCAGAAGTTCATTAGAGAACCTTAGTGAACAAACAGCATCATGAAGGAACACACCAGACAGATCAGGGATAAAGATGTGGGGAAGGTTAAAGTAGGGTTATAAAAAAATATCCCAAGTTTTAAACATCTCACAGAGCACTTTTTAAATTTGATCATCTGAAAATGGAAAGAGTATGGCACAACTGCAAACATACCAAGACATGGCCGTCCACCTAAACTGACAGGCCGGGCAAGGAGAGCATTAATCAGAGAAGCAGCCAAGAGGCCCATGGTAATGCTGGAGGAGCTGCAAAGATCCACAGCTCGGGTGGGAGAATCTGTCCACAGGACAACTATTAGTTGTGCTCTCCACAAATATGGCCATTATGGAGGAGTGGCAAAAAGAAAACCATTGTTGAAAGAAAGCCATAAGAAGTCCTGTTTTCAGTTTGCTGGAGGCAGCATCGTGTTGTGGGGATGCTTTTCTTCAGCAGGGACAAGAAAGCTGGTCAGAGCTGATGGGTCAAACGGATGGAACCAAATACAGGACAATCAAGAAAACCTGTTAAGTGTCTGGAAAAGACTTGAGACTGGGGCGGAGGTTCACCTACCAACAGGACAACGACCCTAAACATGTAGCCTGAGATATAATAAATGGTTTCGATCAGGAGTCTCCAAACTTTCTACACAAAGACCCAGTTTATTGTCCTACAGACTTTAGGGGGGTCGCACTGTGGCCAGCGGGAATAGAATTTTTTTCCCGCCATCAGTACCCCATCTTTGGTATTAGGGGAAGGAATAGTGCCCCACTGTTGATGTCAGAGGCAGGGATTATGTTCCATTGTTGGTGAATAGTGTCTCATATCAGTGGGATGAATAGTGCTCCAAGGGCCGGATAAAGACAAGCAAAGGGCCACATCTGGCCCTCGGGCTGCAGTTTGGAGACCCCTGGTTTAGATCAAAGCATATTCATGTGTCATTATGGCCAAGTCAACATCCACACCTAAATCTAATTGAGAATCTGTGGCAAGACTTGAAAATTGCTGTTTGCAGACGCTCTCCATCCAATCTGACAGAGCTTGAGCTATTTTGCAAAGATGAATGGGCAAAAACGTCACTCTCTAGATGTGCAAAGCCGGTAGAGACATCCCCAAAAAGACTTGCAGCTGTAACTGCAGTGAAAGGTGGGTCTACAAAGTATTGACTTGGGGGCTGAATACAAATTCAAGCCACACTTTTCACATATTTATTTGTAAAAAAATTTCAAAACCATTTCCTTCCATTTCACAATTATGAGCCACTTTGTGTTGGTCTATCACATAAAATCCTAATATAATACATTTATGTTTTTGGTTGTAACATGACAAAATGTGGATAATTTCAAGGGGCATGAATACTTTTTCAAGGCACCGTATGTAAGACATTTGGAACACAGCTAAGGATTGCACAGGCAACGGTATTACATGTCATTCCTAAAAAGATGGCTCTGTGCTTCCTAATAAAAAAAAAGAAAAAGAAAACAGATGAAGATATTTTTGGGCAGAGTACTGTGATCGTTGTGAGAGGTAATAGACTTCTACAACTACAATTCCAAAAAGATTTTCGATGCTGTGTAAAATCTACTTAAAAAAGAAGTCTGGGTTTAGGTTTTTTTTTTCCCCCATCATACTTACCTAGGTGGATGCAGCATCGGGCCAGTGCTGCACCTTTCCCCAGGCGCCTCTACACTGAGAACCGAGAGAATGAACATCGCTGATGACTCGGTTCTCACAACTCCCCGAGCAGAGAGCTGCTGACTGTCAATCAGAATTTCTCCGCTCTGCCCCCGCCTCCCCTCTCACTGGAGTGCTGAGCTGTGGAGGGGTGGCGAGCGGCCATCCCGGGCTCTCGGCGGCTCGTTGAGAGGCTGAGAGGGGTGTCAGTCCAGGCACCTGGCGGATCCAGACTTTATTGTCATGATGACGCGGTGCCTGGACTGATTCCTGTGATGTCAGCAGAATGTGAACTTCAGACCACTCTCTGCTGAAAACAGATCACAGGAGTGCAAAACGAATTGCACTCCTGTGACCCATAGGAGAAGCCCAGCCAAACGAGCTTAGGCTGGACTTCTCCTTTAAAAAGAGACTGCAATGATTTGCAAATCTTGTAAACCCTAATTTTATTCACAATAGAAAATATAAAACATATTAAATGTTTAAACTGAGAAAATGTACCATTTAAAGAAAAAAATAAGGTAATTTTTAAATTGATGGCAGCCATACGTCTGAAAAACAATTGAGACAGGGCCACGTTTATCATTGTGTAGCATCCGCTCTTCAATTAACAACACTCTGTAAACATCTGGGAACTGAGGAGACCAGTTGCTGGAGTTATGGGAGAGGAATGTTGTCCCATTATTACCTGAGCATATGCTGTTTTAAAACGTGGATATATCAATCAGCATTGATGGTGCCTTTCTGGATGTGCAAGCTGCCCATTTCATACGCGTTAATGCACCCCCCATACCATCAGAAATGCAGGCTTTTGAATTGAGCACTGATAACAAGTCGGAAGGTCCCTCTTCTTTTTAGTCAGAAGAACGTGGCACCCAAGGTTGCCAAAAAAAGAATGTAAAATTTCAATTTGCGTATGCTGTTTTTCCTTTGATGTGCCACCTGTTAACATTATGGTCGGCCTATTGGTCACTGTACACAAAACCACTGATCTATGTTCTGGTGGATATTCTGTTCTGGAATTGGCTAACTGTTTTGTATTTTCAACAAAACGTATTCTTGACTTTAAAAAATGTGATTCGTCTGATCACAAACAGTTTTCCACTTTGCAACAGACCATTTTAAATGAGCTTTGGCCCAGAGAGCATTTCTGGATCATGTTTAGATATGGCTTCTTCTTTGCATGATAGAGCTTTAACATATTCTCAGTTTAAACATTTAAATATTTGATATGTTTCGTATTTTCTATTATGACTAAAATATGGGTTTATGAGATTTATAAATCATTGCATTCTATTTTTATGTAGATTTTACACAAGCTCACAACTTTTTTTGGAATTGTGTTACAATTGTGTTACAATTGTATTACAATTACACATTACACATATTGTACTTAAATTTAACTTTAAAATATATATCTGATGCTAAATTCCCTTAAATGTGCTTATTGAAGTTATTGTTACAATTACACATTACACAGTGTTACAATTAGGCCGCGTACACACGGGCGGATTGTCTGCCAAACTTAGTCCGCTGAACCGTGTTTCAGCGGACAATCCGCTCGTGTGTGGGCTTCAGCTGACTTTTTCAGCGGACAGTCTGACGGACTTTGTCTTTCGGAATTTCCGTAATTTTGTCCGTCCAAACTTGGTTTTGTCCGTCCAAACTTGGTTTCAGCGGACAGTCCGCTCGTGTGTAGGCAAGTTGGACGGACTAAGTATGGCGCATGCTCAGAAAGGATTTACACGGCCGAAGGTTGCATTGCAGTGTATTGGACGTCGTTTTTCTAGTCCCGTCGTACGTGCTGTACACGTCATCGCGCAAGTTTTCAGCGGACTGTCTGTTCATCGTGTGTGGTCAAGTCCGTTCATTCAAAAGTTGAACGGACTGTCTGTCGGATTGTCTGACGAACTTAGTTGGGCAGACAATCCGCCCGTGTGTACGCGGCCTTACACATTACACATATTGTACTTAAATTTAACTTAAAAAATATATATCTGATGCTAAATTCCCTTAAATGTGCTTATTGAAGTTCAGAGAAGTTTGAAATCCTTCAGGTCCAGTTTATCTTGAGGCTCCTAGAGAAAATTTAGATTCTACATATGCATAAAGCTATGCTATTGCTGAAGATAGAACTCAGCTCATATGACTCCAATGAACAGCAGCAACTGAGAACTGAATGTAGTCAACTGGTTCCAATGTCCAATGTCAACAATCTTAGCAAAGGCCTAATAGCAAGCAACGTTTCTGACAAGTTTAGGAAAGTAAAGGAAAACTTAGTCGTCACACACAAGACAACCCTAATTTATTTATTCATCGTTACAGTTTGTCCTTGACTTATGGGCAAATATATCATCCTTAATGAGAAGGCAGTTGATGCTTTGACCCTACGTTCACACCTATGCACTTTTTTGTGCGTTTTCCATTTAGCAGAAATGCAGTACAGTCCATTTGATATGGTTTCCTGTGGTACACCTTCACAGCTGTGTTTTTCTGACGGTGCATTTTTGTAATGGGTCAGGGACTTTTTTCCCACAGCAGATTGCATTTTGGGTGTAATAGACTTCAATGGAGTCGCACCAAAAATGCAAGTGTTGCGTTTTTGATGTTTTTTTAAGGTGTTTTGCGGGGATTTATTTTCCCCTTTAAAAACACTGTATGTAACTGTGTATATATAGCTTCCCCTCTGACAGCTAAATGTAAAAAAAAAAGAATTACCGGCTAAAAAATAAACAAAATGAGAGAAAAAGACGGTGTGCCCCCCCCCCCCCCCTCCCCCAAATCCATACAAGGCCCTTCAGGTCTGGCATGGGTTTGTAGGGGACCCCCATGCCAAAATAAAAAATAAATAAATGGCATGGGGTCCCCCACCAAATCAACACCAGATTGCACTGCAGCCATGATCAGTTGCTCACAGTTGTAATTTGCAGACCCTTGAAGACTCTTCTTCCAGCTATATGTCCCTACTAAGGTGCAAGCTTTCAGTTTTTTTAGCTGGAGAAAGTGACAATCGCCTTCAAAGGCGGTAATAGCTAAACTTGTGTATAACTGAAAATTAGGATTCCGTCTGCTGTGGTGGAAGACATGACTTGTAGTTAATGAATTCACAGGGGGGTCCACTTGGCACCATGTTAACCCTAAATATGGATGTAACATTGTCAGAAAAAGGTGAAGTAAGCCTTTAAAGTGGTGGTAAAGGCACAAGGTTTTCTTTTTATCTTCATGCATTCTATGCATGAAGGTAAAAAAAACCTTCTATGTGCAGCAGTCCCCACAGCCCCCCTAAAACTTACCTGAGCCCCTTCTCAATCCAGCAATGTCCACAAGAGCCTTGCCTCTCTGGGGACTCCAGATTGGCTTTGGCAGCCATTGGCTCCCACTGCTGTCATTTACAGTCAGTTAGCCAATCAGGAGATGGAGCGGGCAGGGCAGAGCCACGGCTCTGTGTGTGCATGGACACACAAAGCCGCAGGTCGGGAACGTACCTGCTTGGGTGCCTTGCTCTGGGGGCACCCTGCAGGAGGGAGGGTCCGGGAGCACCGGGGTGGAACCTGAGAAGAGGAGAATCGTGGCTGCTCTGTGCAAAACCACTGCCTCGGAGTAGTTCAGTGTCACCATAGTAACACTGTACTACTCTGAGGTGGTAATCAGGGATTTACATTTTTTTTTAATTACGCATTGTTTGCTATTACAATGAAGATTTCAACTGTCATGTTTGGGTTAACCATTCATGACAACTGTGATCACTAGTGATCTGTTATTGGCTACATCTAATCACATGGAATAGAGTGCTGTGATTGGCCCAGGAACCATGTGACAGCATAGGAAACACAGCTGTTATGAATGTATTTATTGTTATTTTTACAACAGCTTTATTGACATTGTGATCATATGACCCCCATGTGTCCAAATGAGCATAGCCACCACATCTAAGGCTAGGGTCACATTTTTGTGGCTGGGGAACAAGTGCATAATCGTGTTCGTTCCTGAAATGCACTGCACTTTAGCAGATGCACAAGGGTGCTATTATTTCTTAATGGCACCCCCACGCATCAGAAACAGTGGCACATTTTGTCCGTGCGCCAAACTACATGGTGTTGCAGCACCATGCGGTTCGGTGTGCCCCTTTAAAAAAAAAAAAAAAAAAGGTCAGGGACTTATTCTCCCCTTTTCTGCAGGTAGAGAACCCCATTAAAATGAAAGGGCTGCCTTACATGCAGGACACAGCTTACAGGTCTGGACCTAGCCTTAGAACTAGTAAGCTACAATTCATAACATTTTTTTGGGGGGGTTTAGATATCCTTGAAGTAATTCTTTCTCAAAGATCCCAAAAATCACAACAAAGACTCTAAAGTTTCTGTTTATTTCAAAAAATGTCAAAACATCTACTGTGTGTTTAAATTAGAAGTCTGGCAAACTACCAAGATTCTGCTGCAATATAAAGTAACAGGGAAAGTGCTAATATTTTAGTTCTTCTGTTCTATACTTTGAAGACTAATTTCTCCACAAGCCTATAGCTACAGAGATGAACGATGCCTTATTTTGAAATGATTTAGAATGTTCAGAATATTTAAATACATTATTGTGCATAGTCTAGGCACAGGTTCACTTTTAAATGACTGTGTATGTTCAGGCTTACTCGGTTTCACCCAGGGGGCAGAGGTCCCTTAAAGCAATATTAAACCCTAAAATAACAATTTAATATATTGCAGCTTACCAATCATTAGAAGTACAGTAGTACAGTGGTGTGAAAAAGTGTTTGCCCCCTTCCTCATTTCCTGTTCCTTTGCATGTTTGTCACACTTAAGTGTTTCGGAACATCAAACCAATTTAAACAATAATCAAGGACAACACAAGTAAACACAAAATGCAATTTGTAAATGAAGGTGTTTATTATTAAAGGTGAAAAAAAATCCAAACCATCATGGCCCTGTGTGAAAAAGTGATTGCCCCCCTTGTTAAAACATACTATAACTGTGGTTGTCCACACCTGAGTTCAATTTCTCTAGCCACACCCAGGCCTGATTATTGCCACACCTGTTCACAATCAAGGCATCACTTAAATAGGAGCTGCTTGACACAGTAAGGTCCACCAGAAGATCCTTAAAAGCTACACATCATGCCGAGACCCAAAGAAATTCAGGAACAATTGAGAAAGAAAGTAATTGAGATCTATCAGTCTGAAAAGGGTTATAAAGCCATTTCCAAAGCTTTGGGAATCCAGCGAACCACAATGAGAGCCATTATCCACAAATGGCGAAGACATGGAACAGTGGTGAACCTTCCCAGGAGTGGCCGGCCGCCCAAAATTACCCCAAGAGCGCAGCGACGACTCATCCAAGAGGTCACAAAAGACCCCACAACAACGTCCAAGGAACTGCAGGCCTCACTTGCCTCAGTTAAGGTCAGCGTTCATGCCTCCACCATCAGGAAAAGACTGGGCAAAAATGGCCTGCATGGCAGAGTTCCAAGGAGAAAACCACTGCTGAGCAAAAAGAACATCAAAGCTCGTCTCAATTTCTCCACAACACATCTTGATGATCCCCAAGACTTTTGGGACAACATTCTGTGGACCGATGAGACAAAAGTGGAACTCTTTGGAAGGTGTGTGTCCAAGTATATCTGGCGTAGAAGGAACACTGCATTTCATAAAAAGAACATTATACCAACAGTAAAATATGGTGGTGGTAGTGTGATGGTCTGAGGCTGTTTTGCTGCTTCAGGACCTGGAAGACTTGCCGTGATAAAAGGAACTATGAATTCTGCTGTCTACCAAGAGATCCTGAAGGAGAATGTCCGACCATCTGTTCGTGTACTCAAGCTGAAACGAACTTGGGTTCTGCAGCAGGACAATGATCCTAAACACACCAGCAAGTCCACCACCGAATGGCTGAAGAAAAACAAAATGAAGACTTTGGAGTGGCCTAGCCAAAGTCCTGACCTGAATCCTATTGAGATGTTGTGGTATGACCTTAAAAAGGCCGTTCATGCTCGAAAACCCTCTAATGTAACTGAATTAGGACAATTCTGCAAAGATGAGTAGGCCAAAATTCCTCTAGGACGCTGTAAAAGCCTCATTGCACGTTATCGCAAACGCTTGGTTGCAGTTGTTGCTGCTAAGGGTGGCCCAACCAGTTATTAGGTTTAGGGGGCAATCACTTTTTCACACAGGGCCATGATGGTTTGGATTTTTTTTCACCTTTAATAATAAACACCTTCATTTACAAATTGCATTTTGTGTTTACTTGTGTTGTCCTTGACTATTGTTTAAATTGGTTTGATGTTCCGAAACACTTAAGTGTGACAAACATGCAAAGGAACAGGAAATGAGGAAGGGGGCAAACACTTTTTCACACCACTGTAGCTGCATCAGTTTTCCTTTTTTATGTTTTTTTTCCTTATATTTTGACTTGGTGATCTGGCCAGTAACACACCTACTGTATTAGCCCTTGTACACACGGTCGGACATTCTGACGGAAAATGTCCGATCGGACCGTGTTGTCGGATAATCCGACCGTGTGTGGGCTCCATCGGACTTTTTCCATCGGAATGTCCGACCAACAAAGTTTGAGAGCTGGGCTATAAAATTTTCCGACAACATGATCCGATCGGACTTTGTCTGATCGTTTGTAGAGAATTCCGATCGGACAAAGTGCCACGCATGCTCAGATCAAATTCCTACACCAAAGCTATTGGCTACTAACCTGAACGTAGTCCCGTTGTAATGAACGAACGTCATCATGTTCTGAACGATCGGATTTTCCAACAACTTGTGTATGCAACACCAGTTTCGGACAAAATCCGTCGGAAAAAATCTGACGGATTTTGTGGTCGGAATGTCAGACCGTGTGTACAAGGGCTTAGCGTGCCCTCACTCTAGATGAAGGAGGTTAGGGGGAACCTTTGGACAGCAGCATTGTCAGTCTGGGGGGGGGGGGGGGGGGAGGGTTAGAGAGGAGTTGTAGATGTACCAGCAGATTTAAATGCACTAACAAACTGAAGTCAAGCTCCAAATAATACTTTATACGCAGTTACAGCAAACTGTTTTTTTTCCTTTTGGGATAAATGTGTTATTTAAATAAAAGTAGATAATTGTAAGCACTCCTGCTAGTGTTAAATAATTTCTGTAACTGATACATGCTGCTGGAGAGCTTGTTGTTTTGAAAAACAACAGACTTACTGTCCAGATCACCGGATAGAAATACAGGAAAGAAACACTAAAAAAGAGAATGGATGCTGCTATCACATCTAAGGCCGCGTACACACGGGCGGACTGTCTGGCCAACTAAGTCCGTCAGACAATCCGACGGACAGCCCGTCCTACTTTCGAATGAACGGACTTGACCACACACGATGAACAAACAGTCCGTCGAAAGTTTGCGCGATGACGTGTACAGCACATACGACGGGACTAGAAATAGGACGTCCAATACACTGCAATGCAACCTTTCGCCGTGTAAATCCTTTCTGAGCATGCGCCATACTTAGTCCGTCCAACTAGCCTACTCACGAGCGGACTGTCCGCTGAAACCAAAGTTGGACGGACAATATTACGGAAATTCCGAAATACTTAGTCCGCCAGACTGTCCGCTGAAAAAGTCCGCTGAAGCCCACACACGAGCGGACTGTCCGCTGAAATGTGTTTCGGCGGACTAAGTTGGACAGACAGTCCGCCCGTGTGTACGTGGCATAAGAGTTAGTAAGCTGCAATAAAATAAAAGTTTGCTTTTGGGTTTAATAAAGTTTTAGGTCTGCCAGTTGCAAATCTATGAATTGCTTAAAGTATATCTAATGGCAAAACCTTTTTTGTATTGAATAGAGTGTAGAAGGATTAGAATACATGTCAGAGAAGAGAAAAGAATACTTTTTTTTTTTTTTTGCTGTGCCCCCATTAGTGAGATTTACCCTATTACTGATAGGGGTTTACTTCCTCTTTTGTTCCCTGCAAAGTAAGAGCATAATGGGCTAGTATGCATTGCACTAGCCCATTATGTGGCACTTACCTGCAAACGAAGCTCGCGCTGTCCCCGCTGGAGGGCGCATTCATGTTCGCCCCTCTTCCTACTGGGGCCATGGGCTCTGGCTCTGCGACTGGCCGGAGTCACGTGAACTCGATAGTGAAGAACTGGCAAGGAGGGCAGTTTCTTCACGGCGCATGTGCCGCTGACATCATCATCGCAGGACAGAGTAAATATCACCTAAACAGTGCACGTTTGGTCGATATTTACTGTACCTATAGGTAAGCCTTATTATAGGCTTATCTATAGGTACAAATTGAAAATTGAGGTTTACAGCCACTTTCATTACGGTATCCAAAATGAAATTTTTCCTATAGTTCTACTTCAGCCTCAGACAATTAGGTTGATTTACTAAAGGCACATAGGCTGTTCACTTTGCAAGGGAAGTTGTACTTTGCGAGGGAATCGCTTATTGAATATGATGAAATTTGCAAAGAATACCCAAAGATATGCCCAATTAGGAAAATAAAAAGCTGCATTTTTGCTTACATATGATTGGGTGATGGTATGCAGCAGAGCTTAACCGTGTTCACTAAACTCAGGGAATATTTACCTTCAATAAATCAACCCACTGCCTGTATAAGCCCTTGTACACATTCCGACGGAAAATGTCGGATCGGACCGTGTTGACGGATAATCCGACCGTGTTGTGGGCTCCATCGGACTGTTTCCATCGGAATATCCGACCGACAACGTTTTAGCCCTTGTACACACGGTCGGACATTCTGCCAACCAAATCCGTTGGATTTTTGTCCGACGGATTGTGTCCGAAACTGTTGCATACACACAGTTGGACCAAGTTGTCGGAAAATCCGATCGTTCAGAACGTGATGACGTTATTTCGTTACGACGGGACTACGTTCAGGCTAGTAGCCAATACCTTTGATGTAGGAATTTGATCTGAGCATGCGTGGCACTTTGTCCGATCAAAATTCTCTACACATGATCAGAGTATGTCCGATCGGACCAGTTTGTCGGAAAATATTTCCAACAAGTTGGAAAATTGGGTCTGACGGATATTCCGACGGAAACAGTCCGATGTAGACAACACACAGTCGGATTATCCGACAAAACGGTCCGATAGGACACGTTCCGACGGAATCTCCGACCGTGTGTACAAGGGCTTAGAGCTGGGCTATAAAATTTTCCGACAACATGATCCGATCGGACTTTATCCGATCGTTTGTAGAGAATTCCGATCGGACAAAGTGCCACGCATGCTCAGATCAAATTCCTAGACCAAAGCTATTGGCTACTAGCCTGAACGTAGCCCGTCGTAACGAAATAACGTCATCACGCTACGAACGATCGGATTTTCCGACAACTTTGTCCGACCGTGTGTATGCAACACCGGTTTCGGACAAAATCCGTCGGACAAAATCTGACGGATTTTGTTGTCGGAATGTCCGACCGTGTGTACAAGGGCTAACAGTGTCAAATAGCAAAGAACAGAGGCTAGGAGGAATGCAAATACCTCTTGTTTACCTCCTTCAGTGTCTCTTTTATACTATCCAAGTGGTAAACCTTTCCCAAAATCCTTTTCATAAAGCTAATTATTGTAATGCTTGGACTGTTATGAAGGGGTTAATAAAAAAATGTTTTCTTGCAAAAAAAAAAAAGTTAGCACTAAGTAACCAAGCAACAATGCATTTCAAGTATTTCCAGGATTAGCTCTACAATGAATAGCTTTGTGACTATCAAAAATGCTCATCTCCTGCGTTCTATAATAATCCAGTGGGTAGGTAAGCTATAAATTGATGTTTTCCAAGCAGACGGCTCCCTCTTACCTCTGCGAATTGCAGCCAGAAGGTCACTCCTCGCGTCACTTATAGGCATGAGTGGAATCTGAGGTTTTCTTGGTTCCACGGTGACAGTGGGAGGGGAAGCGGTGTGAGCAGGAGAAGCTGTGAGAGTTGGAGGGCCTGGTGGAGGTGGTGGGGGAGCAACTGGTGGTCCCATGGATATAGTTTGGGGAGGAGAACCCGAATATGGACAGGGTGGGGCTGGAGGAGGGGTAGGAGTATAGGAAGCAGTTACATTAGGAGCTACAGAAGCAGGGGCAGAAATTGGACTGTCAAATGCTGTTTGTGCAGAAGGGATCACAGGAGGAGGTGGTGGGGGAGCAGGAGGAACAAAATATTCTGTCATTGGCACTTGTTGACCACTGCAAGAAAAAAAAAAAAAAAAGTTAAACAGACCCTTTACTGCACCACTACAATGTACTATGCAGTCCCAGTCACAAGTAAAATACACAATCTTGCAGTTGTACCAACTGCTTTCTCTAAGCCCTATTCTTAGGCTCGTTCACATCATACGTGCATGAAAACTGATGGAAACGGAAGGATAAAATGACATCAGTTTCAGGGCCGTCTTTAAGGCAGGGAAAAAGGGGCAGCTGCCCTGGGCCCTGTCATTGTTGTGGGACCCAAAGCAGCTGCCTCATACTTGCCAACTATCCCAGTTTAAATTCCCTTGTCCCTTGAAGTTTTAGTCCTGTGCTGTGTCCCGATATCTCGGTGTGAAGTGCTGCTACTAATGCTGCCCAGCTCTGCCCTATTGTTGTGTACAGATGACTTACCTGCAGACCCTGTGTTTACATGTAAATAACCGGCATTCATATGTAAATAGAGGCGGCATTCATAAGTAAATAGCTGCAGTCAGCGGCATTCATATGTAAATAAAGGCAGAATTCATATGTGTATCATGCCCCCCTGCAGTGAGGAAATTATGTGCTGTAACCTCTAGTAACCAATCAGTGAGCAGTATTAAAGGCAGAGCAGTAAATAAAGGCAGAATTCATATGTGTATCATGCCCCCCTGCAGTGAGGAAATTATGTGCTGTAACCTCTAGCAACCAATCAGTGAGCAGTATTACTGTACAGTAATCTCTAGCAACCAATTAACAAGCAGAAATCATTTGCTGTAACCTCTAGCAACTAATCTGTGAGCCGTAATGTGTGCTGGAACCTCAAGCAACCAGTCAGTAAGCAGTAATGATATGCTGAAACTGATGGCAACCAATCGCAATTGCTGCCTGATCTGATAAAGTAGACTGGTCTAGCTACTATTTATTGTATGTTTCAGAGCAGGTGGAGAGCAAAAGTAAATGGAGGGGGGGGAATTTTTGCCCAGGGTCCAAACAGTTTCCATCAGTTTTCATGTGTGTCAGTGGAACTGTGTGTCTCCCAGAAGACAGCAGGGGGAGACAGAGGAGGGGCCGGACATGGAGTAGATTCTGTGGCAATCGCCAGAAGTGGGAGCAAATACCTGTATTAGACCGGTATCTGCTCCCCCTCCCCCTGAAAGGTGCCAAATGTGACACCAGAGGGGGGGAGAAACCGGATAAGTGGAAGTTCCATTTTTGGGTGGAACTCCGCTTTAATGTAGTTAAAATAAGATCAATAACAATAATAATAGTAATGGTAAAATGATAATGAAGATGATGATAAATTGGACCACCTGCCTAGTACTACTTATTCTATATGCAGCTTATATGACCAGCTTTACTTACTCCACAACACATGAATACATGAATACATTAATAAATAATTGTCTATAGGTATTCTTATTTGCCATTGTTGTACTAAGCTTATGGCTGTCAAAGTACACTCACCGTCCATTTTATTAGGTACACCTGTTCAATTGCTTGGTAACACAAATTGCTAATCAGCCAATAACATGGCAACAACTTAATGCATTTAGGCATCTAAAGGTGGTGAAGACGACTTGCTGAAGTTTAAAACGCGCATCAATATGGGGAAGAAATGGGAATTAAGTGACTTTGAATGTGGCATGGTTGTTGGTGCCAGATGGGCTGGTCTGAGTATTTCAAAAACTGCTGATCTACTGGGATTTTCAGACATACTCATCTCTAGGGTTTACAGAGAATGGTCCAAAAAAGAGAAAATATCCAGTTGTATAGGTGAAAATGCCCAGTTGATGTCAGAGGTCAGAGAATAGGCAGACTGGTCCAAGATGATAGAAAGGCAACAGTAGCTCAAAAAACAACTCACTACAACCAAGGTGTGCAGAATACCAACTCTACATTTCTATATGACAGAAAGTGTATGCATCTAAAATAAATAATTGGTCTTGCCTGTTGTGGAAAATGAATACAATGGAAAAAGATTGAAACAAATGCAGTTAAAGTGGTTGTAAACCCTTACAAACCACTTTGACCTACAGGTAAGCCTTAATCTAGTCCAAGAAATATCTCCTAAACCTATACGGAGATATTTACCCGAAGACAGCCACCGCTGTCTACGGCGCATGCGCCGTAGACAGCGGCGCGCAGGCGCACTGGTCAGGCCGCAGATCGCGGCAAAATGCCGCAGATCCCGGCGATATGCCGCGAGTGTCGGCTCCCATGCGCATGCGCGGGAGTGACGTCATCGCGGCACAGCGCCGGAGCAGCAAGACCCACGGAGACCAACCGAGAAGATGGATGCTCCGGACTACAGGGGACATCGGTGACTTCGCTGGCTCCTGTGTCAGGTAAGTGACACATAATGGACAACTATGCGATGCATAGTAGTCCATTATGCTTTACCTTTGCAGGGAATCAAAGAGGAAGTAAACTCATCAGGCTTTTAACTCATGGTTTTACTTTCCCTGACCACACATCCACAAGTTAGCAAAGCTATCAGCCACGTTAGTACACATCACCGCAATTGTGGCGCTCCAAACATTAAACCAGCTGTCGTGTTTTGCAGGCGTTACCACTGCCAAACGCAACCTGCAAGTACAAGTGCATGAAGCAAATGCGAGCCAAACGCTTGGCTTTTGGTTGTATTGTGATATTTCCATTCAAAATCCACTTTGGCTTAAAAAAAAAAAAACAAGCTTTCAGCTGCTGCTGTACCACCCTCTGAAAAGTGATCCTTGTTTTTCAGTGGGGTTCCAAGAAAACTTATGCTGGTAATCTACTAATAGACCTTAAAGAGGAAGTAAACCCTGATCTATTTTTACCACCTCTCACCTGCCCGTGTAAATGAGACCTTACAGTCACACTGTCATTTCAAAAAATAGAGGTGCAGGCAGCCAGCAAGAGTGTACTTAGGACTGTGAAAGACCTGCGGCAAAACGCGCTGCCTTTTCCTGGCCTGTTAGGCTGCATGCCTGGGTCTGTGTCTATGTACCCCTTACTCATTCCCTACCTTCAGAGCACATGTGCCAGTGACACTGCTGCTCGCTAGAATATCTCCTAAATGAGATGTTTATTTTACCTACAGGTAAGCTTTATTATAAGCTTACCTGTAGGTAAGAATCAAAATAAAGGGATTACAACCACTTTAAGACTTAATAGTAAAACTTGCTCCTTTGTAAATGGTATTTTTTTTTTTTGCATTGGTTTGTGTCCTCCATGGCAGTGCTCAGCTACCCATGCACTTTGCTTCATTTGCTCATCATAAGTCAGGAATATGCAACATACAACAGTAAGCACTTTGTTATGTACACCACAATATGTTTAGAGTGCAGTGGTCAGTAAATGTTGTAGTGCCCCTTAAATTGAGGGCCAGCAGAAGGTAAAGATGGCTAATGTCTGTGGTCGACGGCAGGAAAAAAATGTCTGGTGTTGATGGTACGGTATAGGAAATATGTGTGGTATCAGTGGTCAGGGGGAGGGGAAAAATGCCCAGGGTTGGTGGTGAGTGTTTGTGTTCCCTTTATATTGGTGGTCATAAAAGGGCTCTTTCAGAATCTGATAAGTCTCCCCTACCCCTGTTACATTGGTGGTCAGTGTATGTGCAATCCTGATATTTGCAGTCAGTGTCTGTGTTTTCCTTACATTGGTGGTCATTGTCTGTGTCCCTCATAATTTGGAGGTCAGTGTCTGCATCCCCCTTATGTCGAAGGTCAGCATCTGTCTCCCCTTAGAGTGATGGTCAGTGTCTGTGCCCTCTTACATTGATGGTCAGTGTCTACGCCTTCCTTACATTAGTGGTCAATATCTGTACCCTCTAACATTGGTGGTCAGTTTTTGTGCCCCCTTCCATTGTTGGTCAGTGTCTTTGCTTCTCATTACATTGGTGGTCAGTGTCTGCACCCTTTGTTACATTAGCGGTCAGTGTTCGCCCTTGCTTGTCAAAATGTGCCCTTTGTACCCCTGTGCTGCTCAGAATTGGTCAGTGTGCGTACCCCTTTACCTTGGCGATCAATGTTTGAGCCCCCCCTTCCACTGGCAGTCAGAGTACAGCCCTAATCAACTGCTTTTAGGGAGGATCTCTCTTATTGAAAATTTGGACTGAGCTATCTGATAAGGAATAAGTCATTTTATGTCTATGTGTCATGTGTGTTTATGTCTATGTGTCATGTGTCTATGAGTCATTCTATGTCTATGTTGATGTGTAGATTTCTCCTTACATTATTGATCTCTGTAAAAATAAGTTCCACATGCTGACTAGTTGGAAGCTTACATTATATTTAAATCTACTATTTCCTATGTACCTAAATTGCTATATATATATATATATATATATATATATATATATATATATATATATATATATATATATATATATATATATATATATATTTTTTTTTTATTATTATTATTTGTTTAGTCATGTTCATAATAATACAGAGAACTAATACATATTCCATTGTAGTGATAATAACCTATAAAGTTTAAAAGCTCATAATAAGGCTTGCCTATAGGTACAGTCAGGGGTGGACTGACAACTCATGGGGCCCCCGGGCATTAGGAGATTATGGGGCCCCCAGGCATTAGGAGATTATGGGGCCCCCAGGCATTAGGAGATTATGGGGCCACACGGTATACACACACACAGTATACAATCACACAGTACACACAGTATACACAGACATGTTTCTATTGGCTGAGAAGGTACTGGAGAGGTGGGGCAGCTATAATCTCTGGATTTTTAGACCAAAAGGATGTCGGTAAGGGACATTTCAGAGACAGATGTAAAAAAAAAACACTGATTTTTACATACTTTCCCTGGTTTTACTGAGACTAGCCACCCTGATGGGGCCCCCTAGTGGCTCGGGGCCCTCGGGCAGTGCCCGAGTGGCCCAATGGTCAGTCTGCCCCCGGGTACAGTAAATACCTCCTAAACATGCGCATATATTTACTTGCGAAGCTGCCAGTGACGTCACCGATGCATGCGCTCTGAAGGAACAGCATACCCATGCCCTTCCTGCAGAGCCCTGTGTTGTGAACAGCGACAGGATTTACATCATCGTGGCCTCTCCATTCAAAGGACCGGAGCCTGCGAACCCGGAAGGAAGACCAGGTGAAGATGGAAGTCCTGTCTGCAGTGACAGCGCCCTGCTGGAGGGCTTTGTTTTTTTTACGGTAAGTTTCACATAATGTGCTAGTATGCAATTGCCCTGCTGGAGAATTTCTTTTTTTTTTGTTTACTACTGCTTTAAAGAGGAAGTAAACCCTGATGAGTTTACTTCCTCTTTGATTCCTTGCAAAGGTAAAGCATAATGGACTACTATGCATCGCATAGTAGTCCATTATGTGTCACTTACCTGACACAGGAGCCAGCGAAGTCACCGCTGTCCCCTGTAGTTCCGAGCGTCCATCTTCTTGGTGGGTCTCGCTGCTCCGGCGCTGTGATTCGCCGGAGCAGCGATGATGTCACTCCCGCGCATGCGCACGGGAGCCGACACTCGCGCCGATCTGCGGCTTGCCCAGTGCGCCTGCGCGCCGCTGTCTACAGCGCATGCGCTGTAGATAGTGGTGGCTGTCTTCGGGTAAATATCTCCTAAACTGTATAGGTTTCTTGGACCTACAGGTAAGCCTTAACCTAGGCTTACCTGTCGGTCAAAGTGGTTTGTAAGGGTTTACAACCACTTTAAAAAAATTTAAAAGTCAGCAGCTGCAAACACTGTAGCTGCTGACTTTTAATAAGCACACTTACCTGTCCAGGGAGCCCGCGATGTCGGCCGTCCGAGGTTGACCCGTCCCTCGGTCTCGGGTCCCAGCGCCAGGGCCGCTGATAGGCCAGTACAACTGGCCCTGCTGTACTGGGCCTGACCAGCAGGGGGGCCCGGGCAACCTGAAAGGCAAAATTTTATGTTTAAAAAAAAAAAAAGTTCCTCCTCCACCGATCAGTGCTCGAGGCACTGGCAGTGGGCGGCATTTCAGGGGGGAGGTGCGAGTAGCACCCCGAGTGGAGTGACATCTGCCGGCTCAGTGATCCGGGACCCGGCGCAATAATCCCCTTCTCTCTGTGGTCGCGTCGCGCGGCCGTTCTGATCAGTCTCGGTAGCGGCTGTCACTCACAGCCGAGCAGAGTGAAGCCGCCTCCCCCTCCTCCATGCACAGCACTGTGTAGACATAAAGGAGGAGGGGGAGGCGGCTTCACTCGGCTGTGAGTGACAGCCGCTGCCGAGACTGATCAGAACGGCGCGACGTGAGTCACGCGACCACAGAGACAAGGGGATTATTGCGCCGGGTCCCGGATCACTGAGCCGACAGGTATCACTCCACTCTGGTGCTGCTCGCACCTCCCCCCTGCAATGCCGCTGCCTTGGAATCGAGGTACATTATGGGTCCTTAGGGGAGTCTGTGCACTGTAGGGGGGTTCTTTACTGTGGGGGGTCTGTGCACTGTGGGGGGGGTCTGCACTGTGGGGGGTCCTGCACTGTAGGGGGGTCTGAACTGTATGGGGGTTCTGCACTGTAGGGGGGTCTTGCACTGTAGGGGGGTCTTGCACTGTAGAAGGGGTCCTGCACTGTAGGGGGGGTCCTGCACTGTAGGGGGAGGGGTCTGTACTGTAGGTGAGGATTCTGCACTGTAGGGGAGTCTGCGCTGTAGAGTGGAGGGGCCTGTACTGTAGGATGGTCTGCACTGTAGGGGAGGATTCTGTACTGTAGGGGGGTCTACACTGTAGATGGGGGTCTCTATGGTAGGGAGGGGGGTCTGCACTGTAGGGGGTCTGTGTAACATGCAGGAGGTCCAGAGCTGTGAGGGGCTGTGTAATGTAAAGGAGTGCAGAGGTGCAGGGTGCTGTGTAATGTAAAGGGGTCCAGAGGTACAAGAGCTGTGTAATGTAAAGGGGTCAGGAGGTTCAGGGTGCTGTGTTATGTAAAGGGGTCCAGAGGTACAAGAGCTGTGTAATGTAAAGAGGTCCTTAGGCGCAAGGTCCTGTGTAATGTAAAGGGGTCCAGAGGTACAAGAGCTGTGTAATGTAAAGGGGTCCAGAGGTGCAGGCTGCTGTGTAATGTAAAGAGGTCCTTAGGTGCAAGGTCCTGTGTAATGTAAAAGGGTCCAGAGGGGCAGGGTGCTGTGTAATGTAAAGAGGTCCTTAGGCGCAAGGTCCTGTGTAATGTAAAGGGGTCCAGAGGTACAAGAGCTGTGTAATGTAAAGGGGTCCAGAGGTGCAGGCTGCTGTGTAATGTAAAGAGGTCCTTAGGTGCAAGGTCCTGTGTAATGTAAAAGGGTCCAGAGGGGCAGGGTGCTGTGTAATGTAAAGAGGTCCTTAGGCGCAAGGTCCTGTGTAATGTAAAGGGGTCCAGAGGTGCAGGGTGCTGTGTAATGTAAAGAGGTCCTTAGGCGCAAGGTCCTGTGTAATGTAAAGTGGTCCAGAGGTACAGGGTGCTGTGTAATGTAAAGGGGTCCAGAGTTACAGGGTGCTGTGTAATGTAAAGGGGTCCAGAGGTGCAGGGTGCTGTGTAATTTAAAGGGGTCCAGAGGTGCAGTTGTGGAGAGGGGGGGGGGTACACAGTAGTGACAAAAAGATATTGAAGGATGCAGAGGTATGCAGGGGACACAGTGGGTGTTTTTACATTTTATGGTGGGGGGGATGGGTGCCAGATATAGGATCCGCCCCGGTCGCCAAATGCTCTAGGTACGCCCCTGCTTCCCCCCCCCCCCCTGTTCGGTAAAGTTGTTTTTTTTAACTGTGCTATGCGCTCATTGCGCTGTGTTCATTCCAGTATGCGGCTGCAGGGGAGGGACTCTTTCCTGTATTTCGGGCGTGGAAGAATACGTCTTCTGCACCCGCTCCGCACACCGCACAAGTACCGGCCAGCATATAATGTTATGGTGTTGCGGAGTGATATTCCCAATCCTCTCTCTCTCCGCGTGACAAGAACTTAGTAGCAGAGTGAGAGGCAACTCAGGCAAGCAGAGAGAGCAGGGGCCGGGCGAATCGATCGAGTCGAGATCTTGTGGACAATTACAGGTGACAAGGTAAGGTGTATGCTTGCTTGGGGGGGGGGGGGGGTTTGAAGTTCAACATCTGCAAATGCAATACATACCCTGCCAATACCCAATACTCTGCAATACTTACCCTGCCAATACTCTGCCAATACTCTGCAATACATACCCTGCCAATACTCTGCAATACATACCCTGCCAATACTCTGCAATACATACCCTGCCAATACTCTGCCAATACTCTGCAATACATACCCTGCCAATACTCTGCAATACTTACCCTGCCAATACTCTGCAATACTTACCCTGCCAATACTCTGCAATACATACCCTGCCAATACTCTGCAATACATACCCTGCCAATACTCTGCCAATACTCTGCAATACTTACCCTGCCAATACTCTGCAATACATACCCTGCCAATACTCTGCAATACATACTCTGCCAATACTCTGCAATACATACCCTGCCAATACTCTGCAATACTTACCCTGCCAATACTCTGCAATACATACCCTGCCAATACTCTGCAATACTTACCCTGCCAATACTCTGCAATACTTACCCTGCCAATACTCTGCAATACATACCCTGCCAATACTCTGCAATACATACCCTGCCAATACTCTGCCAATACTCTGCAATACATACCCTGCCAATACTCTGCAATACATACCCTGCCAATACTCTGCAATACTTGCCCTGCCAATACTCTGCAATACATACCCTGCCAATACATACCCTGCCAATACTCTGCAATACATACCCTGCCAATACTCTGCAATACTTACCCTGCCAATACTCTGCCAATACTCTGCAATACATACCCTGCCAATACTCTGCAATACATACCCTGCCAATACTCTGCAATACTTACCCTGCCAATACCCTGCCAATACTCTGCAATACTTACCCTGCCAATACTCTGCCAATACTCTGCCAATACTCTGCAATACATACCCTGCCAATACTCTGCAATACATACCCTGCCAATACTCTGCAATACTTACCCTGCCAATACTCTGCCAATACTCTGCAATACATACCCTGCCAATACTCTGCAATACATACCCTGCTAATACTCTGCAATACATACCCTGCCAATACTCTGCAATACTTACCCTTCCAATACTCTGCAATACTTACCCTTCCAATACTCTGCCAATACTCTGCAATACTTACCCTGCCAATACTCTGCCAATACTCTGCAATACATACCCTGCCAATACTCTGCAATACATACCCTGCCAATACTCTGCCAATACTCTGCAATACATACCCTGCCAATACTCTGCAATACATACCCTGCCAATACTCTGCAATACTTACCCTGCCAATACCCTGCCAATACTCTGCAATACTTACCCTGCCAATACTCTGCCAATACATACCCTGCCAATACTCTGCAATACATACCCTGCCAATACTCTGCAATACATACCCTGCCAATACTCTGCAATACATACCCTGCCAATACTCTGCAATACATACCCTGCCAATACTCTGCAATACTTACCCTGCCAATACTCTGCAATACATACCCTGCCAATACTCTGCAATACTTACCCTGCCAATACTCTGCCAATACTCTGCAATACTTACCCTGCCAATACTCTGCAATACATACCCTGCCAATACTCTGCAATACATACCCTGCCAATACTCTGCAATACTTACCCTGCCAATACTCTGCAATACTTACCCTGCCAATACTCTGCCAATACTCTGCAATACATACCCTGCCAATACTCTGCAATACATACCCTGCCAATACTCTGCAATACTTACCCGGCCAATACTCTGCAATACTTACCCTGCCAATACTCTGCAATACATACCCTGCCAATACTCTGCAATACTTACCCTGCCAATACTCTGCAAATACTCTGCAATACTTACCCTGCCAATACTCTGCCAATACTCTGCAATACATACCCTGCCAATACTCTGCAATACTTACCCTGCCAATACTCTGCAATACATACCCTGCCAATACTCTGCCAATACTCTGCAATACTTACCCTGCCAATACTCTGCCAATACTCTGCAATACATACCCTGCCAATACTCTGCAATACATACCCTGCCAATACTCTGCAATACATACCCTGCCAATACTCTGCAATACTTACCCTTCCAATACTCTGCAATACATACCCTGCCAATACTCTGCCAATACTCTGCAATACTTACCCTGCCAATACTCTGCCAATACTCTGCAATACATACCCTGCCAATACTCTGCAATACATACCCTGCCAATACTCTGCCAATACTCTGCAATACATACCCTGCCAATACTCTGCAATACATACCCTGCCAATACTCTGCAATACTTACCCTGCCAATACTCTGCAATACTTACCCTGCCAATACTCTGCAATACATACCCTGCCAATACTCTGCAATACATACCCTGCCAATACTCTGCAATACTTACCCTGCCAATACTCTGCAATACATACCCTGCCAATACTCTGCAATACATACCCTGCCAATACTCTGCAATACATACCCTGCCAATGCTCTGCCAATTCTCTGCAATACTTACCCTGCCAATACTCTGCCAATACTCTGCAATACATACCCTGCCAATACTCTGCAATACATACCCTGCCAATACTCTGCAATACATACCCTGCCAATACTCTGCAATACATACCCTGCCAATACTCTGCAATACTTACCCTGCCAATACTCTGCAATACATACCCTGCCAATACTCTGCCAATACTCTGCAATGCATACCCTGCCAATACTCTGCAATACATACCCTGCCAATACTCTGCAATACATACCCTGCCAATACTCTGCAATACTTACCCTGCCAATACTCTGCAATACTTACCCTGCCAATACTCTGCAATACATACCCTGCCAATACTCTGCAATACATACCCTGTCAATACTCTGCAATACTTACCCTGCCAATACTCTGCAATACATACCCTGCCAATACTCTGCAATACATACCCTGCCAATACTCTGCAATACTTACCCTGCCAATACTCTGACAATACTCTGCAATACTTACCCTGCCAATACTCTGCCAATACTCTGCAATACATACCCTGCCAATACTCTGCAATACATACCCTGCCAATACTCTGCAATACTTACCCTGCCAATACTCTGCAATACTTACCCTGCCAATACTCTGCAATACATACCCTGCCAATACTCTGCAATACATACCCTGCCAATACTCTGCAATACATACCCTGCCAATACCCAATACTCTGCAATACATACCCTGCCAATACTCTGCAATACTTACCCTGCCAATACTCTGCAATACATACCCTGCCAATACTCTGCAATACATACCCTACCAATACTCTGCAATACATACCCTACCAATACTCTGCAATACTTACCGGCCAATACCCAATACTCTGCAATACATACCCTGCCAATACTCTGCAATACTTATCCTGCCAATACTCTGCAATACTTACCCTGCCAATACTCTGCAATACTTACCCTGCCAATACTCTGCAATACATACCCCGCCAATACTCTGCAATACATACCCCGCCAATTGTTTCAAGGCGGGGTCTGGGAGGGGCAATGGGTGGGGGCAGGGGTGGGGCTGAAGGAGGGACCAGGGGCGGGGCCAGGGTGGAGCTGAAGGGGGCCCCATCAGGTAGGCTGTACGGGGCCCCATGATTTCTATCAGCGGCCCTGCCCAGCGCCGCCATTTTGTCTAAGGGAAACAGGCAGTGGAGCCTTGCGGCTTCACTGCCCGTTTCCTACTGCGCATGCGCGAGTCACGCAGCGCTTTGTGAATGGGACGCGCTGTGTTCTGGAACACACAGTTCCCAGAACACAGCGCGACCCATTACCCAGAAGACACGGCACGGAGGAGAGAAGAAAGAAGCTCTCCGCGGAGGAGGAAGAGGCAGATTAGGATGATGTGCCTAGCAATAGGCATTTCTGGTAAATTAAAAAAAAAAAATGTTTCATTTTTTTTTTAATGATTTTTTTCTAATTTTTAATGTATTTTTTTTTTCAGGGTGGCCCTCCACTTTAAACACTAGCTGCTGTCACTGTGTAGCTAGAAAGCAATAGTGTGCTCTCCATGGTCCTGAAGAGCTCATTAGCTGTAATTGTGCTTATTAACATGGACCTTCCAAAACACAAATAGAAAAATAAGCTGTTTGAATACTAGAGGAATATGTAACAAAAAGTTAAACCAGAACTTTCAAAGAATTGTCTAAAGCCGAGCTTGTATCTAAAATAAAGTCACTATTATTGAGGTCCTCCCATCGCCCGTGTAAAAGCTGGATTATTCGCCTCGCCTTGGTACAGCAGCATGAAATCCGGAGCAAGGTATGTATCTTCTACTTTTTACTACTAGTGATTTGTTTTAATTGTATGCCAGTTATTCCTTCAGTCTTGACCTGCCGTGCAGACTCCTCTCCTGTCCCAAAATGATTTATTCGGATTTTAATACACAGTCTTAAAAGATATCATATTTGAAGGGATGTACCGGAATAGTCTCACTTTACAATAGGAAGACAACTAGAAAGTTTACATCTGACACAAGGGAGCTAGCCACAGTAGTAACTGATGATGGGCTCACTAGAATTCAAATGTTTTCTGGCCACTATTGCAGATTCTAGGCTACTTTTTGGTTTCTCTGGTTCTCTGTTGGTTAACAACACTGGGTTTATTTTTGCTACTGTATCCTTAAGAGATTGATTAACAAGTCTTCGAGAAGATGATTAGGCTTAAGCGTTTGTACTAGCTAATGTTTATACATATACAATCTCTGTAATGTCTGTTGTTGTACCCACGAAAATGTTCAATAAAACGTTTGTGAAACAAAAAAAATAAAAAAGATATGCCCAGTGCCTAATGGGTCCTATGTTGCCAGCTGTCAGAGAACAAAGCTATGCTGCTTACCTGGGGCACTTCAGCCCTGCAGAGGGCCCTGTAGCCCAGGAGCTGATTACATTCTAGTAGCACTGGGGTGTTTGGCTCCCATGCCTCAACTCACTGGGCCCCTCCCATCCTTGCACTTATATAGGCACTAACTCCGTAACATCACTAGAGGAAGGTTTTCTCAAAAATAACATTACACCCAATCAGCAATTTCCCTCTGGGAACACCGCCATCTAGTGGTGGACAAGCTAACTGCCTAGACACTTGGTGGTTGAACATGCGCTAGAAGCTGAGCTCAAGGCACTCGAAAAGCATAAAAAGCAGGGGGGGGGGGGGGCAGTGTTAAAGCAAAGCCTTTTGCTTTTCCCTGCTTGTATATATATATATATATATATATATATATATATATATATGTTTTTTTGTTTATAAAATTACCACTGATACACCTAAAAAGAAAAATATGGGTTGCACTTGGGTTTTCTGATAAGAATTATCACTATGGCCCTTGTTTATCTATAAAAATATATTTCCTCCTCATGACGTCATTAAAACAGACAATTGTCATAAATCTCCCAGGAGACATTATTCAGATACAGTTTGTTTATGCTCACAGGTTGCTTTAAATAAAATCTCTGCTAAGAAAGAAATCTTTATTTCGGGGAATAGCAGTGATTCCACCACTTGCACCTGGAGTGGGGTCACCCTTACTTGACATGTCTTTTTATTCGCATGGCATGACTCGCTTTTGTAGTGCTCTGGGTTTGATGGATAACAAACAAGGTCAAAAACAGACGGCTGCTATTTTAGGGCAGAAGAAATCATTTCTATGTTCTTTCCTTTAGAGAGTGCATAAAAAAAATAATAAAACCATACCAACATCGTAAACAAAACATTTTTGGTCTAAAAGGAGATACTTAACTTTAGACAGGGCCACAATTTGCAAAGCCATCGTAGATAGTGTAAGCCTTATGGTAACAGAGCTGCCAGAAGCAGCATGCCACCTATTTTTTTAAAATATAAAATAAAAGTTTCCAGCAGGGGCGGACTGACAACGCATGGGGCCCCTGGGCAATAGAAGAAGATTATGGGGCCCCCAAGCAATAGGAGATTATAGGGGCTCCAGGCAATAGATTATGGGGCCACACAGTATACACACACACACATACAGTATACACACACAGACACACAATATACACACATACAGTATACACACACAGACACGCAATCTACACACACAATATACACACACAGAATACACATACACACACTGAAAAGGTACTGGAGAGGCGGGACAGCTATAATTTTGGGATTTTTTTAAAAACACAGATTTGAGATTTGCACATTTATTTATTATTATGTATATATATATCTTGATTCATGTTATTTAGTAGGTATTTTAAAAGAGGCAGCGCTACATAACCTTTTTTATATTTTTTATACAGATTTTTTACATACTGTACCTGGTTTTATTGAGGCTGGCAACCCTGATGGGGCCCCTTAGTGACATGGGGCTCTCGGCCGGTGCCCAAGTGCCCAAATGGTCAGTCCGCCCCTGGTTTCCAGACTACCACTCTCTCTGCCAGTCATGCTGGGTCCTTATAGTTGCTGTTTCTATACAGCAGTGTAGGGAGAGCTGACAATTCATCTGGGGATAGTTAGTTGTTCTATGGTGCTATACTATGCTATATTGTGCTAAATTATTGTGGGCTGCAGTTTGGTAGGTAGCATCATCTTGTGCACCCCAAGGGGTGTATGCACACCTATGGCAAGCACCGAAATTGCGCCCTTGTCCAAACATCTGACACTTATATTTAGGAAAAGCTTACTATACTGCATGTTAGACTCATTCATCTTTTAACAATATATCCATAAAAGGGAGAGGTCCATTCACCAACCTAGCACAGTGCAGTCTAATCTACCTCTGCAGTGACAATGCAGATGTTCAACGCTCCGGTTGGTTGCCCTGGCAACGCTCACGTGGCATTGCCACGAGTGTGATAGCATTGCTCTTCCTTGTTTCTGGCAGTCAGAAAACTTTACCATTGTACCAGAGATTGGCCACCAACAACTAACTTTCCATCTACATACTGTATATCCCCACATAATCCAGTTCTCCATGAGAGTTCACAGATTCAGGAGATACACAGAAAAAAGTAGCACTTTCAATGTACTTCCCACCCTGCCGAACTGTGTGTAATTTCTCCAGCATTCCACATTACTGCCTGCAAACCCAATCAGACATACGTTTTCTAGCTTAAGCGGGCACCTGCATGCCCTAGAGCAGTTATTTGGATACCAAAATGTAATTGCGAGATTTACACTCCTGATGTTCTTCTTACACTAACAAAGCTTGTGTTTGCACTGATGCATCCTATAATATGTGTGTGTTTATGTATGTATGTATGTTTGTATGCAAGTATCTGAGTGTGTGTGGTGTGCCTGTATTTGAGATTGTGTGCTCATGTGGGTGAGTGTTTATTTGTTCTTTCCCAAAGGAGTGCGGCGGCACAGTGGTGTAGTGGTTAGCACTCTCACCTAGCAGTAAGAAGGGTCACTGGTTCAAATCCCAACCACAACACTACCTGCCTAGAGTTTGCATGTTCTCCCTGTGCCTGCGTGGGTTTCCCACACTCCAAAGACATGCAGGTAGGCTAATTGGCTTCTGTCCAAAATTGACCCTAGTATATGAATGAGGACCTTGGATTGTGGGTTCCTTGAGGGTAGGGACCAATGTGAGTGTGCAATGTACAGGGATAGGGACAATTGTAGACACTCAGGATGGACTGGTGTCTTTATTCAACCTTACTGTGTAACTATGTAAAGGAGTGCAGAGGCAGCTGGGCACACAGCATCACTATACAGTATCACACAAAAGTTAGTACACCCCTCACATTTTTGTAAATATTTTATTATATCTTTTCATGTGACAACACTGAAGAAAGTACACTTTGCTACAATGTAAAGTAGTGAGTGTACAGCTTGTATAACAGTGTAAATTTGGGGTCCTCTCAAAATAACTCAACACACAGCCATTAATGTCTACACCCTTCCCAGAAGAGTTGAAGCTGTTATAGCTGCATAGGGTGGGCCAACTCAATATTGAAACCTACAGACTAAGACTGGGATGCCATTAAAGTTCATGTGCGTGTAAAGGCAGGCGCCCCATTACTTTTGGTAATATAGTGTGTATATATATATATACCATATTTATCGGTGTATAACACGCGCCGGCATATAACACGCACCCCAAGTTTAGGAGGGAATTTTGTGGAAATAACTTTTAGGAGGGAAATTTAAGGAAAAAAAACTTACATTTAAATGCCCATCAATGCAGCCTTATCAGTGTCCATCTGAAGCCTCGTCAGTGTCATTTGCAGCCTTGTCATGCAGCCTGTCCTCATTGCAGCCTTGTCATGCAGCTTGTCCGTAGCCTTAGTGATGTCCGCTTATTTTTTTTTAAATGGCGCCGCCGAGATGTCCTGTGTATCTCGGTGGCGCCCGGAAGTTCTAGGCGGCTTTCGGCCGCTCTCGGACCTTCTCGGCGGCTTTCGGCCCCCTCGGCCCTTCTCGGCGGCTTTCGGTCGCTTTCGGATCGCGATATATATATACACACACACACGCTCTCGGATCGCGATATATATATACACACACACACACACACACACACGTATGTGTGTTTGAACTGTGGAGTGCACACCCTAATGCAATGGATTGCTCACACCTATGATTCCATAAATGAAAACATGGTAAAAAACGGGGAGTTTACTTCCACTTTAGATTCAGCTTTAATGGGTTATACTGGGCATTTCAATTTAATTTAATTTAATTTAATCCAGATGAGTTTGTTGAGGCCAGACCAAAGAAGTGGGGAAGTCAACTTCATATTAATAATGGCATTTTGGGAAGTTGCCAGCAGGGCAAATATCCTCCTGGCTCCTCAAGCAAGATTCTTACATCTGAATTCCCAGCACGGCTCACATTCTAAAGCCATTACAAGGGATTTAACACGATTCTGCACTTCTTTTATATCACAGAAATATGGCATCGCTAGTTTAGTGTAGAGTGGAGTGGAGAAGAGCAGGGATCGCTGAGGCACAACTGGAGTCCATGTGGGATATAAGGAACTACTACGCTTCCATAGTATAGGTCACAAGTGTAAAATAATCGATTTTGCTCACAATGTTTATGTTCCGATTTTCTTTTCTAATAACTTTTAGATCAAATGTATACAAAACTGGACAGTCACTACATCCACACGTATTTCAGATTTTAGAGAGTCAGTTATAGCATTTTGCATCCATGAATTCTTCATAATAGGTGAAACATATCACTTACCTATAATCCTTTAGGACTTGAGGGCGAGGGCCATTAAGAATGGTTTCTGTGGGCTGTGGGGCATGAGCCTGCTGGGCTCTGTTTAGACTGTTCTGTCGACTACCCGGAGCAGAGGAACGGTAGCCATGCTCTTGTGCTTGACTGGCCATCAGGATAATTTCCTTGTTTTCTGGGGTCAGGTGAGGGGCAGCAGCCAGGATCTGTTGAGTAGGGTGATTTGGGCTGGCAGGATATGAGTGATCGAGTTCTGAAGCATATGACCTGCAGTTGCAAAATAAAACGACTTTAAAAGTGGCATTTAAAACAATCATTTTAGAATCATTATAAAAATGATGTGTAGACATCCCACCCAGGATAAAAAGGGTGCCATTATTGTTCCAGTTTCTAAAACAAAACCCATAAAAATAGCTCCCCAAAATGTATCATTTAAACTTCTTTAGGTACATACAGCATGCTTTATTTGTTATTATGAAACAAACTATGTGCAATTTTAATGCATATTAGAAAATTAGTCAATTGAATTACATAAAAACCAGCGCATAATACATATAATAAACTGGTAATGACCAGAAAGGGTAACATGGGCCTTGCGTAACATCCCAACAAAGAGCAATTATTTTCTGCATGTCCCTGAATGTTGGGATGATTATTATGTTTATTACATAAAACTAGAGCAACTTAACCTTACCCTGATCAACCAGTAGGGAATCATCTTCCATGAACTTGGAAAATGATTCACGTGATCTTACTGGTTGCAACAGCTCCACTAATGCTCTCAATAAAAAAAAACAAGCCCTATGAGTTAGTTCACATACCAATGCTCTTTGTAGCCTGATATTAATTAAGCCTGTATTTTCATGTACACCATACCATATGTTCCTGTTTACATAAATTAAATCTGTTTACCACTTAGTATAATATAGAGGGCATGATACTGTGCATGGAACCTGCCTATTATCAGGGGAAAGTGATCCCTCGGATGAAGTCACATGATATGGAGATGGTGAGAACCTGTTATCTGGCCTGAACTCCTTATCATATGCCATCATGTTCCATTCTAGCCTTCGGTTCCGGGCTTTCCGGACCTTCTTCACCTCCCGGGTTGGATCTTCCACCTGCCTCTGTTCCTGAGAAAAAGACTTGCATTAGCATAAACAGAAAGAGGCAGTACCCACTTTTAGAACTATTTCACACTCTTATAATACAAATCATTTTGCCAACGTCTGAGCCCCCATTCTCACTTGAGGGTTTTTTCTGCTCATTTCCCTACACCTTACTATGCCTGACTATGCAGAATTCCATTCTTTCAAATGATCGCTGTTCATACTTGGGCTCTCAGTCACCCTATGCTCTATAGTCTATACCAGTGGTTCCCAACCAGGCTTCTTCAAAGGTTGCTAGGGGTTCCTTCAGCATTGGGCAATGTCTGCCTCTCAGTTAAGTTCTCACTGACACCATTGATCTTTTTAGGTATCTGTAAGGAGGTAATTCTTCCCAATGACCACAAGTGTAAGGGCCATTCTTCCCACTGACCATCACACTATTGTATTATGAGTTGTAGATTTCAAATTTTTAGCAGGGGTTCCCCGAGACCGGAGAACTAGTATTTCAAGGGTTACTCTATGTTGAAAAGGTTGAGAAAGGCTGGTCTATACTGTAAAAAAATACATGAGCTTTTTTGGTGTATTCAGGCATTTACACTTCAATAGGAGTACCTGTAAACACATGTTACAGGCCTTTTCATGCATTTATTGGCTGAAGAACTCCATGCCTCCTAACAGACAGCTCTCTTCCCCTTGCCCAGCTCAAGAAACAAATTTTGGCAAAATGCCTGTAAAATGCTTGTAATATGCTTGTAATATGCTTTGAAAACATCTGGAAATGCTTGTAAATTGCCTGAAAAATGCCTAAAAAAAGCGTCAAAATCACCAGGAATATGCTCTGACCAGATTTTCAATTTTCTTCAGATAAAGAAGTTATTCTTCATGGGTGTTAGTAGGTGTGAAATGCATGATCGTCGCTGACATTCAGTACCATATATAATCAAAACTTCACAATATACCAAAAACTCAAAAACACTGTTAGTAGTAGTATTTTTCAAGTATTTTGTTTTAACACTTTTTTATTTACATATTACCAGAATTGTCAAAAGCTAAAAACAGGACTGTGTACGTAGCAAGAAGATATTACTCCATGGCCTTAGTATCCAAAGTTACAACTTGATTTCAATGCTTCAGTCCATTGCACCCAGTTTGCTAGAGCAGCTTTTGAGTCTCTATGATTCCTATTTCCCATCACTTATTTAGCATCATCCTGTGCACAGTGTGCCAGGAAAAATTCAAATTGTGGTTCCACCCTTGAGCTGAGATAAATGACAGCTGATATCCATCAGCCCTAGGGTTACGACCTTTTGGTCAATGGAAGTACAAATAAGATAGTGAGGGGGCAGGCTGCAACATGGTTAATGAATGTAATAGGTGAATTGACCCAACACCTGCACAAAAATAAAATATACAATTAGGTCCATATATATTTGGACACAGGCACAATTTTCCTACTTTTGACTTTGTATGCCACCAGAATAAATATAACATGAAATAAGTGCAGACTTCCAGCTTTAATTTAAGGGGTTTAACATAAATATAAAGTACAATTTGTAGGAACTGCAACAATTTTAATACACAGCCCCCCATTTACAGGGGCTGAAATGTAATTGGGGAAAATAATATAATCATAAATAAAATGCTAATTTGTAATATTTTGTTGAGAATCCTTTACTGGCAATGATTGCCTGAAGTCTGAAACCCATGGACATTACCAAAGACTGGGTTTCCTCCTTTCTGATGCTTTGCCAGGCTCTAAATGGAGCTGTCTTCAGTTGTTCTTTGTTTGTGGGTCTTTCTGCCTTTAGTTTTGTCTTCAACAAGTGAAATACATGCTCAATTGGGTTGATATCAGGTGATTGACTTGGACATTGCAGAATATTCCACTTCTTTTCCTTCAAATCTCCTGGATTGCTTTTGCAGTGTGTTTTGGATCATTGTCCATCTGTACTGTGAAGCGCTGTCCAATCAACTTTGCTGCATTTGGCTGAATCTGGGCTGACAGTATATCTCGAAATACTGCAGAATTCATCCGGCTGCTTCTGTCTTCTCTCACATCATCAATAAACACCAATGACCCATTGCCACTAGAAGCCATGCATGCCAATGCCATTACGCTGCTTCCACCATGTTGTACAGATGATGTTGTGTGCTTTGGGTCATGAGCTGCTCCAAGCCTTCTCCACACTATTTTCTTCCATTCATTCTGGTACAGATTAATCTTAGTTTCATCTGTCCAAAGAATGCTTCTCCAGAACTGGTCCGGCTTTTTTAGATGTTTTTTGGCAAAGTCTAATCTGGCTTTTCTATTGTTCAGGCTTATAAATGGTTTGCACCTGGTGGTAAACCCTCTGTATTTTCTCTTGTGAAGGCTTCGCTTAATAGTAGACTTTGACAATGATACACCCACCTCCTGGAGAGTGTCTTTCACTTGTCTGGATGTTGTGAATGGGTTTTTCTTTACCATACAGAGGATCCTGCAATCATCCACCACTGTTGTCTTTCATGGACGTCCAGTCCTTTTTATGTTGCTGAGCTCACTAGTGCGCTCTTCTTTCCTCAGAATGTACCAAACTGTTGGTTTGGACAGTCCTAATGTTGCTGCTATCTCTCTGATGGATTGGTTTAGTTTTTGAAGCCTTACAACGGCCTGTTTCACTTGCATAGACAGGTCCTTTGCACACACAATGTAGGTTCACAGCAATAGATTCCAAATGCAAATACCACACTTAGAATCAACTCCAGACCTTTTACCTATTTACTTGATGAAGAAATAACGAAGGAGTAGCCCACACCTGGCTATGAAACAGCTTTTGATTCAATTGTCCAATTACTTTTGGTCCCTTAAAAAAGGGAGGATGGCTATTCTTAGGTGCTGTAATTCCTAAACCCTTCCTCCGATTTGGATGTACATATCCTCCAATTAAACCTGAGAGTGAGCACTTTCAGTCCATATCCATTATATAACCATAGATTTAATATGTTTTGGTAAATACCTGAAAAGACATAGAAATTGTGCCTGTGTCCAAATATATATGGACCTAATTGTATATATATGTGCTGAAAATTAAAAAAAATACAAACAAATGAGAGATGCACGTTGTAAAGCAAAAAAGATTGGCAATAAAACAAACCAAAGAAAAACCGTGCTCTCAAAATGTACATATATATCAATAGAACAATAATGTCTTCAATTGTGTGACAAGTGAATTAAAGTGCTTATAAGTCCCAATGCCTTAGTGACCAAATACACTAATGACTTTGTGTATCTCCTCTTATGAACATTCACATGTGTATTCTACTCACCAGAGCGTATTGACCCCATTACAGGTAGTTAAAAACAGCATAGTTGGATGTTTCCACTTGAAAAGAAAAGCGGAGCGGGGTAAGCTATCACTGGCAATGCTCCTAGGTTCCTAGGTACTCATACCGGCCCATGTAGAGGTAAAGAAGAAGCTTCTCATAGTGCAGTATGTACAGGCAGTTTATAAAATTTGTTTAAAAAATACACTTACAAGTGAAGTGTATTTTTTTAAACGATTTTAATAAACTACCTGTACATATTGCACTATAAGAGGCTTATTCTTTATCTCTACATAGTTTTTCTATATCATTATGATGAAAAAGAAATTGGTCTTCCATCTTGGAAAGAAGGCAGGTTATAGGTTATCAAAAGTGAAAATTTTATTTTGTGATTTGCCCCTTTTATAAAACCACCAAAACAATGGTTCCGGTAATGAAAAATCTACATTTTAATGGTATGAACAAATCAGCAAAAATAGCTAAGGTTGAAAGGAGTTAAAAAAAAAAAATCTCCTAAGTGTTATATAAGGGTTAATAAGGGGATGCCTTGGGGTTGATTTACTAAAGGCAAATAGGCTGTTCACTTTGCAAGTGAAGTTGCACTTTGTGAGGAGACTTTTCCCCAGAAATAAATGAATGAAGTGAAGCTCTACTAACCTCCATCATCCAATCATATGCAAGCAACATTTATTTTTATTTTTTTTATTTCCCATGCACGTGATTGGGTATTCTTTGCAAAATGATATTTTACCATATCCACTAAACTCTGGGGAAAATGTCCTTGCAAAGTGCAACTTCCCTTAAAAAAATGTCTGTAGTAAATCAACCCCATAGTAACAACCCTCAGCTGTGTCCCCGTCATCACTACTTGTGCATCAGCCTTGGCTGAGTAACACCTATTTGAACATACATTGCAGTGTCTCTTCTCATTGATGCTTCAAACTTCATTAGACTCCTTAGGCTGGCCATACATTATACAATTTTCTTCTATAGATTTGCTTTAGATTTACCAAAACCATATAATATGAGGTCAAATCTGAACACTTTTAGTTTGTGTGCAATCAGGCAGGCCCTTGTACTACACAGTTGAAGGTAAATCTTAGCCCTTGTACACACGGTCGGGCATTCTGACAACCAAATCTGTTGGATTTTGTCAGATGGATTTTGTCCGAAACTGTTGCATACACACGGTCAGACAAAGTTGTCGGAAAATCCGATTGTACATAACGTGATGACGTTATTTCGTTACGACGGGACTACGTTGGGGCTAGTAGCCAATGGCTTTGGTCTAGGAATTTGATCTGAGCATGCGTGGCACTTTGTCCATCGGAGTAGGCTACACATGATCGGAGTATATCCGATTGGAGCATTTTGTCGGAAAATTTTACGGACAAGTTGGTCCGTCGGATACTCCGACGTAAACAGTCCGATGGAGACCACACACTGTCGTATTATCCGACAAAACAGTCCGATAGGACACATTCCGTCGGAATCTCCGACCGTGTGTACAAGGGCTAAAGGAAATTGAATAAGAAATTTGTATGGTGTATGGCCAGCTTTAGTTTAGGAAAGCACTGACATTTTACACCGAATCTGGGAGTTTTAACCAGAAAACATGGTGTTAGCTTGTGCGGAAAGCTGCATAAGAAACTTCCAGCCCTGGGCATTAATTATTTATGAACATGAGCGGCTGGTTCACTGCACTGTCATATTATTTATAATACTGCCGGCTGCAGCAAAAATAGAGTAAAAAAAAGCTGGGTGTCATTGGAGAAAGAGCACATGTAAGAACACATTGCGGAGGCTCACTTTAAGTTAGCGTTAGAATTCTGTTAGTTAGAATTCTGGAGGTTTCATTGTTCTAACCAATAGACAACATAAACAGTTGCCTTTGGCTGAAAATGACACAACATTCCCTCTTTATGTTGAACTCTGCTTCTTGCGCTCAGACAGAGAGGCTGTCTTGCTGGGACAGAATTAAAATTACAATAGCATTGCGTGACATCCCAGGGTGACAAGATGGCAACACATCATAACATATAATCATCAGTGAAAGACACACTGCAGTTACTGTCATAAAGAGTTGCTTTTTTTCATGCTGTGGTATTTGAAGGCAATCAGTCTGAGGGCTAAACGATTGCTATAGAGATTGCAGTATATATGGAAACTGTGTGCATTTAAAGATTATAGAAGAAAAAAAAACATACAATCTTTAAACCATAGTACATTTACTTTGAGCTTCATTCACTGATGTTCAGACCTCAAATGGCACAACACATAGCCCCTGTACACACGGTCGGAGATTTCCACAACCAAATCCGTCGGATTTTGCCCGTCGGATTTTGTCCGAAACTGTTGCATACACACGGTCGGACAAAGTTGGCGAAAAAATCCGATCTTTCAGAACGTGATGACGTAATTTCGTTACAATGGGACTACATTCAGGCTAGTAGCCAATAGCTTTGATGTAGGAATTTGATCTGAGCATGCGTGGCACTTGGTCCGATCAAAATTCTCTACACATGATCAGAGTATGTCCGATTGGCCCAGTTGGTCGGGAAATATTTCCAACATGTTGGAAAATTGGGTCCGACGGATATTCCGACGGAATCAGTCCGATGCATACCACACACAGTGGGATTATCCGACGACACGGTCCGATAGGACACATTCCGACAGATTCTCCGACCGTGTGTACAAGGGCATAGACAGGTTGGACCATAAAGGAAAATGCAGGCAGTACAACAACTTAATGCCCAGTTGAACTTACAGTGTAAATCATCTACATATATTCCAGCAGCAACAAAACAAAGGTGTTTGAAGTCTTAGCCCTTGTACACACGGTCAGACATACCGACGGAAAATGTCCGATCGGACCGTGTTGTCGGATAATCCGACCGTGTGTGGGCTCCATCGGACTGTTTCCGTGGGAATATCCGACCGACAAAGTTTTATAGCTGGGCTATAAAATTTTCCCACAACATGATCCGATCGGACTTTGTCCGATTGTGTGTACAGAATTCCAATCGGACAAAGTGCCACGCATGCTCAGATCAAATTCCTAGACCAAAGATATTGGCTACTAGCCTGAATGTAGTCCCGTCGTAACGAAATAATGTCATCACGTTCCGACCGTGTGTATGCAAGACCAGTTTCGGACAAAATCCATCAGACAAAATCTGACGGATTTTGTTGTCGGAATGTCCGACCGTGTGTACAAGGGCTAACAGTTCATTTTATTTCTAAAGCAGCCACAGTCTGGTAGAAAAGCCTGCCAGCAGCTGCAATGCAGAGCCATGCATCCCTTTAAATGTGATTACTTTTTGGGAAGATTCCTGTTGAATGTGCAGGGAGTCTTGAGTGTCAGGACCGCCCCAGAGAGACTCCCATATATGTCTCACCACAGGGGGCAGCCCTCCACCGTCACGCCGTGTAGCACAGATTCGGGGGAGGGGCGCCGTTAGTCGGAAAAGCTTCTCCAGCCAACTGGCACCTGAATAGCTCCCCCGTTGCTCACGAGTGTGCAAAACCGACAGCAAAAGCGTGACAGCGCCAGGGACGCTGCACGTACAGTGTGGAGTGCCTGGCGTTGACGCACAGTGAAGGTGCATCCACCCCGCCCAGGCGTCAAAGGAGGCGGGGGAAAAGCGGAGGTCCATAATGCATGTCACGGCCCCTGGACAAGGAGAGCCTAATTTCAATTAACCTCCACTCCCCCAGTCTCCACTCCCCCCACATATATGCCTTGAATCCTATGTCCGCCCTGATGACTACTTGTGTGGGTCGTCCCCGTCAGGCTGTCCACCACGGCCCCCGGATGTTTTTTGGTGCCTCGCCACCGCACCTTTAACTAGCGAACCTCAATTAGTAAGTACGCACTTCAGTGCTGTCCGTGGTTTTACCTTATCCCTGTTTATGTTTATGTTCTTAATGTTTATCGATCATTTACATATAATTTCCATTCTAGACTATCACGTGCATGCTCCTGATGAGTCAGCCATGAAACGCGTAGAGCTACGTGATGCCATGTTTCCACCTATCCATATCCAGATCTTTAGTTACTATATAATCTCTACCTCTACAGGTCCAGTGAGGCCATAGGTCCTGCAGGCATTACCTTGAAATTATAATTTTATCCAATCTTGCTTTTGTTGAACTTTGGAATTTTGATATTAAATAAAAAAAATAAAATTAAATTAAATAGACAATATTTGTTCAGATTACTTTAACCCTAGAAAGGCTATAAATGTGGTTTTTTTTTTCAGATTTTTGTACATTATTGCATTTTGTGCAAATTATTCTATAAGCCTGTATATGCAGTGCTGCTAAGGTCCATTTTCCCCATTTTGTGCTTAGACAATGTTGGGGAATTTTACTACGCAGATAATATTAAGTTGAACACTTACTATTTCAAAAGTCTGTATATTTTATTGCACATTAAAGCACTGGAAATTGGATTGCAGAGTTCAGACTCAGTGTAGTTACCTTTTGTCGTCTCTTCTCCTTCCTTTTGTCCTCAGTAGCTTGTAACATTTTCTCCTTCCACAAATTGAAGAAGTATGAAGGATCGGTGTAGAATCGGAGGCCATCTTTCTTGTCATCTCTATGGGATAATAATATATTTATATAGGAAGAGACAAGAAACATGTGGTGGATAGCTGTACTATATACTACACTTACAATTGACTACTAATTTAAACATAAATATATCTTTATGTACAGTAGATCGGGGTCTCCAAGTTTTTTTTTTTTAGTAGAAGGGTCACATCATATAGTTTGTAAATATTTGTGAGTCAAAAAATAATCAATTTTATAAATGATTGAGTTCCCTCTTACATCAGGATCCCTATTAGAGTCCCTACTAATTTATATCAGGATCCTCATCAGAGTTTCTTGTTTACAACAGGGTTCCCATTGAAGTCCTCCCTGCATCAGGATCCCCAAAAGAGTCTTCACTTACATTAAAGTTGCCATTAGAGTCTCCCTTACATCGAGATCCCCAACAGAGTCTCCTCTTAAACCAGCAACCCCATCAAAATCCCCCATTTACATCAGGGTTCCCTACATCAGGATCCCTGACAGAGGCTCCCCTTACATTGGATCCTCTTTTATAGTCCTCCTTACTACTGTAAGCCCTTGTACACACGGTCGCAGATTCCGACAACCAAATCCGACGGATTCTGTCCGTCGGATCTTGTCCGAAACTGTTGCATACACACGGTCGGACGAAGTTGTCGGAAAATGCAATAGTTCGGAACACCATAACGTTATTTCGTTACGACTGGACTACGTTCAGGCTAGTAGCCAATAGCTTTGGTGTAGGAATTTGATCTGAGCATGCGTGGCACTTTGTCCGATTGGAATTCTCTACACATGATCGGAGTATGTCCCATCGGACCAGTTTGTCTGAAAATATTTCCAGCAAGTTGGAAAATTTGGTCCGACGGATATTCCGATGGAAACAGTCCGATGCAGACCACACACAGTCGGATTATCCGACAAAGCGGTCCGATAGGACACATTCCGACGGATTCTCCGACCGTGTGTACAAGGGCTAAGGCTTACAACAGCACTGTAGCAGTAGGGTGGGAGCTGGGAGGCGGAGTAGGTCTAGTAGCAGTCCAGACAACCAATTTATTTTCAACAAAAACCAGCCAACATTCGGCCTGTGTGTGTATAGCAGCTGGTCAAAAAATGTGTGTATAGCAGTGGGTCAAAAAAAATAAATTTTATAAATGATTGAGTTCCCTCTTACATCAGGATCCCCATTAGAGTCCCTACTAATTTATATCTGGATCCTCATCAAAGTTCCTTGTTTCCAATAGGGTTCCCATCAAAGTCCTCCCTGCATCAGGATCCCCAAAAGAGTCTTCACTTACATTAAAGTTGCCATTAGAGTCTCCCTTACATCATGATCCCCAACAGTATATCCTCTTAAACCAGCAACCCCATCAAAATCCCCCATTTACATCAGGGTTCCCTACATCAGGATCCCGGACAGAGTCTCCCCTTACATTGGATCCTCTTTTATAGTCCTCCTTACTACTTTAAGGCTTACAACAGGACTGTAGCAGTAGGGTGGGAGCTGGGAGGCGGAGTAGGTCTGGACACCGGAAGCTAGTAGCAGTCCAGACAACCAATTTATTTTCAACAAAAACCAGCCAACATTCGGCCTGTGTGTGTATAGCAGCTGGTCTGACAGCAGCCAGCTGTTCGGCCAGCTTTTGTTGGACGTGCATGCTGGAAAACCAGCAGCTGACCGGCTACTAATCAGTGCTCTTAGCCAATAACTGCGAGTGCTGAGTGGAGTATTCTGGTGAGGGGACCATCCCCCTGTCAGAACACAATAGAACAGAAAGGTAGATCACTGTACTAACATCGGATTGTTAGTGCAGCAGCTCCAACCAGAGCTGTCAGTTTTTGTTTTTTTAATCCACTGGGTTGAATAAAAAAAAAAGTAGTGGCGTGTACCAGGCTTTATAATGATGACAACACAGCAGGGGGGGACCTGTGCTGAAGACTGCAGGTGGTTGGGGGAAATTAAATCATAGGCAGACTCTTCTGACCTGAATCCTGTCTATGCACATTGAGAATACACCACTGTCCTTAGCTACAGGTCAGATCAATTCTTTTAGCGGGTCGGATGTGGCCCCTGGACCACAGTTTGGAGACCCTGATGTAGACTGTTATGATACTCATACACATACAGTATGGTTATGCTCATACATACATAAGCTCAACATGTCTAGACAGTTATCAGGCATCAAACGGTACAGAAATGACCAGCACAAATATCCACAGAACATAATTACAATAGAAAAATCAAACTGGCTGTGTTGGACATTTCTGCATATGGCTATTACTTATTACTGCCGCTTTGAAGACAAACTCATCTACTATTAGCCTTAATGCTTGCACTACAACAGAATTTAAGCTTAGGTGTGGACTGAATATAAAAAAACATATCCTAAACAACCTTTTCTGTCTTGACTTTCATTTGATGTCACTGACTCTCCCTTATTCCTCCTAACTTGCTGGCTCATTAAAGCTAAACTCCAACGAAAACGCTTAAAGCAGAGGTCCACCCTAAAATGGACCTTCCGCTCATTGGAATCCTCCCCCCCTCCGGCGCCACAATTGGCACCTTTCAGGGGGGAGGGGGGTGCAGGTACCTGTACAGTACAGGTATCTGCACCCACTTCCGGCGTACATTCTGGAGAAGGTACACCCCTTTCCGCAGAATCTACGCCCCTTTCCGAAAGTCCCCCGCTGCCTGCTGGGAAACACACGGATCCCAGAGACAGCGGGGACCATCCTTATTGCGCAGCGCGACTCGCGCATGCGCAGTAGGCAACCGGGAAATGAAGCCGAAAGGCTCCACTTTCTGATTCCCATACCCAAGATGGTGGCGGCAGCACCCGAGAGACGATCGAGAGATCGGCTTCAGGTTACGACATCGCGGGCGCGCTGGGCGGGTAAGTGTAACTATTTTAAGAGTCAGCAGCTGCAGTATTTGTAGCTGCTGGCTTTTTTTTAAAAAAAACGGCGGACTCCCGCTTTAATATAGGGTTGAAATATATACGTACAGCCACCACCAAGGGTTGGTTGCAGAAGAAGAGCCCCCCCCCCCCCCCCAGGAGACCACGAGTAGACTTTGGTGACATGGAATTTTGGTGTTTTATTATGATCCCTATGTTTTACAATCACTTTATCCTCATCAACATGATTATACTTTAATCACTATTTTATTTAATCACAAACAATAAACATATTTAGGGTGGCACAGTGGTGCAGTGGGTAGCACTCTCACCTAGCAGTAAGAGGGGTCACTGGATCAAATCCCAACCACGACACTTCCTGCCTGGAGTTTGCATGTTCTCCCTGTGCCTGCGTGGGTTTCCTCTGGGTACTCCGGTTTCCTCCCACAATCCAAAGACATGCAGGTAGGTTAATTGGCTTCTGTCCAAAATTGGCCCTAGTATATGAATGGGGACCTTGGATTGTGGGCTCCTTGAGGGTGGAGACCAATGTGAGTGTGCAATGTACAGGGATAGGGACAATTGTAGACACTTGCTTAGGTTGAACTGGATGGACTGGTGTCTTTATTAAACCTTACTAACTATGTAACTATATTGAAACAGAAATATATATGTAAACTGCTTCACCTGCCAAAATGTTTGTGACTCTATTTAGCCACTTTTGTAAATCACAAATTCCTGCACTACAGTTAAAGCGGAGGTCCACCCTAAAGTGGACCTTCCGCTCATCGGAACCCTCCCCCCCTACGGCTCCACAATTGGCACCTTTCAGGGGGGAGGGGGGTGCAGATACCTGTACAGTACAGGTATCTGCACCCACTTCCGGGATAGCTCTCTGCGGAAAGGGGCGTAGATTACGCCCCTTTCCGCAAGTGCCCGCCCCTTTCCGCAAGTGCCCCGCTGCCTGCTGGGAAACACACAGATCCCAGAGGCAGCGGGGACCGTCCTTATTGCGCAGCGCAACTCGCGCATGTGCAGTAGGGAACTGGGAAATGAAGCCAAAAGGCTCCATTTCCTGATTCCCATACCCAAGATGGCGGCGGCAGGACCCGAGAGACGATCTAGAGATTGGCTTCGGGTGCCGACATCGCAGGCGCGCTGGACAGGTAAGTGTCACTATTTTAAAAGTCAGCAGCTGCAGTATTTGTAGCTGCTGGCTTTAAAAAAAAAAAAAAAACGCGGAGTCCCGGCGGACTCCCGCTTTAAGGGTTATTATGCTGTCACCTGCCTATACTAGCCAGCTGGCTGGACAATGACCAGCACACTAAACAGGGCATCTCTGTGCGCTCAACACCTGAAGCATATAGACTGACAGCACTGTATAAAAAGCAATTACAGTAACTTATACTACTGGGCTTCCCTTCCTTAAGCCAGCCATACATGTATCCAAATTTGGCTTGTCCAGCAGGGATCAGTTGAATTTCAATCCATGTATGGGGACAATGGTTGTACTGAAGTCAATCAACCGTTTGACTTCTGTGCAACCAGCCTGTTGGAATGCCGCTCAATCAGCGCCACAGGCTATAGCCGGCAGCACTGATCAGTGTATTCTGACTGCGGGGAAGTCTATCCGCTGTCAGAGTACAATAGCTCAGTGGGGAGGATTCCCCCATCCGCATTGAATGTGTTGTACAGTATGTGTGGATTGGGAAATCAGGTCAGTTTTATTTTTTTAGTTAACATGGCGGTTGACCGAAAAAAAAAACTGAATTATCTATGGGCTGCTTTAGACTGAGTTCTGCTATGCAAGAGAATACTGGAAGTTAAAGTGGTAAGATTTGATAACTGACAATAACCCTCTTGCCACTTTCACGTTTAACGCTTCAAGTTGATTACTGCAAATTCCAAGTTTTTAGTTACTGGTAACAACATGACCAATTACATTTCTGGTGTTTCAAAACATGCCGATGTTATCCACAGGTCCTGTGGCTGAATGTACAAAAGTGGGAGAAAACTGTATATCAACCAAAAACTTCCAATACATTAGGATTCAATAGATCTATTGGGCTTTTGGAAAATTGTGTTTTAAGAGGGCAAATGTTCACCTGTAAGGGGTGAGAATATTAAGAGGTGGAGGCTTGTCACATCGTTGGTACATCTCCATAACTGGATTTGGTATAGAATTCCGAGACACCACTTGTTGATTCTGCACCGTGGAGCTTTTAAAAGCTTTCCTCATATTAATGTCCTGCAATGAAACTGAACACAGGTACACAAATGTTATTGAAACTACAGTGTAGTGGCCATGCAACATTAAAAAAAAAAAAGAAGATTGCCTAATATGTTTATTCTTTTTTCTTTTTTTTTTTTTTTCTTTTTTTACGGAAATTCCAAGTTTCTTCCCATTTGTTTTCTCCAGATTATTACAAATAATCCCCATGTATGGTACTTACCATTAAACTATCCCTTGACCATAATCCATACATTAAGACCCCTTTCACACTGGGGCGTTTTTCAGGCGCTTTAGCGTTTAAAAAATGCGCCTATGAAGCCCAATGTGAAAGCCCGAGTGCTTTAAGAGCCCTTTGACAATGTCAGCGCCTGAAAAAACACTCGTAAAGCGCCGCTTAAACTAGCAGCGTTTTACCAGTGTTTTTTGGGCGCTATTGGGGCGCTTTTAACCCCTGCTAGTAGCCAAACAAAGGGTTAAAAGCGGCCACAAAATGCTGCTGCCAAAAGCGCTTTTCAGGCGCTTTTCAGGCGCTTTTCAGGCACTTCCCATTGATTTCAATGGGAAGGGGCGCTTTAGGAGTGGGTGTATTCACCGCTCCAAAAGCGCTGCAAAGTGTGAAAGGGATCTCAGTGTAAAAGCACTCGGGCTTTCGCATTGGGATTGCAGTTGCGGCTTCTTTCAAGCGCTTTACAGGCGCTGTTTTTAACGCTAAAGCGCCTGAAAAACGCCTGAAAAATGCCTCAGTGTGAAAGCGGTCTAACTCATGATGATGATGATAGGAATTTAGACTTTGCAGCCTGCTGGGAGCCTATGCAATATAAGGAACTTTTCAGAATGTTCTGTGCAGTCTCAAGTGACCTGACAGGTAATGTGACTTGGAGTCCAAGAGTACTTCTCATGAGAACTCTAAATGCCAGTGAGGTAGTTCACCACATCACCCCAGATTTAGGATTCGTTTTTTCTTTTAGTATTGCTTAGATAAAGGGAATTAAACAAATGCACGTTTTTAAGTGAGAACTATCTAATATCCTACACTTCCCAGGTATGTTGGATACTGTCACCTGTTGGGCACTGTGGCTCCTCCTACAGTACAGGACATGTCAGCTGACAGGAGCACCGGTGAGGGTTTGCTCTGTCTAGCACACTCCCAACTGACAAATAGTAGTGACACTTGGAGTTCTTCGAGAAAGTAAAGGTTTGACTCATGTCTGCCCAGAAAGGGAAGACATGCCCTTCTTTTATACATTGTTGCTTCTGTTGTATATATATATATTTTCTTTTTATGACAGGGTTGCTTTAAGGGCCTACTACTTCTGCAATATAATACCAGAAATTTACTGCCTATCTGGTAAAAAACATATTTTTCTCCATTTGGTTAGTTCAGATATCTGTGCTGCAGTATTGTTAAAGAGAAACTATATACTGTATACCCAATATCATGAGCACAGCAACATGTATGCTTAGGTGTGAATGGCCCCTTAACAAAACACTGCTAATACTACTAGTGCTACAAACGTTTTACAGACCAAAACAAAATGGCAAGATACAATGGAGTTGGTTTACTAAAAGGTAAATGGCCCTTCACTTTGCAAAGGAATGTTCTCTTAGCTTAGTGAATGCAGTGAAAATTCACTTTGCAAAGAACACGCAATCCAGTGCAAAAAAAACCATAAAAAATTAATTTTTGATTGTACAAAACTGGATGACGTAAGTCAGCAGAGCTTCACCTCATGCACTAAGTTAATGCGGAACTATACTCACCTCGGCTTCAGAGATGAGGCGCCACCCGAGTTCTCCCGGCCGGCCACTGACATCTTCGGGCGCCCCACTTCTGGGTCTCGATCGCTGGTCGCCTTTATTGGATAGGGATGACATTACCCTTGTGCATGTGTGGAAGTTCAGTCAGATTCAGCATTTCCAAATTTGTACAGTGAGCTGCTCGGGCAGGTAAGCAACTTTAATGCAGAAGAGGCAAAGCATGTCTCTTCTGCATTCAAATTCCTGCCTGTTCGCTCAATTTTAATTGTGGCCTAAAGTTCCACTTTAAGGAAAAATTCCCTTGCAATGTAAACAGCCTATTTGGCTTTGGTAAATCAACCCCAACGACCTAATCCTATAATCCTAAACAGAAATGTCTATTCTGAATGCAACCAATCCATATATATATATATATATATATATATATATATATGACATATTCAGTCTCTATTAAGCCATTTTAACCCCTACAGTAAAGGCCCCTTGATCTGCATGTTATTTACAACCTTAATATAACTAATTATGCTATGCAATTTACGCCTCTTCAGATTAATTGTGTCCTAATGAACACATGGCCCGGATTAATAAATTAAAAATGATTGCAGAGCGGCACATTAGAAAATAACGCTCTGTACAAGTAGGTCATTTGGGTCTGGGCGCTGTGTCTGAGAGGAGAGGGCAGAAGTGCCTGAATTAATTGAAATTCAGATGTGTCCAATTACTGACAGCCCTTTTCAGATGTTTTGGAAGGTTCATCTGTAGTTTTTAGCATATCGATGAAAAGAGAAGGAACTCGGTTACAGACCCTTCAACAGCAGTTTATAGACTATCGGCAAAAATCTAGTCATGACAAAACCAATAACGCATTTCAGCTGGTGAGGCCTTGATCCTCGAAATCTATAAGAAACTATATGTCCCTCAACCCCCATATAACTTTAATTATGATCCTATAATTGTGGTAACAATGAATTATGTAGTCCCACATTACTTCCAATTAAGGCTGGCAGTAGTGATTGAGCCCCCAAAGTACCCTGCAACCAGTGGCGGAATTATCAGGGTCGCACCAGTCGCATTTGCGACTGGGCCCTTGAGCTCCGCCACTGTAAGGGGGCCCGCCGCCGCCCGGGAGATAGTCATTTACGCGGAGTCCCGGTAAGCTCCGCCCATCCTTTCCGACTGCTCCGCCCATCCTCCCCGCCCATCCTCTGCTCCCGCACTCATCGGGGACAGTCCCCGCCCGCTTCGCCCATCCTCTCCGCCCATTCCCTCTGCCCGCACAGTCTCCGCCCAAATTCTCTGTCCCTGCTTGCTCCGCCCATCGTCTCCGTCCACACCTTCAATCACAGGCCCCAGCCCAACCTCCCTGCTCACCCAAGCAAGACCGAGCAAGGAGGGGGAACCAAGTGATCTACAAGTGAGTGGCACACATCTCTTGATCCCCCCTCCACACCACTGATACCCCCCACACCACCACAACTGTCACTGTTACCCCCCACACCACCACAACTGCCACTGATACCCCCACACCACCACAACTGCCACTGATACCCCCACACCACCACAACTGCCACTGATACCCCCCACACCAGCACTACTGTCACTAATACCCCCACACCACCACAACTGCCACTGATACCCCCGCACACCACCACAACTGCCACTGATACCCCCGCACACCACCACAACTGCCACTGATACCCCCGCACACCACCACAACTGCCACTGATACCCCCGCACACCACCACAACTGCCACTGATACCCCCGCACACCACCACAACTGCCACTGATACCCCCCCACACCACCACAACTGCCACTGATACCCCCCACACCACCACAACTGCCACTGATACCCCCCACACCACCACAACTGCCACTGATACCCCCCACACTGCCACTGATACCCCCCACACCAGCACTACTGTCACTAATACCCCCACACCACCACAACTGCCACTGATACCCCTGCACACCACCACAACTGCCACTGATACCCCCACACACCACCACAACTGCCGCTGATACCCCGCACACTGCCACTGATACCCCCCACACCAGCACTACTGTCACTAATACCCCCACACCACCACAACTGCCACTGATACCCCCGCACACCACCACAACTGCCACTGATACCCCCACACACCACCACAACTGCCACTGATACCCCCGCACACCACCATAACTGCCACTGATACCCCCGCACACCACCACAACTGCCACTGATACCCCCCACACCACCACAACTGCCACTGATACCACCCACACACCATCACAACTGCCACTGATACCCCCCACACCACCACTACTGCCACTGATACCCACCACACAACCACTACTGCCTCTGATACCCCCCACACCACCACTACTGCCACTGATTCCCCCTACCCCACACCACCACCATTTATACCCCCCACACCACCACAACCACTGCTGCCACTGATCCACCCCACCATGACCATCCAGCAACGACCATCCTTGCCACTGATACCATTCCCCTCCCCACCACTCATCCCATCCCACCCCCCCAACCATCACCCTCACCACGGATTCCATCTTCCCACCACCACTGCCACTCCTCCCATCCCATCCCCCTCCAACCATCACCCTTGCCACTGATCCCATTCCCACCACCACATCTGCCACTCATCCCATTCAACCCCCCCATCACTGATCCCACCCCCTAACCACAACTCTTGCCACTTATCCCATCACCTTCACCACTGCCACTCATGCTGCCACTCATCCCATTCCCCACCACCGCTACTACTGATCCCATCCCCACCCAACCAACACTGCTGCCACTGATCCCATCCTCCCCACCGCTGCCACTCTTCCCATCCTCCCCACCGCTGCCACTCATCCCATCTCTCCCTCACCACTGCCACTCATCCCATCCCCCACCACCGATGCCACTGATCCTATCCCTCCTCAAACACCACTGCTGCCACTAATCCCATCCCCCACCACCACCACTGGCACTCATCCCAGGGGCATAACTACAGGGTTCACAATTGTGATAGCGCACATGTTGCCCCTGAACACCTAGATGGGGGAGGGGGGCATTTAGAGGAACACATCCCCTCCATTTTTCTCCTGTAGCCACTAAAAGTCTGCTTCCCCTCCTCTCCCTCTGATAGGAATTAAGTAACTGCAGGAGGAAAATGGAGAGGACTTGTTCCCCCTCCTATCCAGGTCCTGCTGCCCCCGGAATCAGTCAGAAGATCCCTGGCTGGAGGTCAGGGGGCCCTCCATGGTTTCTTGCATCGGGGCCCTGAAGGTTCTAGTTACGCCACTGCCTGCAACGCAACTTAAAAATCCACCACACCTCCTGTTCCAGAAGTCACTGGTGTAAGTCACTGTCTCTATTTTACAAATATACTTTCTCTGCTCCAAAAATAAAAAAGGAAGTTGTGTTCATCCTACGAAATTCCATAAAATGTTTTGAAACATTGGACGATGTCTAACCTCAGGATTTATCCCATCACAAAAATACTTACCCACCCTGATAAACTGAACCATATGAGGATGGAAGAATTAACCGCTAACTTATAGGACCAGCACTTGAACATGCATTTGACTTTTCTACTTCCCCACACGTTAATGCCGCGTACACAGGATCGGGATTCCGGCCAGAAAAAGACAGATGAGAGCTTTTCATTGGAAAATGCGACCGTATGTATGCTCCATCGGAATTTAGCTGTCCAAATTTCCGCTAGCCAAAAATTGATAGCATGTTCTCAATTTTCCGGGCGGAAAAACTTTCTATCGCTAATTCCGATCATGTGTATGGAATTCCGACACGCCAAAAATCACGCATGCTCAGATTCAACTACTAGACAGAAGCTATTGGCTACTGGCTATTGAACTTCCTTTTTCTAGTTTCGTCGTACGTGTTGTACGTCACCGCGTTATAAACGATCGGAATTTGATGTGACCGTGTGTAGGCAAGACAGCTTGAGCCAAATTCCGTTGGAATTCCGTGGAGAAAACCATCAGAGCCTTTTCCGACGAGAATTCCGATCGTGTGTACGCGGCATCAGTCATACAATATTTGATGCAATGACTCTGGTGTTACTGAGCCAACACCGGCTGTCCTTCCCTTCTCTCTCCCTTGTCCCCTCTCACATCAGCTTTCTTTGAAGCATTTGGTCACATGACATCTGATCCCGAGCAACGCCGAGTGTGGCTTAGTGCGGCCGAGTGCCATAGCAGGTCCCACCTTCTGGAGCCTGCACGTCTATGATGGACGTCCCACTGGTCCAATGCCGGAACCGCGGGACGTGTGACGTCCATCATAGGCGCTGTTGGATCCAGAAGGCGGGAATTACAAAGCGGCTGCCACGCCACATCCCTGCTTGGCGCTCGGGCGAGCCACTCTCCTCTCCTCCTCGGCTCCTCCTCTGAGGACTGGCTGCTGTGACACCACACACCACGGCTGAGGTAGCTCAGACAGTGTATGTGGTGAGTGCATGTTAATGTCAGTGTAGGTAGGTCAGTGTAGATAGGTCAGTGTATGTTAATGTCAGTGTAGGTAGGTCAGTGTATGTTAATGTCAGTGTAGGTAGGTCAGTGTAGGTAGGTCAGTGTATGTTAATGTCAGTGTAGGTAGTTCACTGTAGATAGGTCAGTGTATGTAAATGTCAGTGTATGTTAATGTCAGTATAGGTAGGTCAGTGTAGGTAGGTCAGTGTATGTAAATGTCAGTGTATGTAAATGTCAGTGTAGGTAGGTCAGTGTATGTTAATGTCAGTGTAGGTAGGTCAGTGTAGGTAGGTCGGTGTATGTTAATGTCAGTGTAGGTAGGTCAGTGTAGGTAGGTCGGTGTATGTTAATGTCAGTGTAGGTAGGTCAGTGTATGTTAATGTTAGTGTAGGTAAATGTCAGTGTAGGTGAATGTCAGTTTAGGTAGGTCAATGTATGTAAATGTCAGTGTATGTGTAGGTCAGTCAGTGTAGGTAGGTCAGGCAAGTCAGTGTAGGTAGGTCACTACCATTAGTGTATGTAGGTCAGTGTATGTAAATGTCCAGTGTATGTAGGTCAGGCAGGTGAGTGTAGGTAGGTCACTATCGTCAGTGTAGGTAGGTTAGTGTAGGTAGGTCAGTGTTTGTAGGTCACTACTGTCAGTGTCACGGCCCAGCCAAAAAAAACTGCCCCCCCCCCCCCCCCCCCCGTTTCCGGCCTTGGACTTCGGGCTGGAGCCCCTGGTCCTTTTGACACCTAGCCATGCCCCTGCATTTTTATAATGAGCAAAAAAAATATGGTTCTCAACATTCAAACAAGCTGTGATCAGTGATAATATGTGGAAAATAGAAGTATATCAATTACAGCACATTTATTTTTTTCTAATCAACAGGACCTAAAATCAACCAAAGCTGTAGCATCACACCATGGTCTAACTTACCAACGCTGGACACACTTTAAAGCTGAGGAATTGTTTCATTTAATTTTGTTAATTTTACTGAAACTCTTTTAAAAAAGGTATCTTATGTCAAAGTCTTATTTTTCTTACATTCCTCAACCAGTTTTAACATGTTCTTTAAAACATCCAGTGTAGCCCAGAAGGTAGGATGTACCGTATGTGTCATTTTGTTTCATAGTAGCTCCTAAGTGCGAGTTGGCAATAATTTGATTCTATGATGGAAGATATTTTGGGCTAGTGACTGTTAAGACATAAACCTGTACAGCTGTTTCCCATTAACAAGTTGTTCTATTTTATTATTTTAATTATATATTATTCATAAAAACAGATAGGAAATATCATTATTATGTTGATAGGTATGATATGTGCAATATACTGTACTGTATAACTTCTTAATTCTCATGTTGTGTTAAACAGGAAAAAAAAAGATATAGATATAAAAAAAATTGTAAATAATGGCACAGCATATATTTGGGTATATTTACAAAGCTGTGAATCTGACATTCTGTAAGAGAATTGTCTTTATCAACGTTTTACAACTTTCTTCATCAAAACATAATGTTGGTTTTAAACATATCGTAATAATAATATTGCAATACATCGCAACATAATGTCGCAAACACTCTAAAGTGAGTTTTGCATGGACTAACAAAACTCCTTTCTAAGGTAATGTACCAATAAAAGGGCCATATCGTGTTATGGACCGTGTCACTCATGGGACTGCTAAAAGAGTAATTGCCTGCAGCAACAGCATGAAAATGTGATTTTGAAAGATTTATCCAATGGAGGCCTTAAGGAGATTAGCATATCTGTTAAGCAGTCCCTAGAAATCCACGAAAAAGGACACATGGTGGGCCTGCCCAAGGCTGGTGGGGTTCTGGTCTAGGGTTTTTGGTTTGCTGTAGACACTCTTTCACTTAACGATCCGAAGGGATTCTAAGCTAGCTCTCCTTCATTGTCCGATACCTGGTTTGCGAGGCCCTCAGCAGAAGCTGGCTACCTATCTCTTTATAGCGGCCAAGCGGACCATTGCCCAAGCCTGGAAGACCCAACGGGTAGATTTCCAAGGGGTTAAAACCCACATGACTGCTATGCTACTTCAAGAACGCATGTCCAGTATTGTACATTATTCTCATGCTAAATTTCTAAAAATCTGGGAGCCGTGGATCTCCTATGAGTTCCCTGCGCTCCAAGCCGCATGTCTGGGCTTGGTCTGACTCCCCTCAGCGAGGCGTCCACGTCCGAGCTTCCCCCTTCCTTTCTCCTCCCTCTCTTCTCTCTAACCTTCTTTCTTTTGTTCCCTATCTCTTTCACTCTTCTTTATAATCTCTCTCATTGCTAACAAATACTGCTGCCCCCCATGGAAGGGGGTAGTGGGAGAAGGGCTTTCCCCCCAGAGACAACAAGGGGACAAGTTGTTCGGTACGGTAGCCAGTCTCGATACCATCCCCTACTTATCTTTTGTTATAAGTACAATGTGATGGTTTGCCCTTTGGATTTGTATTCATGTTTTGTAGCCCCTGCGAGGGCGCTCAAGGAGCAGATTGTATTTTCTTGTTTATTCTTGTTTATTCGAATTTCAAATAAACATATTAAAACAGAAATCCACGAAAGGTATACAATCCATAAATGAAACCCAGCACTATATTTTCCAAGGACTTTATTGTAAATCCAATAAGAACATCCATAGTGGTGTCCTTAGAAGTAAGGTAGGTGTGTCATCTCTTGTGACCAAAAGGGAATACTTTTTCTGGTTGGTAACAATATACAGGTATAGTGACATTAGTTGTGGCAGTCATGAGACACCATTCAGTATGACATTATGGTTACCGACTCTATATTGTATTGTGACTATTGTGGATGTCAGTCCAAATCTAACAAACCTACCAGTTTTCCGAACACAAGCTTGGGTCAAATAATCATATATACCCATTTACATTTGCTTTATTTTGGAATATTCTTTTAATTTAAAATCATGTGAGAGATTGCAAAAAAGATGGGGACTGCTAAAAATGATAGAAAACTAGAGCATCTAACATGTATAATTCATTCATGTAATGAAAATAGTATCATTAGTAGTAATCAGCATGGATTCATGAAGGATCATTCTTGCTAGACCAATCTGTTAACATTCTATTAAGAAGTGAGCTGTCATCTGGATAAAAGAAGGCCTGTCAATGTGGTGTATGTGGATTTTGCAAAGGCATTTGATACAGTTCCCCACAAATGTTTGTTGGCACCATAGGTTATGTACTTAGATAGAGAACTGGTTACAGGGGTGGGTCCAAAGGGTGGCGATAGATAGTGATAAATTGTGAGTACTAAGAATGGTCCAGTGTGATAAGTGGGGGCCCCCAGGGATCTGTCCTGGGACCAATTCTGTTTAATTTATTAATAAATGATATAGAGGATGGGATAAATAGTTCAATCTCAGTATTTGCGGATGACACAACGCTAAGCAGGGCAATAACTTCTGCGCAGGAATTGAAAACCTTACAAGAAGACCTAAAAAAAAAAAATGGGGTGGACAAAATTACTTGCTAGAGGGAGAACCTCTGGGGTAGTGATGGCCGAACGGTTCGCCCGGCGGTCGTTTCGCGGCGAATTTCCGACTTTCGCCGTCCGCGGGTTCGAACGCCTTTTTCCGTCGTTCGCCCCGGCGGACTTACGTGTTTAATGTATACAAGAACTTTAACCTTTCGTGACACGTTTATCATGTGTTACAGGACAACCAATTGAGACATGACAGCTCATGGACACTTGGACATTCCCCCTAACCTATAAATACACCCGATCCGGTGGCCATTTTACATTCTTTCTTCTGTCACTGTAGGGAAAGGATCCTGTGTGGAGTAGGGACAGAGAAAACGCTAGCTATTTGGTACACAAAAGTTCTTTTCAGGACTGGTATAGGTGTTAGGTCAGCAGCCTGAGTTTCTTTTGTCAGTTTAGATAAAGGGACAGAGCGCTGTATGCTGCTATTTTAGGGACAGCTCAGCCAGATTAGTCTTTCTTCATCATCATCATCATCATCATCATTAGCTGTTACTATCAGGTCCACAAAAGAGCTGTTCCAGCTAATCGTTCCAGCCTACTCTTTTTTGCCAATTTGTATAGGGACAGGCAGGAAGCAGTGTGTCAGGCAGTGAGGATAATTTTAAAGACTTGCTGTTACTATTAGTTCCACAAAGGTTCTTTTCAGGACTGGTATCAGTGGTACGGTAATAGGCTTGTACACGTATAATATTCTTTCTTCCAAATATAGAAAGAATATTATACTTGACTGCTGCCCTTCTGCTGCAGTCTGCTAATCATTCACAACTCACTTGTTCCACAAAGCTCTTTATCAGGACTGGTAACTTGGTCTGTCTAGGGTGCTACGGTACATAGGCTTGGGTGCGGTACAGTCTGCTGTTCTGTAAGGACCGCTATCGGTCCACAATACATAGGGTTGCCGTGCACTACTGCTGACCGCTGCCCTATACTGCAGCAGTCCTTCATTGGTATAGGGACTGACGTACAGTCTGCTAATCACTAACACACAACCTGCTTGGTCCACAAAAGTTCTTATAAGGACTGGTAACTTGGTATAGGGTGCTACGGTACATAGGCCTGAGTGCGTTACAGTCTGCTGTTCTGTAAGGACCGCTATCGGTCCACAATACATAGGGTTGCCGTGCACTACTGCTGACCGCTGCCCTATACTGCAGCAGTCCTTCAGCGGTATAGGGACTGACGCACAGTCTGCTAAACACTAACACACAACCTGCTTGGTCCACAAAAGTTTTTATAAGGACTGGTAACTTGGTATAGGGTGCTACGGTACATAGGCCTGAGTGCAGTACAGTCTGCTGTTCTGTAAGGACCGCTATCGGTCCACAATACATAGGGTTGCCGTGCACTACTGCTGACCGCTGCCCTATACTGCAGCAGTCCTTCATTGGTATAGGGACTGACGTACAGTCTGCTAATCACTAACACACAACCTGCTTGGTCCACAAAAGTTCTTATAAGGACTGGTAACTTGGTATAGGGTGCTACGGTACATAGGCCTGAGTGCGTTACAGTCTGCTGTTCTGTAAGGACCGCTATCGGTCCACAATACATAGGGTTGCCGTGCACTACTGCTGACCGCTGCCCTATACTGCAGCAGTCCTTCATTGGTATAGGGACTGACGTACAGTCTGCTAATCACTAACACACAACCTGCTTGTTCCACAAAAGTTCTTATAAGGACTGGTAACTTGGTATAGGGTGCTACGGTACATAGGCCTGAGTGCGTTACAGTCTGCTGTTCTGTAAGGACCGCTATCGGTCCACAATACATAGGGTTGCCGTGCACTACTGCTGACCGCTGCCCTATACTGCAGCAGTCCTTCATTGGTATAGGGACTGACGTACAGTCTGCTAATCACTAACACACAACCTGCTTGGTCCACAAAAGTTCTTATAAGGACTGGTAACTTGGTATAGGGTGCTACGGTACATAGGCCTGAGTGCGTTACAGTCTGCTGTTCTGTAAGGACCGCTATCGGTCCACAATACATAGGGTTGCCGTGCACTACTGCTGACCGCTGCCCTATACTGCAGCAGTCCTTCAGCGGTATAGGGACTGACGCACAGTCTGCTAAACACTAACACACAACCTGCTTGGTCCACAAAAGTTTTTATAAGGACTGGTAACTTGGTATAGGGTGCTACGGTACATAGGCCTGAGTGCGTTACAGTCTGCTGTTCTGTAAGGACCGCTATCGGTCCACAATACATAGGGTTGCCGTGCACTACTGCTGACCGCTGCCCTATACTGCAGCAGTCCTTCATTGGTATAGGGACTGACGTACAGTCTGCTAATCACTAACACACAACCTGCTTGGTCCACAAAAGTTCTTATAAGGACTGGTAACTTGGTATAGGGTGCTACGGTACATAGGCCTGAGTGCGTTACAGTCTGCTGTTCTGTAAGGACCGCTATCGGTCCACAATACATAGGGTTGCCGTGCACTACTGCTGACCGCTGCCCTATACTGCAGCAGTCCTTCAGCGGTATAGGGACTGACGCACAGTCTGCTAAACACTAACACACAACCTGCTTGGTCCACAAAAGTTCTTATAAGGACTGGTAACTTGGTATAGGGTGCTACGGTACATAGGCTTGAGTGCGGTACAGTCTGCTGTTCTGTAAGGACCGCTATCGGTCCACAATAGATAGGGTTGACGTGCACCACTGCTGACCGCTGCCCTATACTGCAGCAGTCCTTCAGCGGTATAGGGACTGACGTACAGTCTGCTAAACACTAATACACAACCTGCTTGGTCCACAAAAGTTCTTATAAGGACTGGTAACTTGGTATAGGGTGCTACGGTACATAGGCTTGAGTGCGGTACAGTCTGCTGTTCTGTAAGGACCGCTATAGGTCCACAATAGATAGGGTTGACGTGCACCACTGCTGACCGCTCACCTATACTGCAGCAGTCCTTCAGCGGTATAGGGACTAAGAGTTTTGTCACAGGGTCATTTAAAAAATGACATGCAGAGGAAGAGGCAGGCCCTTCCGCAGGGGTGGTAGGGGTAGGGCAGGAGCAACAGGCTTGAGCCAAAGTGGGAAGTTGCAGAAGGTGCGTTCAATTACTTTAAAGGATGCACCAGACTTGGTTGAGTGGCTCGCTCAGCCTTACTCTTCTGCACCCTCCTCATCCTCTCGATCTGCACCCTCTTCTTCACTCTCTGCTATGTGCACCCCCAAAGACACTACCACCAACAACACGACCACCACCACCACCACCACATACCTTCCGCTTGAGTCACTGGAATTATTTTCCGATCCATATCAAGAGGACATTTCTGATGCGCAGCCACTCTTGGTATTGGATCAGGAAGAGGAGGTAGCAACAAGCGCTACTCAGCAGTCTGACGCCAGTACCCAGATCAGCCCAAGGAGGAGGTTGGTCCCCGGTGTTGCTGCCTACTCTACTTATAGCGGTGGGGAAGGTGACGTTGATGATGACGTGTCTAGTGATGTCACGTGGGTGCCCACAAGAGAGGAAGAGGAGGGGAGTTCAGAGGGAGATATGGACCAGCAGATAGGGAGGAGAAGCAGCAATGACTTACATTGCACAGCAGGGACAAAGCAGACTGCAAATGTATCAGGAGCGAGTCATCGACCATGTACGGTCACATCTGGCGCTCCCAGGACACCGGCACATGGCTCCGCAGTGTGGGCTTTTTTTAACGTGTCCGCTGCTGACAATAGCGTTGCCATCTGCAATCTTTGCAGTCAACGCGTTAGTCGCGGTAAGCCCAATACTCACCTAGGGACGACCGCCTTAAGAAGGCACATGAGCAGCCATCACCGAGCCCAGTGGGAGCAACGGAACACACAAAGCCACACTGCAGGCTCTCACCGTCCAGCCTCGTCTTCTACTTCTCCTTCTCCTCTCTCCTCACAATTGTCCTCCACTCCACCTTCCATCACGCCAAGCTCACATTTTTCTGCAAAAAGGCAGGCTTCCGTGGGCCTAATGTTTGAGCGTAAAAAAATGATGACGCCGGATAACCCTCTTGCCCAACGGTTGGCGGCTGGCTTGTCAGAACTCATAGCCCGCCAACTACTGCCATATAAACTGGTGGACTCGGAGGCCTTTCGCAAATTTGTGGCCATTGGAACACCACAATGGAAGGTCCCAGGAAGGAAGTATTTCTCAGAGAAGGGCATCCCAGAGCTATATGGCCATGTTCAGCGGCAAGTGAATGTATCTCTGGCACACAGTGTCGGTGCCAAGATACATCTGACCACAGACACGTGGTCTAGCAAACACGGGCAGGGAAGGTATATCAGTTTTACTGCCCACTGGGTGAACCTTCTGACGGCCGTCAAGCATGTAACCCGTGGCACCCGTGTAGATTTGGTTTTACCGCCACGGATTGCATGCAGGCCTGACTCTTCTTCTCCTCCTCCTACTCCATCCTCCTCCCTCTCCTCCTCAGCTGCCTCCTCCTTTTCCGCTGCTAGCGTCTCTTCCACTGCACCGCCCAAGCTCCCCAGAACCTATTCCACATGCCAGGTGAGACGTTGCCATGCCGTGCTGCGTCTGTTGTGCCTGGAAGCAAAGAGCCACACTGGCCCGGCACTCCTTTCAGCTTTGCGTTCACAGGCAGATGAGTGGCTAACACCGCTCAATTTGACAGTTGGTAAAGTGGTGTGTGACAACGGTGCCAATCTGCTTAGCGCATTGAAACAGGGCAAAATCACGCACGTGCCGTGCATGGCACACGTCTTAAACTTGGTCGTGCAGCGATTCCTTGTCAAATACCCTGGGGTCCAGGACATCTTGCGGCAGGCAAGGAAAATCTCGGCCCATTTCAGAAGATCTTACACGGCCATGGCTCGCCTTGCTGACATTCAGCGGCGACACCATCTGCCGGTCAGACGTCTTATTTGCGATTGCCCGACGCGATGGAACTCAACCTTCTATATGCTTGATAGGCTGCTCCAGCAGAAACGTGCAGTTAACGTCTACCTGTATGAACTCTGCGAAAGAAACGGTTCTGGGGAGCTGGGTTTTTTTTCACCGCGCCAGTGGCTGCTCATGCGCGACACATGCAGACTTCTGCGGCCATTTGAGGAGATCACCAAACTGGTCAGTCGCAGCCATGGCGCCATCAGTGACATGGTACCTTATGCCTTCTTTCTGGAGCGTGCATTGCGTCGTGTCATTGATCAGGCTGTGGAGGAGCAGGAGCGGGAAGATGAGGAAGTCGCAATGCTGGATGAATTCCCAGGGGGGGCTACTCTATCTGAGACAAGTCAACAACAGGAGTCTGATGAGGAGTCAGAGGAGGATGGTGCCGGGGCGGATGAGCAGGAGCAAGAAGAGCATGCTTTAAACCTTTCTGGGATCCCTGTTGTGCGAGGATGGGGAGAGGAGAATGAAGAGGACGACATTATCCTGGATGATGAGCAGGAGCCAGGCCACCACACCGCTTCCACTTTAGTGCAAATGGGGGCCTTCATGCTCCAGTGTTTTAATAGGGACCCCCGTATAAAAAGCATGAGGGTCAAGGACCAGTACTGGGTGGCAACGTACTTAGACCCCCGGTACAAACACAAAATGGCGGAAATGTTACCGCCGTCGCAGAGGGCTGTCAGAATGCAGCACTTCCAGGCCTTGCTTCGAGAAATGCTGCATTCTGCTTTTGCGTGCGCTGGCAGAGGAGCAATTCCCACTCCCAGAGAAGGATTTGCGGGTACCAATCCAACAGCGCCTGCAAGAAGAGGCCGGTTTGAAGATGTGTTGGTGACTTCGGATATGAGGTCATTCTTTCAGCCGACCCATCGACAGGTGTCATCCGGATCCAGCATCAGGGAACGCCTAGACCGTCAGGTGTCCGACTACATTGGGTTAACGGCCGATGTGGACGCTCTGAGGAGTGATGAACCCCTAGACTACTGGGTGGGCAGGCTTGACCTCTGGCCAGAGCTTGCCCAATTTGCAATCGAACTGTTGGCTTGCCCCTCATCCAGTGTCCTGTCCGAAAGGACGTTCAGCGCAGCAGGGGGGATTGTGACCGATAAGCGTACTCGCCTAGCTCACCACAGTGTTAACTACCTCACATTTCTAAAAATGAATGAGGCATGGATCTCGGAGGAATTCAACACATGTGATCAGTAGACCATGTATATGTCTATAAACAATTTTTGGAATCAAGCACACAGACCTTCTTAATTCATTTGGCTCACTTCCCTGACCCAAAAAAGCACACCGTACTATATGCCCCTACCCTCCTCTTTGAAGAGGTTGAGCGGTGTCATATTTCTACTGGGGCTGCTTATTATGAGGGGTTCCCACCATCCCTGTGCTGTGCTGACTTCCTCCTGGGTGTTCTTATTATGAGGGGCTCCCACCATCCCTGTGCTGTGCTGACTTCCTCCTGGGGGTTCTTATTATGAGGGGATCACACCATCCCTGTGCTGTGCTGACTTCCTCCTGGGGCTGCTTACGGTGCTGCTGTCAGCGCTGTATGTCACGGAGCTGCTGTCAGCGCTGTATGTCACGGAGCTGCTGTCAGCGCTGTATGTCACGGAGCTGCTGTCAGCGCTGTATGTCACGGAGCTGCTGTCAGCGCTGTATGTCACGGAGCTGCTGTCAGCGCTGTATGTCACGGAGCTGCTGTCAGCGCTGTATGTCACGGAGCTGCTGTCAGCGCTGTATGTCACGGAGCTGCTGTCAGCGCTGTATGTCACGGAGCTGCTGTCAGCGCTGTATGTCACGGAGCTGCTGTCAGCGCTGTATGTCACGGTGCTGCTGTCAGCGCTGTATGTCACGGAGCTGCTGTCAGCGCTGTATGTCACGGAGCTGCTGTCAGTGCTGTATGTCACGGAGCTGCTGTCAGCGCTGTATGTCACGGAGCTGCTGTCAGCGCTGTATGTCACGGAGCTGCTGTCAGCGCTGTATGTCACGGTGCTGCTGTCAGCGCTGTATGTCACGGAGCTGCTGTCAGCGCTGTATGTCACGGAGCTGCTGTCAGCGCTGTATGTCACGGAGCTGCTGTCAGCGCTGTATGTCACGGAGCTGCTGTCAGCGCTGTATGTCACGGAGCTGCTGTCAGCGCTGTATGTCACGGTGCTGATGTCAGTGCTCTGTATTACGGTGCTGCTGTCAGTGCTCTGTATCTCCTGCACCCTCTTGTTTGCCTACCCTGGTCCCTGACCTTCCCTCTCCTCCATTGCCTTCATTAGCTCCATAGTCCTGAATTGTCAGAACAATTTCCCAAATAAAAAAAAAATGCTTGTAGTTATCGATCCCAAATTCACCTCATACATGTATTATGCTATTGTCCAGGTGGTGGGACTACGTGCTACCCCCTAATAATTACCCCGTGGCCGCAAATTCGACCTAAAGGTTTGCGAAATTCGCCTCCCATTGAAGTCAATGGAGCCCGCGGCGAACGGTCGTTTTCGCGAACGTTTGTGTCCGTTCGCGTTTCGCGTTCGCGAAACGTCCCGTCGGAAGTTCGTCCATCACTACTCTGGGGAAATCCAGGATTAAAAAGGACTTGGGGGTCCTAGTAGATGACAGGCTGAGCAATGGCATGCAATGCCAAGCTGCTGCAAGCAAGGCCAACAGAATTATAGCATGCATTAAAAAGGGGATGTACTCCAGGGATAAAACGATAATTCTCCCACTTTACAAGACTTTGGTCCAGCTGCATCTTGAGTATGCCGTCCAGTTCTGTGCACCAGTCCTCAAGAAGGATGTGCTGGAAAAAGTTCAGAAGAAGGGAGAACAAAGCTAATAAAGGGACTAGAGGACATCAGTTATGAGGAAGGACTACAAGCATTGAACTTATTCTGTCTGGAGAGGATACACTTGAGAGGGGATATGATAGCGATGTACAAATAGCTTACTGGTGACCCTAGCATAGGGAAAAAAATTTTCATTAGAAGAGAGTTTAAAGAGACATGTGGCAATTCACTGAAATTGGAAGAGAATCGGTTCAACCTTAAGACCCCTTTCATACCACACCGCCCATAGTGTCGGCAGTAAAACGTGCAATTTTTAGTGGCGTTTTACCACCAGATTTTTGGCGCATTTCGGCCACTAGCAGGGCGCTTTTACCCCCCCGCTAGCGGCCGAGAAAGGGTTAAAACCACCAGCAATACACCGCAATAGCGGCATTTTGCCGGCGGTATTACAGCGCTGCCCCATTGATTTCAATGGGGAGCAGCGGTGGAGGAGCGATAAACACACCGCTCCTTCACCGCTCCAAAGAAGCTGCTGGCAGGACTTTCCCCTGACGTCCTGCCAGCGCACCGCTGTAGTGTGAAAGCCCTCAGGCTTTCACACTACAGACAATGGTGCAGCTTTTTTAGGGCGGATTGCAGGTGCTATTTCTAACGCTATAGCGCCTGCAAAATGCCCTGGTGTGAAAGGGGTCTTAACTGCTTAGAGGGTTCTTTACTGTCAGAGCGATAAGGATGTGGAATTCTCTTCCACAAGCAGTGGTATCAGCAGGGAAAAAAACAATTAGATAGCATCTTAATGATCACAATATACAGGGATATACGATTTACCATTGACCTAAACACATGCACATACACACCACAGGTTGAACTGGATGGACTGGTGTCTTTTTTAAACCTTACCAACTATGTAACTATGTAATTGTTATTGTTCATTCAGTCATTTATCTGTTCATATCCTTCTCATGTCTAATTTATTCATTCATCATCTATTTTCTGTCTGTCCTTCAATAACCGATTACTTGAAATTATGTTTTATAACTGATCATGATCATTAATTATACATTATCTTTACAATGAATAAAGTGAGGCTTGTCCGATAGAGCAGTGCAAAATACAATATTGATGTGCAAAATGAAGTAATCCATGGTAACCAGATGTCTGATTTCATTTCTTAATGAAGTAAATCAAAAGCTGGTTTGTTGCTATGGATAACTGTACATCTAAGAGTCATCATCTTTTCACTGTCTTATTAAATAAACACACAAAAGCCTTAAGTTTCATTATTTCTAGCAAAGAAAGAAATGTAGGAAACACATATAACTTCCAATTTTTTTTTTTTTTGTGACAAATTATTTTTGTGCCTGTGTCCCCAACGAGTGACTGAATTTTCTAATGGACCTCTTGTGGCACATGCTTTTTTATTGTAAGATACAAATAACAGCACTTGTGTGCTCTCTGTTAATGTTGCTAGTCCTTCTCCATACATTGAAGCAGTGCCAAAATGTTTCCGCAACACAACTAAGTACCAAGAGGTATAAACATAATCATTTTGTGGGAAATGATGCTTCAGTCTAAATGACAGGACACATAAGTGTTCTATAATAACCCATGGTGGTATTAAACTGTGAGTAATCACCTTCCTCCACCGTGGAGTCCAACTGAGTTACTTTGATGACAAGTAAGTCCACTCTCTCCTGCAGGGAATTCATCCTCATATAGAAACTGTTTGCTTCATTAAAAAGCTCCCCAAAGATGTCCTCTGCATGTCGACCTGCGTAACAGGGAAGAAAAAAAAAAATGGAAGTAAACTAAGCTGGTTAACTATGTGCTGGAAATGAGGTTGAAATCATATTGCCTGTCACACATTGCTATGCCTTATGCCGCGTACACACAACAGGACTTAAGTCCGGCAGACTTTCGACGGAGTTCTGACGGAGTTCCGACAGAGTTCTGACGGACTTTTCGAATGAGCGGACTTGGCCACACACAATCACACCAAACTCCGACAGATTCGAACGTGATGATGTACGACTGGACTCGAATAAGGAAGTTCATAGCCAGTAGCCAATAGCTGCCCTCGCGTCGGTTTTAGTCCGTCGGAATAGCACACACACGAGCGGATTTTTTGGTAGGAACTGGGTCCGGCAGAGTTCTGGCGGAAAAATTTGAAGCATGTTCCATTTCTAAAGTCTGTCAGACTTTTGCGAATCAAAAGTCCGTTGCAGCCCACACACAATCGAATAGTCTGCCGGAATCATTCCGTCAGACTTTGGATGTTGAAAAGTCCGCTCGTGTGTACGGGGCTTTAGAGGGAATCTACCACCGCAAACATGGGAGCTGCTATTCCTGACTTGGTTTTGAAGTGTGCAAGCTACAGAGTCTGTCATCATTATCCTTGTTCACTAGTTGGTGAGTCACATACCGAGAACAAGCATGCAACTAGAGAACAGGAGACCTGATATGTTCACCCTTGTTTCAGGTAAGAGGACTCCCCAAGAAGTGCTGGAATGGTTAGGATGTCAGCTCTAAAGCCTAAGGGTCCTTTCACATGGACGATCCGTTCAGGTCCGCCTGTCAGTCTTTCAGGCGGACCTGAACGGATGCTCCATAGAGCTCTATGGAGCGTCGGATGTCAGCGGTGACATGTCCGCTGACATCCGAGCCGCTCCGATCCGAAAAAGTGTGACGGAGGAAAAGGCTATTTTTCCATCCGTCATCAGATCAGTTTGGGTGATGACGGACACTGCGGTCCGTCGTCACCCGATCTCCCATAGGGGAGAGCAGCGTTGTGACAGGTCCGTCCCTGCGCAGTGTGCAGAGACAGACCTGTCCTCTGCCTGCTCAGCGGAGATCGCTCCAGCGATCCACGCTGTGCAAGCCGATATCCACGGGGCGCAGGGCCGTCTTTAATATTGATTGGACCCTGGGCAAAAATTTCCTTAGGGCCCCCCCCCCCCACCATGCAATTTCGCTCTCCACCTTCTCTGAGGCATACAATAAATAGCAACTAGACTTAAAACCAGTTTACTGTATCAGATCAGGCAACGATTGCGATTGGTTGCCAGAGGTTACAGTATATTATTACTGCTTACTGACTGGTTGCTAGAGGTTACAGCACTCCTTAAAGCTCACTGATTAGTTGCTAGAGGTTACAGCACATTTCTGCTTGTTGATTGGCTGCTAGAGATTACTGTACAGTAATACTGCTCACTGGTTTGCGATAGGTTACAGCACATCTTCTCCTCACTGCAGGGGGGGCATGATATACCTATGAATGCTGCCTTTATTTACATATCAATGCCGTTGGCCTCAGCTATTTACATATGCATGTGACTGTTATTTACATATGAATGCCAGTATTTACATGTAAACACAGGTCTGCAGGTGAGTCATCTGTACACAACAATAGGACAGAGCTGGGCAGCATTAGTAGCAGCACAGGACTAAAACTTCAAGGGACAAGGGAATGAAAACTGGGATAGTTGTCAAGTATGAGGCAGCTACTTTGGGCCCCACAACAATGACAGGGCCCTGGGCAGCTGCCCCTTTTGCCCTGTCTTAAAGACGGCCCTGACGGGGCGGATCAGTGCTGAAAGGACCCTAATCAGTGTGAAAGGACCCTAAACCTTCAAAATCAGCAATAGTAATTTTGATATTTCTGTGCTGAAAGGGTCTTTTTAGGGTGATGTCACAGTTGTAAAACAGGTTTAGAATCACCTGGTAAAATGTCCACACTGGGCTTATCATCTCGCTAGTGAAGCATGATTGAGGAGAAGATTTTCTAAGCAGTGGTGCCTTTGCTTGACCAATGCCTAGTTCTGCTATTTGGGTCCCTTTCCTCTCTATCAGTGATGGTGAAGCTTGGCAACCCAGATGTTTTGGAACTACATTTCCTATGATGCTCTCTGCAGTTTAGTTGAGCATCATGGGAAATGTAATTCCAAAACATCTGGGGTGTCAAGGTTCGCCATGACTGCTCTATATTTACTGCTTCTGCCTAGCCCTGCCATTTTCAGTTAATCTTCCATACCATATTTGCATTGACCTGGAAAATCAGCGGCACTCTCCTCAAATAATAATTCCACGTTTGGCTATATTATACAAAGCTATACTGGTCCAACTTGAATAAATGTAACTGTATAGATATCATACTAGCCAATGCCCCTGGAAGCTGGGAATCACTAAGTAAGACACTGCTGCTTCAGTGATCTCCACTTGCTCCTGGGTCCCAGCACTAATTGGCCGCACTTATTGAACACAGGAGGTTGGCTGCTCGGCATGGGTGTCATTCAGAGAATGCTTTGCATGTTCTGAATAAATGTAAACGTTCTCTGATTGGATAAGGTGAAGAGGCGGGTGGCTCTCTACCTTACTCAACCAGAGCATGCTTTGCCTTCATTCAGAAAACATAAGGCATTCTCTGAATGGCACCTGTGCTAAGCATCTGACCTCCTATATTCACAATGCATCAGGCTGGCTGCTCAACACGGAACCCAGAAGCAAGTGGAGAACACTGGAGTTGCCATGTCTACTTCAGCGATTTCTCCATACAACCAATTTATTTGTCCTGGAACTTGAAGGCACAGCACATACAACCAATGAATAACTAGTTTCCAACATTGTTGTTTTATAAATGAATAAATATTGCATACAAAAAAAGGATAAAATGGTAACAAGCTGATTTGTAATGAATCCATATAAATGCATTTCATACATAATTAAATATAGTGTCGACTATATATAATCCAACTGGCCATACATAATCATAACAAAAATCTGATTCCTCCTGTATTGAACTGTATTGTAACTGTACAGCGTTTCGTGACTCTTTGTTCACTCTTCAGGAGTAGATGCATGCATAGTATCTGTAAGATAAAACATCAGGCATTTAACATACCTAATGGCAGGGCTCAAAATTTAAAGTCATGAGCTACTATCCAGGCCCTAAGAGTTACTTGCCACCAGTTGCCCCACCCAACCTGTACCCTGCCCCTAATTCCACCCTAACACGCCCTCATAAATTATCTCATGAAATGACACCTAAATGTTTTATGCAGAATTAAGTTACAAAAATAAATATTAACAACAACTTTATCAATGCCCATAAGTGAAGCCTCATCTGTGCCCATCAATGCAGCCTCACCTGTGCTCATCAATGCAGCCTCACCTGTGCCCATCAATGCAGCCTCACCTGTGCCCATCAATGCAGCCTCACTGCTTATCAATCAATACTCTCCCTCTCCCAAAATCACCTGGAGAAGATGGCTACACTAACGAATTTTACAAGAAACTTGCCAAACTCTTCAACCCCTGATCCTCCTGCTGAATCTCACAAACAGACAAAAGTCCCTACTGGAAGGATCTTTTCCTTATTCTTGGACGAGTCAATCTATCCCATACCTAGGGATGAAGTTAGCCCCCTTACTACCTCACCTCTATGATCTTAACTACCGTGCCTTCCAAAAACTGCTTTCCCAACTACTAAACCAACTGCGCACAACAGGCCTATCTAAACTAGGAAGGTTTGCCTCCTTTAAGATGTTAATCCTCCCCCAACTATAAGACAACAGTACAGTTAGCCCACTTTTTTTATATTGTGAAAGATAATGTTACGCCGAGTAAATTGATACCCAACATGTCACGTTTCAAAATTGTGCCCACTTGTGGAATGGCAACAAACTTTTACCCTTAAAAATCTCTATAGGCGACATTTAAAAAATTCTACAGGTTGCATGTTTTAAATTACAGAGGGGGGTCTAGGGCTAGAATTATTGCTCTTGCTCTACCGATCGCGGTGATACCTCATGTGTGTGATTTGAACACTGTTTTCATATGCGGGCGCTACTGAAGTATGCGTTCGCTTCTGCACGTAAGCATGGCGGGACGGGGCGCATTTAAAAAAAAAAATAAATTCAATTTATTTTACATTTATTTTTTATTTGTACACTGTTCTTTTAAAAAAAAATGGTGTCACTTTTATTCCTATTACAAGGAATGTAAACATCCCTTTCAATAGAAAAGAAGCATGACAGGACCTCCTAAATATGAGATCTGGGGTCAAAAAGACCTCCGATCTCATATTTACACGAAGAAACGTTGCTTCCGCCCTGCAATGGTATGGAGACGGGTGGGGGCCATCTTCCCCTCGCTCGTCTCCATAGCGGGGAAGGAGAAGCATCCGATCACCAGCTAGCTGCTGCTATAACAACGATATTCCTCTTCAAAGTTAGGACGTATATCGGCGTGCGGTTAAGAGGTTTAGGATGCAGGGAGGCGGGATTTATGATCATGTGACCGCCGTGATTAGCTCTCATGGCAATCACATTATCGGAAAACTCCCATTCGCAAGCAGCGATAGGGAACTTTCTGTTGGTGCCGGTAACTGTCCCGGGAGCACGCTCTCGGCACAGCTATATTTGACCCAATCCAAGCAAATAAGCAGCCACTTAGCTCCAAGCCCACCCGCCCGCTGAGAGGCCGCATATTTGAGTGCGGCTTGTACCAAGGGGTTAATTATGTATTGCCAGATGGCTTGTATATGGTAAACAATGTTGGAAACTAGTTATTCATTGGCCGTATGTGCTGTGCCTCATTTACAGTCCCAGGACAAATAAATTGGTTGTATGGAGATATTAATGAATAGATGGAGGCACATCACTGCATGCACCAGGCCACTTTCTATTTTGTCTTCTTCCGCGACTTCTGTTTCCAGAGGCATTAGCCAGGTAGGATACCAAGCTGGACCAATGTAACTATGTATATACAGTATATATAGTAGGGAGTGGGCTAAACACCTCCCCCGCGGTACATGCGAACAGGCAAAAAGTTTGAGCGAACATGCAAACCCTATTAAAGGCTATAAGACACGAACATGAAAAATCAAAAGTGCTAATTTTAAAGGCTTATATGCAAGTTGTTGCCATAAAAAGTGTATGGGGACCCGGGTACTGCCCCAGGGGTCATGTATGAATGCAAATTACATATACAATTAACGTTTTTTCAGGAGCAGTGATTTTAATAATGCTTAAAGTGAAACAATAAAAATTAAATATTTCTTTAAATATCATGCCCGGGGTGTCCCCTTAGTCTGCCTGTAAAGTGGCGCATCTGTGTGAAGTGTGAAAAAGTTCCACAGAAAAACAAAATTTCTAAAGGAAAATTTTAATCTAAACTTGCTCGTGGCTGTAATATTGCCGGATCCTGGCAGTATAGATAAAAAATCAAGCAAAAGAACGCGTGTGTACCCCCCGTCCCCCGTCCATGCCAGGCCCTTCCAGTCTGTCAATTGGCATGGGGTCCCCCCAAAATACATACCAGACCCTTATCTGAGCATGCAGCCTGGAGACAAGCAAGTGCCCCCCCTTCTCCTTAACCATGCCAGGCCACATGCCCTCAACATGGGGAGGGTGCTTTAGGGTGCCCTTCCCGACAACCCTGGCCATTGGTTGTCGGGGTCTGTGGGTGGGGGGGCTTTAACAAGGGGATTCCCAGATCCAGCCCCCCCCCCCGCCTATGTGAATGGGTATTGGGTACATTGTACCCCTACCCATTCATCAAAAAAAGTGTGAAAAAGTAAAAACCACAATAGACAGTTTTTGACAATTCCTTTATTAAAAAAGAAAAAAAAAAGCGTCCTGCGATGTACATCCATCATCAATCACGCCACCTGATGGACCCAAAAAATAGAAAAAAAATGATAAAACTCTGCCATGGGAGGCCTCCCGGCGACTTCTGTCTTTTCCCTTTGACAGCTCTTATATAGTTACTCAGCTGTTGTTCATATCCTGCTCGTTAGTGCTGCCTACTTAAGCTGTCCAGTCCAGAGGGTCTCTGCCTTCGCCTTGACACATCTCCTGTGTTCCTGTTTAAAAACTGGCTTTGCTGACATCTCTTCTGGCTCCAGATCCTGCATGCTCTTCCATTACTTTTATCTCTGACTTCTGTCTTGGCTGACTATCCGTTCTGGTTACTGAACTCTGGCTATGTTTTGACTATGTTTGTTCTTTTTACTTTTATTATTAAACAAGTGTGATTTAACTGTATTTCTGTCTCAATCTGATTTTTTTTTTAGTTTTTGACAGCTGGGAGGCCTCCCATCGAGACAGAACTTTAAAAAATGTTTCTATTTTTTGGGTCCATCGAGCGGCGTGATTAATGATGGATGGACATTACTGGACACTTTTACTTTTCTTTTTTAACCACTTAAGGACCGGAAGAATTTACCCCCTAATGCCATTTTTTTTGCAATACGGCACTACGTCGCTTTAACTGACAATTGCGCGGTCGTATGGCTTTGTACCCAAATGAAATGTATGTCCTTTTTTCCCATAAACAGAGCTTTCTTTTTGTGGTATTTGATCACCTCTGCAGTTTTTAGTTTTTGTACTCTAAACAAAAAAAAGAGCGACAATTTTGAAAAAAGAAAAACAATATTTTTTACTTTTTGCTATAATAAATATCCCCAAAAAATGTAATAAAACTAAAAACAAATTTCTTCCTAAGTTTAAGCCAATATATATTCTGCTACATATTTTTGGTATAAAAAATCACAATAAGCGTATATTGATTTGTTTGCACAAAAGTTATAGCATCTACAAACTATGAGATAGATTTATGCCATTTTTATTATTATTTATTTTTTATTTTTTACTAGTAATGTGGTGATCTGCAATATTTAGATCTTTTGATGCTTTTTTGGGACCATTGACATCTATACAGCAATCAGAGCTAAAAATAGCCACTGATTACTGTATAAATGTCACTGGCATGGAAGGGGTTAACATCAGGGGTTGATCAAGGGGTTAAGTGTTCCTTAGGGAGGTGTTTCTACCTGTATGGGGGCTGTGCTGACTGGAGGAGGAGAGAGATCATTGTTCCTAATCACTAGGAACAGACGATCTCTCTCTCCTCCCCTGACAGAACTGGGATCTGTTTGGCTGGTTGGCTCCCCCACTCGTGAATGGGCACGCGTGCGCCCAAAAATCGCTGCACATGCACCAACGGTGGCGATTCATGCAGGGGAGTCAACTCCCGCAGTACAGCTGTGGCGGGCGGTTGGTAACTAGTTAATAAGAAGTTACTAGTAACTTACAAGTAACTAGTCAAAAACTGTCTCTTGTGGTTTTTACTTTTTGACACTTTTTTTGGTGAATGGGTAGGGGTACAATGTACCCGATACCCGTTCACATGGGGGGGCCAGGATCTGGGGGCTCCCTTGTTAAAGGGGCTCCCAGATTCCACAGACCATGACAACCAATGTCCAGGGTTGTCAAAAGAGGCTCTTGTCCCCATCAACATGGACCCCAAAGCACCCTCTCCATGTTGAGGCCAAGCAGCCTAATATGGTTCAGAAGGGGGGTGCTTGCTCGTCCCCCCCCCTTTCCTGGCCTGCCAGGCTGCTTGCTCGGATAAGGGTCTGGTATGGATTTTGGGGGGGAGGACCCCACGCCAATTTTTTTTTGTAATTTTGGCGCAGAGTTCCCCTTAAAAACAATGTCAGACCCAAAGGTCCTGGTATGGGTTTTGGGTGGGACCCCATGCTGTTTTCTTTTTACATTTTGGCGTGGAGTTCCTCTTAATATCCATACCAGTATATATATATATACTGTTAGGGCTGGAAAAAAAAAAGAGCTCCATAGAACTAGTTTTTCAAATGCTCTATCCACAATGTTTGTATTCGAAATTAAAAATGACTAATACTTGTCTAGAGAAATACTCCGCGGATAACATCACAGAAATGAATGAAAAGAGAAAATCAATGTACTCACTTAGACTACCCAGCTGTTTTATTATGGCAGCCAGCGTACTATTGGTGACGCATTCCAGCTCACTGGTGACTCCATCTGGCAGTATTCCTCGGCATAAATGCCGGGGTTCTATATTTCTCTTTACCAAAGGCATATTTTCCTGTTGAGCTCAGCTGCGGGAAACATCAAAGGGCAACTGAAACAGATAAATAAGATACAAGTGTTATGATATTTTCAGCAAGCTGTAACAGTGAAATGATAAGGTCAGCAACCTTCATTGCAGATCTAGCAACAAATGTTTAAGAAACATATTAAGTAAACACAATCTCTAAAGTCCTGCACAGTAAAACATATTTTCCACTTAAAAATAAAAATTGAAACAAAGTATATATTGTACCCATACACACTGCAGGAAAAAAGGGGGGGGGGGGGGGACATTTTAGCTTTTATTTCAGCAAAATAACATTAAAGCGGGAGTCCGCCGGGAGTCCGAGTTTTTTTTTTTTTTTTAAAAGCCAGAAGCTACAAATACTGCAGCTGCTGACTTTTAAAATAGTGACACTTACCTGTCCAGCGCGCCCGCGATGTCGGCACCCGAAGCCGATCTCTCGATCGTCTCTCGGGTGCTGCCGCTGCCATCTTGGGTATGGGAATCAGGAAGTGGAGCCTTTCGGCTTCATTTCCCGGTTCCCTACTGCGCATGCGCGAGTCGCGCTGCGCAATAAGGATGGACCCGCTGCCTCTGGGATCTGTGTGTTTCCCAGCAGGCAGCGGGGGGACTTTCGGAAAGGGGCGTAATCTACGCCCCTTTCCGCAGAGAGCTATCCCGGAAATGGGTGCAGATACCTGTACTGTACAGGTACCTGCACCCCCCTCCCCCCTGAAAGGTGCCAATTGTGGCACCGGAGGGGGGGAGGGTTCCCATGAGCGGAAGGTCCACTTTAGGGTGGACCTCCGCTTTAACTGCTTCCTGCCCATTCTATAGTCAAATGACAGCCAAGCAACAGCTTTCCCATCCTGGGTGGATATCATATGACATCCTCCTAGTTGCGTGCCTCCTGTGCACTCTAGCAGCAACGCTGCTGTTCTAACTGGCACCCGCTGTGTTTGGTGCATAACAGATCGTTGTACTGAGCATGTCTCGGTGCCATGTGATCACTGTGATTCATGACAGATGTACACAATGAATGGCTTTAATTTATAACCATCCACTCTGTACTACTGTATGATCTCTGTGATTGGTCACAGTGATCACATGGTACATGCAGGACCAATCACAGCACATCTGTATCATGAAATAGCTGTGGCCAAACAGAATAGTACCTACTGGCAATAAATAGATGCCATTCATAAAAATTATTGCTTATAAGGCCCCTTTCACACGGGGCGGATCAGTAATGATCCGCCCCGCGATGATCCGCTCGCTCAGCGGGGATCGCTCCGTTTGTCCCCGCTGAGCCGGCGGCGGACAGGGCGGTCTCCGCACACTGTGCAGGGACCGCCCTGTCAGCTCTCCGCTCTCTTCTATGGGGATCGGATGAGCACGGACCGTCTGTCAGTGTTCATCCGATCCGCTCTGCAGACGGATAGAAAAATAGGATTTTCCTCTGTCTGCAGAATCGGACAGTAGCGGAGGCGGACGATATCGGGTGTCTGCGGATGTTCATCCGCATGACACCCGCTATCCCATAGGGATGCATGTATGTCTGTATTTCATCCGCAAACGGATGGATGAAATACAGACATACCGTCCGCATGTGTGAAAGGGGCCTAACGGTGAATGGAGCCTAACTGCTCAATGATTGCAGTATTCTAGTCTGCATCTCTCCAAGGTAATACTGATGATCATCATATTTGGAAAAAAAATCTTGATCACCTTCCCAGGGCAGTACAGTGTCACTATGATAACACTGTACTGCTCTGCTCACAGTATGTAAAAACAGATTGTAAAAAAAAAGAAAAAGAAAATAAATTATGGAAAAAAAAGTTTAAAAATCACTATGATGACACTGTGCTGCTCTGGTGACAGTATGTAAAAAAAAAAAAAAAAAATTGTAAAAAAACAACAAATTTTATTTTCATCTTTCCAGAAATTTATGACAAAAAACTAACAACTTCAAAAAACTCACAGTGACTCTAAATACTTTGGACTGTCTACGTTTAAAGGTGTCATTTGGGGGTATTTTTTAGGTCCTCAAGAAATAAGATTAAAAAAAACAGTGGTGATTCAATACGCCATAAGAAAACTCTAGCTGTATCAAAAAAATGATAAAAATTTACAGTGTTGCCTGACTAAGTAATTGGCATTCAAAGCGTGACAGTGCTGAAAGTTGAAAATTGGCCTGGGCAGGAAGGTGTCCAGTACCAAAGTGGTTAAAATCCTCGTTCTTTCCGTTAGATGTTTACCAACATAGTAAATTCAAGTTAAAGCGGAGGTCCACCCTAAAGTGGACCTTCCGCTCATTGGAATCCTCCCCCTCCTCCGGCGCCACAATTGGCACCTTTCAGGGGGGAGGGGGGTGCAGGTACCTGTACAGTACAGGTATCTGCACCCACTTCCGGCGTAGATTCTGCAGAAGGTACGCCCCTTTCCGCAGAATCTACGCCCCTTTCCGAAGGTCCCCCGCTCCCTGTTGGGAAACACACGGATCCCAGAGACAGCGGGGACCATCCTTATTGCGCAGCGCGACTCGCGCATGTGCAGTAGGGAACCGGGAAATGAAGCAGAAAGGCTCCACTTCCTGATTCCCATACCCAAGATGGCGGCGGCAGCACCCGAGAGACGATCGAGAGATCGGCTTCAGGTGCCGACATCGTGGGCACGCTGGGCGGGTAAGTGTCATTATTTTAAAAGTCAGCAGCTGCAGTATTTGTACCTGCTGGCTTTAAAAAAAAAAAAAAAAACGGCGGACTCCCTCTTTAAATATTCAATAAAACCTGAAATTTTCCAGCTGTCATAAAACCCCTAACACTTTTACACAACAATGAGAACGTTACTAGAACTCTTCCATATAAATATAAATTATGCTTTCTAACCCTTAACTATTATCCACTAGCTGTCCATAGGCTGCCTATAAATGGCCTGGACCTGGCTAGAGCTGCAGCCGTAAGCTTGGTAGTTTTTACCAGTCTGCAACCAGATTTTTACTAAAATTAATCTGGACAACTGTAGATCCAGGTGATCACTTTTACAGTACTAAGAAGGTGCCAGCCCCCACCTTGCCAGCTAGACTGGTTCACCAATCTCCTTTGCAACTAATGAACCTGGAAGTGACAAGCATTTCATCATTTCCAGGTTCAGAGCTGTCATTCCTCGGCTACTGTGGTTGGGTAAGCAGGTAAACAAGCATGATCTACGCTTGATTGGCTTAAGTGAAGGGAAAAGGTGACATTAGGGCAGAGGTTCTCTGAGTTTGACATCCGGTTCAGCCCACCATTCACAGCCACTGTGCCTACTGGGATGATGGAGCCTGATGGAGAACTCTGAGACTAGTTCCCCATCAAGTCCATCTTGCTTGTGATTGACAGTGAATTGCAGCAGGCTTTTTGGACCAATAACAGCTATGAATCCATCCACTGCCATTCACTGTCAGTCAAAAGTAAAGAGGACTTAATGGGGAGCTAGTCTCTCAGTTCCTCATCAGGCTCTACCAACCTCTAGCTCACAACTCCTCAGCCATGTGTATGCCAGTGTGAGGCTGCACTCACACCTGAGTGTATCATCTTTAAGCATTTTACCATCATTTTTATGCACGATTTTGGCATGTTTTTATGCACAACTTGCACATTGTTAGTGTTTTTTTTTATTAACCAATAGAGAAAATTATTATTTGTTGCATCATTTGTTGCTAGGTATTTTTTTATCAGCTTTTTTAGCTTTTCTATTAGCGTTTATTTTTATTATTATTATTATTATTAATTTATTATTATTTTTTCGTTAGGGTAAGGGGTTAGAGTTAAGGTTAAGTTAGGATTAGGAGTTGGGGTTAGGATTATTTATTTAGGATTATTTATTTATTTTTGTTGTTAGGGTTAGGGTGTTAATAATACTACCACTACTAATAATAATAAAATGAATAAATAAATGTAAAATAAATACACAAATAAATAAAAATACTCATAACTAAATGTAAAAAATGAATATTAGGAGTAATATATAAATAATTAGGCCCTGACCTTAACCCCTAACCCTAAAAAAAATTAAAATAAATAAATAAATACAGTGAAGGAAAAAAGTATTTGATCCTCTGCTGATTTTGGACGTTTGCCCACTGACAAAGCAATGATCAGTTTATAATTTTAGGGGTAGGTTTATTTTAACAGCGAGAGACAGAACAACAACAACAAAAAACGCATTTCAAAAAAGTTATAAATTGTAAATTGATATGCTTTTTAATGAGTAAAATAAGTATTTGACCCCTTTGCAAAACTTGACTTAACACTTGGTGGCAAAAGCCTTGTTGGTAATCACAGAGGTCAGACGTTTCTTGTAGTTGGCCACCAGGTTCGAACACATCTCTGAAGGGATTTTGTCCCACTCCTCCTTGCAGATTCTCTCCAATTCATGAAGGTTTCGAGGCTGACGTTTGGTAACTCGAACCTTTAGCTCCCTCCACATATTTTCTATGGGATTACGGTCTGGAGACTGGCTATGCCACTGTACATGTGCTTGAGTAGGGGGGCCTTGTGGGCGGTGCAGGATTTCAGTCCTTCACGGCGTAGTGTGTTACCAATTGTTTTCTTGGTGACTATGGTCCCAGCCGCCTTAAGATCATTGGCAACATTCTACCGCGTAGTTCTGGGCTGATTCCTCACCATTCTCATTATCATTGAAAGTCCATGACGTGAGATCTTGCATGGAGCCCCAGACTGAGGGAGATTGACAGTTTTGTGTTTCTTCCATTTGCGAATAATCGCACCAACTGTTGTCACCCTCTCACCAAGCTGCATGGCGATGGTCTTGTAGCCCATTCCAGCTTTGTGTAGGTCTACAATCTTGTCCCCGACATCCTTGGACAGCTATTTGGTCTTGGCCATGGTGGAGAGATCGGAATCTGATTGATTGCTTCTGTGGACAGGTGTCTTTTATACCGGTAACAAGCTGAGATTAGGAGCACTCCCTTTAAGAGAGTGTTCCTATTCTCAGCCCATTACCTGTATAGAAGACACCTGGGAGACAGAAATCTCGCTGATTGATAGGGGATCAAATACTTATTTCACTCATTAAAATGCAAATCAATTTATAACTTTTTTGAAATGCGTTTTTCTGTATATTTGTATTGTTATTCTGTCTCTCGCTGTTAAAAAAAAAAAACTACAGTTAAAATTATAGACTTATCATTTCTTTGTTAGTGTGCAAACGTACAAAATCAGCAGAGGATGAAATTCTTTTTGCCCTCACTGCCCTAACTAAACACCCTAACCCTAACAATAAATAAATAATAATAATTATTATTATTATTATTATTATTAATAGTTTGGGTAGGGTTTGGGTGTTTATTATTATTATTTTATTATTATTATTATTATTATTATTATTAATAATAATAATAATAATAATCTATTATATATTTTTTAAATGGTTTCATTTGAGCAGAAAATTATGCAAAAACATGTGACAAAACACGCAAATGCACACAAAAATGCTCAAATGGTGCATTTCCATTCATTTCATGGGAATAAAAACACACCAAAAATGTTTCAATTTGCCCGATTACAACTACAAAAGAAGCTCCAGAACTTTTTTGAGCTTCAGGCATTTAGCTTCAGGCGACTTGAGTGGGTATGTTTTCCAGAGCCAGCTACGTGTAAATATTTCAGTTTGAATTTTTAGGAGACATTATATTTTCTAGGTTGATGTATATATAGCACTTTGTTAAATGACCTCTAGATGGCGCTTTAAGCACATTATAGGTTGATATATATATATAGCACTTTGTTAAATGGCCTCTAGATGGCGCTTTAAGCACATAAACAGAAAATGCACTGTAGATGAGAAAATCATTTGTGTAGACGTGAATCTACGTAAAATGTATCATGATAATTGATTCCTTGATGTACTGGTGCAAACGGGTATATTTTTAAGAAAAACAGTCTCTACATTTAAAGAATGAACCATTGGCATTATCCAATCATACATAATATATAATACATAATTTATGGGAAGAAATAAGGCACACAAACCCCTATATTTTAAAATAAATGAAGGTATAGAGGAAATGTCTATATAATCGAATAGAACTAAATAAAGTGTTTTCTGAATATGTGCGCATTTACATATTTATTAAATTTTTTGGTCATATTTCTTTTGTGGGTCACAGGAATGTACTTACTTTTGCTCTTTTGTGACCCAGAGTCAGCGTATATTACCTTCTGTCGCTGCTCCAAGCTATGAAGAAATCCCGACCATACTGTCAGGATCCACTCAGCTGCCTGTTTGACAGCTGGCTCCACCTTCCAGCGTGTGGATGGGAGCCGGAGCCAGCCACTCCTGTCTCCTCTTCTGCCTGGCCCTCCAATGAGCCCTGGAGGATCAGAGCGGAGAGTGGTGACTGACAGTCATTGCTCTCTGCTCTCTACTTCGAGCAGACCGAAAAAATAACATCGGCAGTCATATGGATCTCTCAGTTCTTGGCGTTAGAGAAAGACTGTCCTCCTTGGTTTCCACCTGAAGCTGCATTCATAAAACATTTCTTCACCATCTATTCTGATGCCATCATTTTTAATATGTATTTAAAGAGTTGCAGTGTTGCACAGTGGCTTATTATTTCCCCCTTCTGCATTGTAGCACTGGGGTCCTTAGTTTGAATCTTGTCTAAGGCCGCGTACATACGGGCGGACTGTATGGCCTACTTAGTCCGTCGAAACACATTTCAGCGGACAGTCCGCTCGTGTGTGGGCTTCAGCAGACTTTTTCAGCGTGCAGTCTGGCGTACTAAGTATTTCGGATTTTCCGTAATTCTGTCCGTCATACTTTGGTTTCAGCGGACAATACGGTCGTCAGTGTGCTAGTTGGACGGACTAAGAATGGCGCATGCCCAGAAAGGATTTACACGGCGGAAGGGTGCATTGCTGTGTATTGGACTTCCTATTTCTAGTCCCGTCGTACGTGCTGTACACGTCAGCGCGCAAGCTTTCGACGGACTGTTTGTGCATCCGTGTGTGGTCAAGTCCGTTCATTCGAAAGTATGACGGACTGTCCGTCGGATTGTATGACGGACTAAGTAGGCCATACAGTCCGCTCGTGTGTACGCGGCCTAAGGCACTATCTGCATGGAGTTTGCATATTCTCCGTGTTTGTATGTTTTTTCTTCCACATTTCTATTACAGTACATGCTGTCTAAATTTGCTATTGTACAGTCCCTTGAAAAAGTATTCATACCCCTTGACGTTTTCCACATTTTGTCATGTTGCAACCAGAAACATAAATATATTTTATTGGGATTTTATGTGATAGACCAACACAAAGTGGTACATAATTGTGAAGTGAAAGGAAAATGCTAAATGGTTTTCAAATAAATATGTGAAAAGTGTGGCGTGCATTTGTATTCAGCCCCCTGAGAGAATACTTTGTAGAACCACCTTGTGCTGCAATTACAGCTGCAAGTCTTTTTGGGGATGTCTCTACCAGCTTTGCACAATGACATTTTTGCAAAATAGTTCAAGCTCTGTCAGATTGGATGGAGAGCGTCTGTGAACAGCAATTTTCAAGTCTTGTCACAGATTCTCAATTGGATTTAGGTCTGCACTTTGATTAGGCCATTCTAACACATGAATATGATTTGATCTAAACCAGTGGTTCTCAACTCCTGCCCTCAGGACCCGCTAACAAACCAGGTTTACAAGATAACTGAAATACATCACAGGTGATATAATTTGCTGCTCAATGATTGCAGTATTCTAGTCTGCATCTCTCCAAGGTAATACTTAAAATCTGGCCTGAGGACAGGAGTTGAGAACCACTGATCTAAACTATTCCATTGTAGCTCTGGCTGTATGTTTAGGGTCATTGTCCTGCTGGAAGGTGAACCTCTATCTCAGTCTCAAGTCTTCTGCAGACAGGTTTTCTTTCAAGATTGCCCTGTATTTGGCTCCATCCAGCTTCCCATCAACTTTGACCAGCTTCCCTTTCCCTGCTGAAGAAGAGCATCCCCACAACATGATGCTGCCACCACTATGTTTCACAGTGGGGATGGTGTGTTCAGGGTGATGTACAGTGATTTCTGCCACACGTTTTGCTTTTTTCTGAAAAGTAAAATTTTGGTCTCATCTGACCAAAGCACCTTCTTCCACGTTTGCTGTGTCCCCCATGGCTTCTCATAAACTGCAAACAGGACTTCTTGTGGCTTTCTTCCAACAATTGCTTTCTTCTTGCCACTCTTTCATAAAGGCCAAATTTGTGGAGTTCACAACTAATAGTTGTCCTGTGGACAGATTCTCTCACCTGAGCTGTGGATCTCTGCAGCTCCTCCAGAGTTACCATGGGCCTCTTGGCTGCTTCTCTGATTAATACTCTCCTTGCACGGACTGTCAGTTTAGGTGGACGGCCATGTCTTGGTAGGTTTGCAGTTGTGCCATACTCTTTACATTTTTGGATGATGGATTGAACAGAGCCCCGTGATATGTTCAAAGTTTGGGATATTTTTTTTATAACCCAACCCTGCTTTAAACTTCTCCACAACTTTATCCCTGACCTCTCTGGTGGGTTCCTTGGCCTTTATGATGCTATTTGTTCACTAAGGTTCCCTAACAAACCTCTGAGGGCTTCACAGAACAGCTGTATTTATACTACGAAAGTTCGAAAGTCTGTTCGTTTTGAACGTGATGACGTACGAAGGGACTAGAAAAGGAAGTTCAATAGCCAGTAGCCAATAGCTGCCCTTTGGTCCGTCGGACCAGCATACAGACAAACAGTTTTCCGGATAGGAATTGAGTCTGTCGGACGGATTTAAAACATGTTCTATTTCTAGGTCCATCAGACATTTTTTTAAGAAAAACGATCGGATTATCCCACACACAACCGGAATATCCAACGGAATGATTCAGTCAGATCTATTCTGCCGGAAAGTCCGGTCGCGTGTACGCGGCATTAAGGTTTTTCTGACGGAATTCCACTGAAATTGCCTTGCGCACACACGATCACACCAAAGTCCGACCGTCAAGAACGCAGTGATGTATAACACGTATGATGGGAATAGAAAAAGGAAGTTCAATAGCCTGTAGCCAATAGCTTCCGTCTCATACTTGCTTCAGCTCATGCGTTGTTTTTGGTCCGTCAGAACAGCATACAGACAAACGGTTTTGCCGATAGGAATTGGTTCAATCGGAAATATTTAGAACATATTCTATTTCTAGGTCCGTCAGAATTTTTGTTGTCCAATGGGGCATACACACGATCGGAATATATTATGAAAAGCTCCTGTCTGACTTTTTCTGTCGGACATTCCGCTCATGTGTATGCAGCATTACTCTAGATCCACGCTATTTTGTGCAGGTTCCTCCACCCTGCTACAAGTCCTGTGTGTCCTGTATGCACACCATCATTTGTTTTAGCTATGCACTAGTTAGTATCAATGATCTATATCTACCTAGCCACTGGCTAGTGTGACAATTGAATAGGCTGGCATCACAAACCAATGCTGATCAATGCTATTCCCCCTAATAAAGGCAGTATTGGCAGCATCTGCCAACTCTACTGCACTAATCTCCCCTGCTTTCCCTTCTTCATGCACAGGAAGCCACAAAAAAGTCAGATGGAAGCATACATGGCCAACCACCTTCCATATGAAGCTTAAAACAGAGCCAATGCATCTATTTCAATACAGCAAAATACAATGTACTTAGAAAGCTAAAGGCAATTATCTGGATTAGCCTTAGTCATCTGAAATCTCACTGGTTGTTATGAGCTGCTGCACTTTGCACATCATGGCTGCTCTTTCAACTGCCTTACCAAATAAGGCCAAGATTTATAAACTAAGTTGGAATAGTGCTGCTTATGCCGCGTACACACGATTGGATTCGCCGGTGGACTTGGTCAATCCACCCGTGTGTGTGCTAGTCCGCCGAACTTTTGAAATTAATGGACTTGCCCACACACGGAGAAAAGTCTGTTCATTTTGAACGTGACTCCAGGTGGATGGAACTAGCAAAGGAAGTCAATGACACCTCGCTAGCCCCATCACCTGGTATGGATTAAAGGGGAACCCCTACACCAAAAAAAAACGGCGTGGGGTCCCCCCCAAAGTTAATAGCAGACCCTTATCCGAGCACACAGCCCGGCCGGTCAGGGAAGGGGGTGGGGATGAGCGAGCGCCCCCCACCCTCCTCCTGAGCCGTACCAGGCCGCGTTCCCTCCACATGGGGGGTGCTTTGGGGAAGAGGGGGCCCTGCGGCCCCCCCACCCCTAAGCACCTTGTCCCCATGTTGATGAGGACAAGGGCCTCTTCCCGACAACCCTGGCCATTGGTTGTCGGGGTCTGCGGGTGGGGGGCTTATCAGAATCCGGGAGCCCCCTTTAATAAGGGGGCCCCCAGATTCCGGCCCCCCACCCTACGTGAATGAATATAGGGTACAATGTACCCCTACCCATTCACCTGGGGAAAAAAAGTGTACATTAAAAAAAACACAACACAGGTTTTTAAAATACTTTATTAGACAGCTCCGGGGGTCTTCTCTTCTTCCGTCTTTGGGGGTCTTCTCGCTGGACTCCTCCACTATCTTCTGGTCTTTTACTAGCTCTTTTACTAGCGGAGGAGCCCAGCTTTCTCCTTCGTCGCCGCCGACGGCCGGGGGTCTTCTTACGACTTTGGGGGTCTTGTCCTGCTCTTCAGTTCTTCTTGCCCGGGCCTCCGCCTCCTTCTTCCAGCTCTTTTACTAGCGTTGGCCTGGTCTTCTGTCGCTGTCGCCGCCGCCTTCTGCTTCTTCTTCTTCCTTCTTCCGATGTTGACACGACGCTCTCTCTGGCCGTAATGGCAGGAACGTGTTGTTCGGCGACTTATATAGGGACAATGGGCAGGGTGACCGGGTGATGTCACATGGTGACCCCGCCCCTTATGCTGTCACAGCCCTGGGACTGACATCATAAGGGGCGGGGTCATCCCTTCGCTAGTTCTGTCTACCTGGAGCCACGTACAAAATTAACGGACTTTACTCCGTGTGTGGGCAAGTTCGTTCATTTCAAAAGTCCGGTCATGTGTGGGCAGGTCCGCTCATTTGGAAAGTCTAGCGGACCTTCGCTGCAAAGTCCGGCAGGCCAATCATGTGTACGTGGCATTAGAGGCAGTTCAACAGCCTTCATAGAAATCCAATTTCCTTCCATAGACTTTCCTCAGTGTTCACAGCAAACCATACTACAAGATAGCATACTATGTAGTAAGCAAATCTGACATCCCCATGTACAATAGTAATACAATGCAACAAAATGAAAAGTTTGAAAATGTTAATGGACCGTGCTTACAATTTCCACAGATGCACATGCAAATTATGACAGCTTCTCTTTAAATATCATTCATGTGCTTTATCGACCCATCTTTCAGCCAGTATTGAATTTTCAGTATCAAAATGTTTCATCTCTAAAGACTGTGTTCCATTCACTACAAACTGCGCAGCCATTCAAGCACACACATATAATTATTTATTCTCTCAATGATATTGCACAGTTAGAATTATCTAGGCCACTCTGGCTAATATTGATTTTAAAAGCACAGCGAGTCGTTAAGTAGCTTTAGCTTTCACTGACAAAGCTGTAAATGTTATTAAAGAGTAAGAAACGGCTTAAAGAACTGCAGGCGAATATTACAGACTCCATGCAGAAAACACACAAACATATACACAGTGCCTGCCTTCAACAGGATTTTTAGGATGTTTATGTCTCCCACTGGAATTCTGCTTGTAAATCTTTGTTGTGCAAGTCTTTTCAAGGAAACCTTTCCTAAGAAAAACAGGGAGGCTGCTGACTTCCTCTTCTGTGAATCCCAGTAACCTGACTTTCATGCCAACCCTCTTGCTTGAGTTACTAAGCAACAAAAAATATGGGGATAAAACCTCTGATTTTATTTTGACTTCTTGAGCGGGTCATCCATGTTTATTTTTTGTTGTTGTTTAGCCAGATGGAGTGGAAAAGTTTGTGATCATTTAACCACTGTGATTGACTGTCGCAGCAATCATAGTAATCAGGAGCCCCACCCACTGTCACCCTATCAGAAACAGTAACCAGGAGGCTGTTGGTGAAAGCCTGGTCACTGTCCTGATGGTGTGTTTTTTAGCAAAGAACAGTGTAGCTTATATCTGCTTACAGTCGTAGATATGGCCCTGCCACCATGCTGATGCATGCGATAATAATGCAAATCGGGCACCCCAAAAGGTTGTATGAGAGGGCCAAGGCAGCCATGTTCTTCACAATTCCTAAGTCAGCCATGACATTGTGTAACACTAGGAGACACATAAAAGCACTTTTTCCCTTTACATAATCCCAGGAAGGCATCTTGTACAATTAACAAACTTTGCATTCCAAACACCCTTATCAGTACTTTGATAGGATTAACAGACTCTAAGCCCTTGTACACACGATCGGAGATTCAGACGGAATGTGTCCGATCGGAATGTTTTGTTGGATATTCTGACTGTGTGTGGTCTGCATCGGACTGTTTCCGCCGGAATATTCCTCGGACCAAATTTTCCAACTTGCTGGAAATTTTTTCTGACAAAATGCTCCGATCGGACATACTCCGATGATGTGTAGAGAATTCCGATCGGACAAAGTGCCACGCATGCTCAGATCAAATTCCTACATCAAAGCTATTGGCTACTAGCCTGAACGTAGTCCCGTCGTAACGAAATTACGTCATCACGTTCTGAAAGATCGGAACTGTCCGACCGTGTGTATGCAACAGTTTCGGACAAGATCCATCGGACAAAATCCGACAGACCAAATCTGACGGATTTGGTTGTCGGAATCTCCGACCGTGTGTACAAGGGCTAACACAATCCAAATCTCAGTCTTGTGGCATTTCAAAATATTCAAGCCTTCAGGTTTGAGTAACTTGAAGCTTAACAAACATCCCACTTCGCTAAAATCTGTTTATCACATGTCAAAAATATCTCAGCTGGTAGAACAGCCGAATACGCATTCATTTCTAGTTACTTGTTATTAGCAAAGAATCAAAAGTTCAGTGTATTTCATAACTCCTATGCTGATAAAAGTACACCCAGAACAAGAACATGTTTACCTGTATCAGGCGATTAGCAGCATATTCAAAGGTACTAAAGGCAAAGTGAACATATCACCTCTTGTAGGTGAAAGAGAAATCCGATACCCATCATATTTGTATTCATTCAAAGGGTAATTTCCTGCTTGACAATATTATATAAAGTTACCAAAATGCAACCTGCAAGTATTCAAAGATATTAATGCCCGCATAAAACATGCATTTTTGGAGTGTCCACTACATGGTCATAAACATGTTGACATCCCATCAGCCACGCCTCAGACCTTCGCACTGGTGGGATCGTTTCTGTCCACACCCTCTTCAAGGACCAGAAAAGTGGGGCTGCATCCACAGTCGGGAGCTCTCCTTTTACATTCAAAAAAAGGAACATCAGCCAAAATCTATGAGAGCCACTGATCCATCTTATGCTCATTGATTGGACTCTGCTGAATGCTCAGAACCAGGAGATTGTTAAGTATTTTCACCCTTAATTTCTTTTTACATTTTGCCTTATTGTTTCTGTGTTCATTTATTTGTAACAAAATATATTTTTTGCACTATTTTACCTTTTCTATTATTAAACATTATTCTGAAAGGTGTCAATATTGTCTGTAATGCACTAATGCAGAACTCAAAGAGGAGTTCCAGTCTCCTGTGAAAAAAATAAGTCAGCAGCTACAAAAACTGTAGCTGATGACTTTTAAAAACAGCCACTCACCTGATCCAGCAGTGTGCTCACCCCAGCCAGTTTCACCTGCTGTCTTCTTTCCTTCGACACTGGTATCTTAACTATGGGCACCCGGCTGTGAAGCTGCAAGCTGTCCCTACTGTGCATGCATGAGCAGCGTTGTGCATTTGAATGGTCAAGCAGTCAACTGGGACCTGCCACGTGTCCCAGAAGACTCCGGGGGGGGGGAAGGAGGAAGGGAGGAGAACCACAACTTCTGATCGCCTAAGCGGTTGGAGCAGAAGTGGAAGCAGGTACCTATCAAAATTGGGTACCTGCTCCCCCTGTCGTTCCTTACCTTAGAAAAGGTAAATGTCCCACTCATCATTAGCCACACTGTTGAATTTAAATTGTATGATTTAGCAGCTACAGAAGCCAGGTGAGTTGGATGCCTGTCTCTCCCCCACATTCAGTGCTGCTTCTTCCAGCTGCTATGCAACTAGTGTGTCCCTGCTGCCCTTACACACAGCCTTTGCCCTATCAATAGACAAATCATGAGTTTGTGCTCTGTGTTTAAGTGCAATGAGGGAAGTAGAGAGGCATTCGGCACAAGCAGAAGAAAGACATTCGACACACCTAGAACACCTAGACGTGTCAAATTGGGAAACTTTAGAAGGGCATTCAAAGGTCAGACTAGCCTGCAAATTCACTAGAACAGCTAACATTCACCAATATTTGTTCTTTAATGGGAAAATGTGGCAAATATGGTGGATGGCTGAAGTATTACAAATATGGAGTTAGTGTAAGTGAAGTCATAGAAAGCCCCAGGAAAACACCTCTCCTAAATTATCTAGAACACTGGAAAGTGAGTAGTATAATGGATAAGAGGAGGAGATCAGGGCACTGGTGATTAACATGTGAGCTGTAGAGGGGAGGATAGATGAGGCATTGGTATTTAACATGTAAGCTATATAGAGGAGGAGAAATTAAGCACTGGAGATTAGAATGTGTGCTGTATAGAGGAGGAGATCATAGGCACTGGAGATCAGAACATGAACTGTATAGAGGAGAACATCAGAGGCACTGGAGATCAGAATATGAGATGTATAGAGAAGAACATCAGAGGCACTAGAGTTTAGAATGTGTGCTGTATAGAAGGGAAGAAATAAGGTACTGGTGATCAGAGAGATCTATTTAGAGGGAAAGAGATGAGGAACTGAAGATCAGAATGTGTGCTGTATAGCGGAGACATCACAGGCACTGGAGATAAGAATGTGTGCTGTAATGGGAAATGTGGCAAATATAGTGGACGTGTAAGTGGTAATGCAAGTGAAATCATGGAAAGCCCCAGGAAAACCCCTCTCCTACATTTTCTGGAAAGAAGGACATATAGAGGAGGAAATGAAGAGCACTGGTGATTAGCATGTTCGCTGTATAAAGGAAAAGAAATGAGGCAATGGAGATTGTAATTGCATGTGTCCCCTTTGCTTCTTTGGATGGATTTGTTTCACCAGTAATAAACCTTACCTAAAGCATACGTGGTCTGATTCCTGCTTCCTTGAATGTAGCCTGAGAGTGAAATTTATAGAGATCAGGGGCACTGTAGATCACGTTGTGTATGATATACAGGAGAGGAGATCAGGAGCATTGAAGATCAAGGTGTGTGTTGTATAAAGAGGAAGAGATGAGGCACTGGCCATCAGAATGTGTGCTGTATGGTCATAAACATGTTGACATCCCATCAGCCACGCCTCAGACCTTCGCACTGGTGGGAACAGAGAAAGATAACAGAGGCAACAAAGATCAGGATGTGTTATAGAGGAGAGAGAATAAGGGACACAGGAGATCAAGTTGTGTGCTGTACAGAGGAGGAGATCAGAGACACTGGAGATCAGGATGTGTGCTCAATATAGGAGGAAATCAGGGGCACTGGAAATCAGGATGTGTGCTGACTAGAGGAGGAAATCAGGGGCACTGGAGATCAGGATGTGTGCTCAATATAGGAGGAAATCAGGGGCACTGGAAATCAGGATGTGTGCTCAATATAGGAGGAAATCAGGGGCACTGGAGATCAGGATGTGTGCTCAATATAGGAGGAAATCAGGGGCACTGGAAATCAGGATGTGTGCTCAATATAGGAGGAAATCAGGGGCACTGGAGATCAGGATGTGTGCTCAATATAGGAGGAAATCAGGGGCACTGGAGATCAGGATGTGTGCTCAATATAGGAGGAAATCAGGGGAACTGGAGATGAGGATGTGTGCTAAATAGAGGAGGAAATCAGGGGCACTGGAGATGAGGATGTGCGCTGAATAGAGGAGGAAATCAGGGGCACTGGAGATGAGGATGTGCGCTGAATAGAGGAGGAAATCAGGGGCACTGGAGATGAGGATGTGCGCTGAATAGAGGAGGAAATCAGGGGCACTGGAGATGAGGATGTGCGCTGAATAGAGGAGGAAATCAGGGGCACTGGAGATGAGGATGTGCGCTGAATAGAGGAGGAAATCAGGGGCACTGGAGATGAGGATGTGCGCTGAATAGAGGAGGAAATCAGGGGCACTGGAGATGAGGATGTGCGCTGAATAGAGGAGGAAATCAGGGGTACTGGAGATCAGGATGTGTGCTGAATAGAGGAGGAGATAGGGACACTAGAGAAAAAAAACTAATTTCCTCTAGCACCAAACTCAATAAACAGTAATTAGTACAATTATTGTACAGTTCCATCCGAATTACTGTTACTTATTTAAAGCCACACTAGAATACAGCAGCAATTTCTGAATGTCAAATGATAAATATGAACGCATCATTGCACACAAATACAAGAAAATAATGTAAATAATGAACTCTCATCAACGATTATGAGTGTAGCTGCTCTTCCTCCAGCACAAGTAAATGTACAATAGACAGCACTAAATCACAAAAAGAGAGAGAGAAATCTGAGAGTAGCATTATAGATCAATATTGTCAGGGATTTTTTTTCAGCCAGAACATGGATCTTTGCATTCTGTTCACTACTGTCACTTCTAAACCCAGTCCGGCTTCAACATTTAGAAGTCCAAAAAAGGAAGGGATTTCAGCGCTCCAAATAATTGTAATGTCTTGGTAAAATGGTGCAATATTAGCTTAAATAGCACATTTAAAGCAATCAGTATTTATTTAAAAATGAGGAGGTAGCCATCCTCAGAGGGTGTCCATAACTTCTGTAGGCAAGCAAAGGGAAAAAGAAGGGGGTTGGAGGCGCCAACTCTAGTAGTTCTATCACATAAATACTTGTTAGTGTTTGACTTACTGGTTCACAGGTTCACAAGGTGGCGGTGCCCATCAGGGGTTGAAATGTCCTAGGGTGTGCTGGTGCTGGGGTGCAGGCTCCGCTAGCAGTCCTTTATCTGTGGAGATGTTTTAATCCTGGTTATTAGCGGCTATTCTGTGTTGTCCATGGTATGGGAAGCTCCACGCTAACCACCCTGGAACGCAGAAGCAGAAGTGGCGTTAGCAGTTCTCGGCGGACATCCAGAAACGAAGTGAAGAACATACAGGCTACGCGCTCGGGGCTCACAGCTCCAGAGGCCAGTAGAAGACAACGTGGAATAGCCACTAATAACCAGGATTAAAACATTTCCACAGCTAAAGGACTGCTAGCATTGTTAATTGCACCCCAAATGTAGTGTGAAAATCATGCCCAAAAAAATAGCTTAAAATTGAATAGGGCCTTTTCACATGCAGTAAACTGCAGCAGACTCACTTTAATGGAGACTTCCCCAGCAGCACGTGAATATCTTCCATACTCCCTTGCCTCTCCTTTAGCTTCAGGGAGTGAAAAAAAAAAATCCCATTAAAGCTTTTCATTTCTTAAGTTATAGCTTACACTGGACTATAGACTCACGAGGATGTCTCCCATGCTCCTCCATACCTGGAAAGTACTGGGTATTGTTTTTGGCTCTAGGTGTCCAGTGGAGTAGCAAAAGAGCAAAGGAAAGGTAAATATATGGGATGGGTCCTAAACCAAACTTCTTGCTTTGCCATAAAATTGCTAAGCACAGGTATGTATCCAGCCCTAGGTATCAGCATTCAACATCAATGGGCACTATGCTTAGATTCTGCACTGGAAGAACAACCCAGCACACATACATTTGGGCCTTCAGTATCAGGTATTAAGCATTCTGTTGCACCAAAGTGTAACACAGCCAAGCTGTATCTTGAAATATCACCATATGGGTATAACCTAAAACAAAGCTTTCATCTCCATAATGTTGTAAGGATGAACTCTGAGCAAATGTTGCAAGTGCAGACAGTGAGTATTGGATTTGTAACAAAGTCGATGCACTCAAGCAAAGAACTGCTTGTTTGACATTTGTTGCTTCTCTTATAGCGTGTAGCACATTTAATAGCTTTTCAAATTTAATCTTTTGAAAACCTGTTCCGAAAAAGCACATTTCACAGAATACAAGCTACGTACAAATAATAGTCTGGCTCAGTGCGTCATACCAAATTAATTTCTGTGCCAGTATTTCTATCTGATTAAAGCCTGCATGACATGTGATATTTATTGCTAAATAAAGAAATAACAGAAGTCTCATTCAAGAATAGACGAATATATTAATGGACTACAGGTCATCAGACCCCGTTATAAGTAGGCAAGCAATTACCTCCAACGGTAAATCTGTAATATTATTTGTCATGGCATAGATACACCTTAAAGAGGAAGTAAACCCTGATGGGTTTACTTCCTCTTTGATTCCCTGCAAAGGTAAAGCATAATGGACTACTATGCATCGCATAGTAGCCCATTATGTGTCACTTACCTGACACAGGAGCCAGCGAAGTCACCACTGTCCCCTGTAGTTCAGAGCGTCCATCTTCTTGGTGGGTCTCCGTGGGTCTCGCTGCTCCGGCGCTGTGATTTGCCGGAGCAGCGATGATGTCACTCATGGCATATTGCCGCGATCTGCGGCTTACCCAGTGCGCCTGCGCGCCGCTGTCTATGGCGCATGCGCCGTAGACAGCGGTGGCTGTCTTCAGGTAAATATCTCCTAAACCGTATAGGTTTAGGAGATATTTCTTGGACCTACAGGTAAGCCTTAATCTAGGCTTACCTGTAGGTCAAAGTGGTTTGTAAGGGTTTACAACCACTTTAAGAACTGTCAACAATTTAAGGGTTCATGCACACCGGGCTTAAAAAAAAGTCAGTTCTTTTGGCAGAAAACAAAATGCTGATATAGTGTTTTTACACAGGTGTTTAGGGGCGTTTAGCATTTTCTTATGCCAGAAAACTGCTCTCAACAATGCAAACTAGAAGTGTTTTTTTTTTCTGCTTCTAAACGCTGAGCCTAAAATGTGCCTCTAATCGTCCTAATGTGCATGGACATATAGGATAACACTGAGCTGCCTCTACAGGCAAAACGCAAAACTCCTGTAAAAGCAGCAAATTTTAATCCCAATGTGCATGCAGTGTGGCATATCTTAACCCAAAAACAAAAATGTCATTTATTGCAGCCAATGGAAGTGCCAATGGATGCTGTTTGTGGCCCCATTAGGAAGAGTCACCCTATTTGTCCTGTTTATCATTACCATTGAATGTGAAAGCATAAGAAAATCCCAAACCTTGGCTTCTCCCGAGAAAAGTTATAGAGGGGGAATCTTCAATTGGGGACACTAGTTCTGGTGACCTGAGGGACTTGAAGTTATTCACTTAATTTGCAGGGATTTCCTCTCACTTCCTGTTTTGGCTATGGGACAGGAGCTGAAGGTAAATTTCCCCCATAGGACACAGATGGCAAAATAAAAAAAGGTATAACCTTCCTTTTCTCTATCCCAAATTATTATTTTTTTAAGTTTTGCCTATAGTTCTACTTTAAAACTCCTAGCAGTTTAACTTTTGCTGTCTGTGTCTCACTGGAGAGATTTGCCAATGGGTGCTTTGATGTCTTATAGCACTCCACCCCACCCCCACCCCCAGAATTCTGGTGGAACCGCTATAGTACCCCCATAAGTGGCAAGTGCCAGTAAAAATATATATTGCAGAGACTCATCTAAATCAATGGCAGAGATGGGGCTTATCTGTGGTCCTCAGAGTAAAACACAGGAATATTTTTTTAGAAGACGGTATTAATTTGCAAATGTTATAGCTATAATCCTTGCAATGTATATAGTCTTTGCAATGTACAGTATATAGTGTGGAAGAAGCTTTAGAAAGTATCTCATCAAAAAGAAACTCCTTTTTCTCAGAATTCTTTAAAAATTAGTCAGCCTATCCTTACAAAAGAATTCCTAGAAGCGGGGCCCAGATAATGAGTAATACGATATATAATCATCTACCAATGACAATACAACGCAAGCTAACTAGCAGAGCCCTAGCATCTATCCAGTTTCCAGCACCACTTACCCCTCTAACCAGTAAACAAAGGATATTTGGTATTTATCTTGCATGCATTGTTTATATATCAATCTAGATCAGTACAATGTGAAACGTGATAGTTTTCAAAACCAAAATAAAAACGTATAAATACAGTCTGTAAAAAAAATACATAGGAATTAAATATATTTCTTGGAGGTTCTGCACACATACAATGAACAGAAAGTCCAAAGGTTGCATTATACAAGAAAGGGACATTTGAACTTTAGAAAATCACAGTGAATGCAGGCTTAATTGGAATGGTAATTTTTAATAAAAATAAAACTTCAAATGGCTTGTGTTGCAAATATTTACAGTATATGTAACATTTTAAAATAACAAAAGAGTTAAAGTATAACTAAGGCTCGGTTCACACAGGGGCGACTCAGATCCGACTTCAGGTCGCCCCTAGTCGCCTTAAAGGGGTTGTAAAGGTAAATGTTTTTTCACCTTAATGCACTCTATGCATTAAGGTGAAAAAACATCTGACAGTGCCTGCACCACCAGCCCCCCGTTTTACTTACCTCACCCCTCACCGCTCGTCCCCCGACGTCCTTTCCACCGTTAAGCCTGGCCGCTGATTGGCTGGAGTGGATGGATGGAAAGCAGCGCAGCCATTGGCTCGTGCTGCTGTCAATCACATCCACTGACACGGAGCGCCGGGGGGCAGGGCCGTGTGATACAGCGAGCGCGCCCGCAGATGCTTCTCACCATGCGAGGGAGCTCGCATGAACGTGAGAAGCATCTGAGGGAGGAAGCAGAGACAGCCGCCGAGGTACCCCAGAAGAGCAGGTTCGGGGCCACTCTGTGCAAAACGAGCTGCACAGTGGAGGTAAGTATAACATGTTTGTTATTTTAAAAAAAAATTCACTTTACAACCCCTTTAAGTCGTGCTACATGTAAAAATCAATGTAAGTGAATGAGAGCCGTCTTAATGCACACTACTGAAGTCGCTCCGACTTCAGAAAAGGTTCCTGTACAACTTCAATCCGACTTGTAGGCGACTGGTATCCATTGATTTCAATGGAGGTCGCCCCCAAGTCGGATCTCCGTCTATACGGCATTTTTTCGGCGTAGGAGGTTCCCTTTAAAATTCATACCAGACCTAAGGGCCTGGTATTGTCTCGGAGGGGGAACCCATGCTGTTTTTTTTTTAAATTTGGCGTGGAGTTCCCCCTTGAGAGCTCATTCTCTGATTGGCCGCGGCAAAAGTCGCCTGGCCTGGGGCGACTTAAAGTCGTGTTGTAAGTCGCCCCAAGTCGTGTCCAAGTCGTGTTCAAGTCGTGTCCAAGTTGCCTCCAAAAGTCGTGTTGAAAGTCTGTGTGAACCGACCCTAAAAGTTGTTTATTTTTATTTTTTTTACGTTTTGGGCAGAATGGGTATGGATTGGAACACCTGTTACGCTTTTATTGCCCTGTGCCCCCATTAGGAAGAATAACCCTGTCTATTTGTCCTGTGTATTATTATCATTAAAAGTGAAAGCATAAGAAAATCCTGCCTCTGTCTCACTGGAGAGATTTCCTTTTGTTTCCTGTCATGAAGACCCAACATGAAATTAGAGAAAATTAATACAAAGAAAAGGGAATTCCCCGCTTAAACAGTTGTCACGGAATAGGCGTTCCAACTGGAATATTGACTCTCACCTCTTCCTCTGCTGACAACTCTGATATTTTTCATTTACCACATTCTGTCTTGGTGACAGTTGTCAGAAGTGACACATATTAAGGCTGAATCTACCTAGCGGGGACACACAACATCAATAAAAACTCAACAGAGGCTCTAATCCTTCCCCACTCCATCCAAAACGAAAAATAAGTTAGATTAGGGCCCATTCACAATCGATGTATTCCTGTCGCATACACAGTTCAAAACAATGATTTCAAGTTAGAGTAGTTCACAGCATTGTTTTGCATTACAGTACAGTAAAAAAGACTATGTGAATGCAATGCTATGCATTTAAATCACCTGTGAAAAAAATAACAGGTTTGCTTCCTCTAATGACACCTCCTCCCAATTTCGCTTTATGGTTGTAAAATAAAAAATAAAAAAGGAATATTGTAATGCATGTAAAATTGGAATACAACACATGCAACCACACTTGCATTACTGCATGAAAAATGCAGGGATAGTGGTGTGAACGGGCCCTTGAACATACATTTTAGTAAAGCTTTCCTCCCTCTAGTCTCCATTATTATGCTGATCTGTGTATGTATTTACACACGCACATACACATATACTTCCGTTTTTTGTGTAAAATTACTTTACATCTCTATATTCCCTATATAAGCAGAAACAATTGCATACACAGCAAAGACGTTGTTCTCAGTTGCTTTAAATTACTGACTTTCTCCATCCCACTATCATTAAGCTATCATTGAATACACAGCAATGGGGAGTAGACAAATGAGTTATCAGCAGCTCTTTAGAACCCAAAGCGGAGTATTTTAAGATTTCTACAATGGTTACATAAATGGTTCCATATACATTAACCCTACTGCTGCCAGTAGTATTAACACACAGAAATCCCTACACTTTTTAGAAAATAAATTTGACATCATTGTCGCCAATATCATTATTTTGTAAATAATCACATATTCAGTTTAAGTGTAACTATTGTTATGTATTTGTGCACATAGCATGCAAAGAGCTTGCGACCCATAATGAGTTATGAATTGTTTGTAGGGTTGGTTTGTTGATCAATTTCTAAAGTGAACCTGTTAAAAGCCTAAACTAGGATAATAATCTCTACACCAACTCAGAGTGGAAATCAAAGGGAAAGTCCTTGATCATGTTGCAAATACTGTATTTTCTAGGATAAGATTCTTCTGTTTTGCAGGACAACATTCATAAAATGAATGGCTTTTGTATGATATTGCCCTAAAGATAGCATAAGATGGACACTTATTTCCCCAAGGATGACTAAGCCCTTGTACACACGGTCGGAGATTCCGACAACCAAATCCGTTGGATTTTGTCCGACGGATTTTGCCCGAAACTGTTGCATACACACGGTCGGACAAAGTTGTCGGAAAATCCGACGTGATGACATTATTTCGTTACGACGGGACTACGTTCAGGCTAGTAGCCAATAGCTTTGGTGTAGGAATTTGATCTGAGCATGCGTGGCACTTTGTCCGATCGGAATTCCCTACACATGATCTGAGTATGTCCGATCAGAGCATTTTGTCGGAAAATTTTACCAACAAGTTGGAAAACTTGGTCCGTTGGATACTCCGACGGAAACAGTCCGATAGAGACCACACACAGTCGGAATATCCGACAAAATGGTCCGATCGGACACATTCTGTCGGAATCTCCGACCGTGTGGACAAGGGCTAAGATATTTCTGCTGATCATCAAGGAGTCTCCAAATGACTGGACTCATCATGATTCCCATCGAATATACAATACCGTATTTATTGGCGTATAACACGCGCCGGCGTATAACACGCACCCCAAGTTTAGGAGGGAATTTTAAGGAAAAAAACTTTTAGGAGGGAAATTTAAGGAAAAAAAACTTACATTTAAATGTCCATCAATGCAGCCTTATCAGTGTCCATCTGAAGCCTTGTCAGTGTCATTTGCAGCCTTGTCATTGCAGCCTGTCCTCATTCCAGCCTTGTCATGCAGCCTGTCCTCACTGCAGCCTTGTCATGCAGCCTGTCCTCATTCCAGCCTTGTCATGCAGCCTGTCCTCATTGCAGCCTTGTCATGCAGCCTGTCCTCATTGTAGCCTTGTCATGCAGCCTGTCCTCATTGCAGCCTTGTCATGCAGCCTGTGCATCGTTTTCCCCTCAGTGTTAGGTTTTACTTTTAAAAGCCAAAAAAGGCCGAAGGCGGCCGAAAGTCACAGAGAAAGGCGGAAGGCGGCCGAAAGCCGCGAGAAGGGCCGAATGCGGCCGAAAGCCGCAAGAAGTGCCGAAGGCAGCCGGAAGCCGATGAGAAAGGCCGAAGGCGGCTGAAAGCCGCCCAGAAATCGCGGAGGATCGGTTCCGCTGATTTTAAGGGGAAAAAAGTGCCAATAAACGCCAATAAATAAGGTACTTTTTTTTTCTCTCTCTCTTCTCCATACACCAAGATGGAAAATTTCCATCTGTAATGTATGCTTCCAAACACCAGGGGAGCTCATAGTGATCTCTCAGGAGTCCACAAAAGTCTCCGTCATCACAAGTGGTGCTCAAATCCTGAAGCACCTCCTGTAATTATCCAGCTATTGATAGCAAAGATTATTTATAGAAACAAAAAACAAGGAAAGACTGGCTCAAGATCCTAGTATAAACTAAAGGCAATTCGTGATTGAGCCCTAGATGCTCAATATCGTAAACCAGCCCAAAAGAAATCCCTAATTTTTGGGCTCAACAAGCACAATGTACAATACTACAAAAAGCCAAGAACATATAAAAAATTACACAAAACAAAAAGACTTTATGTTAATATATAAGACAGCAAGGTATGGGAAGCCTTTTAAGTGTCTTTGCCAGGGTTTTTTATAATATATGTGTGCAATAACTTTGGTATACTTTTTTATATAATCTTGGATTTTTGTAGTACTGTACACTAACAAGTGGTTGGAGTCAGTAAATTAGGGTTTTCTTCTTGAGTTGGCTAAAATGACATATAGATTACAAAACAGCACACTCTCCTGTGGGCTTATCTTGTACAATCATATTTTTATTGATTTTCCTAAAACATTCCTTTAGCAGGGATGCTTAATCTACATATGGAATGTGAAAATATGAAATGTATAATACATCTGCCTTTTAAAATAAACATATCATATCAAAAAGCATGTTGTAATAATTGCTAAAATAACACAACATGTGAATGTGTGAGATGACATCACTAAGGGAGCTAGGGAGGAGGTGGAATCCTTATGGGTAGAGCTGCAAAAGGATGAAGCTAAGGGGAAAATAATACTGGGAGTATGCTATAAACCCCCTAACCTGAGGGAGGAAGGGGAGACAGATCTCCTACTACAATTTGGATTAGTAACAAGGATGGGAAGTGTTATCATAATGGGGGATTTTAACTATCCAGACATAGACTGGGCGGAGGGAACCGCACATTCATCTAAGCCCTTGTACACACGGTCGGAGATTCCGACAACCAAATCCGTCGGATTTTGTCCATCGGATTCTGTCCGACGGATTTTGTCCGAAACTGTTGCATACACACGGTCGGACAAAGTTGTTGGAAAATCCGACGTCATGACGTTATTTCGTTACGACGGGACTACGTTCAGGCTAGTAGCCAATAGCTTTGGTGTAGGAATTTGATCTGAGCATGCGTGGCACTTTGTCCGATCGGAATTCTCTACATATGATCGGAGTATGTCCGATCAGAGCATTTTGTCGGAAAATTTTACCAACAAGTTGGAAAACTTGGTCCGTCGGATACTCCAATGGAAACAGTCCGATGGAGACCACACACAGTCGGAATATCCGACAAAATGGTCCGATCGGACACATTCCGTCAGAATCTCCGACCGCGTGTACAAGGGCTAAGGCTCGCCAGCTCCTAAATGTCTTGCAGGACTATTTTAGGGTCAGATGGTAGACACACCAACTAGAAATAAAGCGTTACTGGATCTACTGATACCAACAATACAGACCTGATCACGGATGTGGAAATAAGGGGCAAATTAGGTAACAGAGATCACGGGTCAATTGGCTTCAGTATAAATCACACAAATACGAAACATAAGGGGAATACAAGGACACTGAATTTCAAAAGAGCCACCCTGCTAGAAGGCATAAATTGGGATAAAATCTTAGGAACAAAGAAGAACACGGAGGAGAAGATGGGTTTGCTCTAATAGCATATTAAATTAGGGCATTAGCCAATGCATCCCATTGGGTAATAAAATTGTAAACATGTAAAAATGCATATAAAAGCAAAGGAGAAGGCCTTCAAAAAATACAAGGTTGAGGGATCATCATCAGCATTCAGACTTGATAGAGAATGCAACATGAAATGTAAGGGTGCAATAGGGACAGCTAAGATAGAACATGAAAAACACATAGCGTAGGAGAGCACAAAAAATCCCAAGAAATTCTTTAAGCATGTAAACAGTAAAAAAGGGAGGACAGACAATATTGGCCCCATAAAGAATGAGGAAGGACATCTGGTTACAAAGGATGGGGAGATGGTGAAGGTATTGAATGTATTCTTCTCCTCAGTCTTCACAAGGGAATCGGGGGGGGGGCTTCAGTAACCAAAACTGCAGTGTTTATCCTCATGACACAGGAAGCACCTCCGTGGTTAACATCACAGGAAGCACCTCCATGGTTAACAGAGGACAGAATTAAAATTAGACTTGGGAAACATTAATAAATCACGGGGACCAGATGGCTTGCACCCGAGGGTACTTAGGGAACTCAGTCAAGTATGGCCCAAAATACATCCCTAGGAATTACAGACCAGTTAGGAACATCAATAGTATGTAAACTCTTGGAGGGGATGATAAGGGACTATATACAAGATTTTAGTAATGAGAACGGTATCATTTGCAGTAATCAGCATGGATTCATGAAGAACAGTTCTTGCCAAACCAATCTATTAACCTTCTATGAGGAAGTGAGTTGCCATCTAGATAAAGGAAGGCCAGTAAATGTGGTATATCTGGATTTTCAAAAGCATTTGACACAGTTCCCCATAAACGTTTACTGTACAAAATAAGGTCCGTTGGCATGGACCATAGGGTGAATACATGGATTGAAAACTGACTACAAGGGTGAGTTCAGAGGATGGTGATAAATGGGGAGTACTCGGAATGGTCAGGGGTGGGTAGTGGGGTCCCCCAGGGTACTGTGCTCGGACCAATCCTGTTTAATTTGTTCATAAATTACCTGGTGGATAGGGTAAACAGTTCAATCTCTGTATTTGTGGACGATACTAAGCTAAGCAGGGCAATAACTTCTCCACAGGATGTGGAAACCTTGCAAAAAGATCTGAACAAATTAATGGGGTGGGCAACTATATGTCAAATGAGGTTCAATGTAGAAAAATTTTAAATAATGCATTTGGATGGCAAAAATATGAAAGCAATCTATAAACCGGGGGGAATCTAGGATGGAAAAGGACCTGGGGCTCCTAGTAGATGATAGGCCCAGCAGTGGCATGCAATGCCAAGCTGCTGCTAACAAAGCAAACAGAATATTGGCATGTATTAAAATGGGGATTAATTCCAGAGATAAAACAATAATTCTCCCACTCTACAAGACTGTGGTATGCTAGAGTATGCTGTCCAGTTCTGGGCACCAGTCCTCAGGAAGGATGTACCGGAAATGGAGCGAGTACAAAGAAGGGCAACAAAGCTAATAAAGGGTCTGGAGGATATTAGTTATGAGGAGAGGTTGTGAGCACTGAACTTATTCTCTCTGGAGAAGAGATGCTTGAGAGGGGATATGATTTCAATATACAAATTCCATACTGGTGACCCGACAATAGGGATAAAACTTTTTCGCAAAAGGGAGTTTAACAAAACTCATGGTAGTAGTAGATAGTTTCAAGATAGTTTCAAAATAGTTTCAAGTAACTATTAGATAAGCACCTCAACAGCTGCAACATACAGGGACATACAATGTAGTACTGACATATAATCACACACACAGGTTGGACTTGATGGACTTGTCTTTTTTCAACCTCACCTACTATGTAAATATGTATGTAACAAAAATCCCATTTATTGAAAATATACAAATATTTATTTTTAATTAAAAGGTACCTGGAATGAATGTCTATGTTCTTTGTAATTAAAGGAGTAGTATAGCTAAAGCTATTTTAGCTATACTTCTCCTATGGATCACAGGATTGCAGTTCATTCTGCACTCCTGTGATCCATTTTCAGCCAACAATGGGCTGAAGGCTGCTGTCGGCTGACATCACAGAGCCAGTCCAGGGTCCTGAAAAGATCCTGACCATATGGACCACCAGCTGGCTCTGCCTCTCAGCGAGCCGGTGAAAGCCTGAGCCAGCACCTCCCACCCCCTCCGCAGCCCATCGCTCCAGTGAGCACTGCAGGGGCAGAGCAGAGAGCGGGTGACTGACAAACGCTGTCATGAGGAGGGCGCACGTGTCCCTGTGTGCGTCTGTGCGCTTTCAGCTGCGCCGCTGCGCATGCATGTGCGCCAAACGGCTTTTCTAATAGGGACTCTGCACACAGGTAATCTTCTGTCATTCTGGTTGCTTTAGAGCTATTGTATATAGATAGTAGTTAGGTTTATTCGTTATTTTAGCTCTTGTTTGCTGGAGTGGTTTATGTTTTCACTGGTTGCCGTGAATGTTTATTGGTGTGTGTTCACTGTAAATAAATATCATTTTAATATTAACCACTTGAGACCCGCACTATAGCCGAATGACGGCTACAGTGCGGATCTCCTTTTCCGGGACTACGTCTATTGACGTAGTCCCGTGCACGAGCGGCCTGCGCGCCCCCTGAGGGGCGCGCGCGGCGCGCTCTGTGATCGGCGAGTCTATGAGACTCGCCTGATCACCGATCAGAGCAAGGGGTCGATCCCGACCCCTTATTACGTGATCAGCTGTCAGCCAATGACAGCTGATCATGTGATATAACGGAGCCGGTAATCGGCTATAAAAAAAGAGCCGATCACCGGCGACCATGATCGGGACATCAGTCCCGATCACGGCCAGCCCTGCCAGTGCCCACCTGCCCCCTGCCAGTGCCCACCTGCCCCCTCATCAATAAAGATGATTAAAAAATAAGTGCCCCCCGTCAGTGCCACCCAGCAGTGCCCATAGTGCCACCCAGCAGTGCCCACAGTGCCACCCAGCAGTGCCCACAATCTGCCTCAACAAAGGTGCTGCACCCCAGTGCCACATATCCGTGCCCATCAGTGTCATCTACCAGTGCCCATCAGTGCCGCCCATCAGTGCCCAGCAGTGCCACCTATCAGAGCCACCTATCAGAGCCACCTATCAGTGCCACCTATCAGTGCCCATCAGTCCCATCTATCAGTGGTACCTATCAGTGCCCCTTAGTGCCACCCATCCATGCCACCCATCTGTGCCACCCATCCGTGCCATCTTATCTGTGCCCATCTTTGCCCATCAGTGCCGCCTTATCTGTGCCCATCGGTGCCGCCTTATCTGTGCCTATTAGTGCCACCTTAACTATGCCTATCAGTGCCCACCAGTGCAGCCTATCAGTGCCCACCAATGCAGCCTATCAGTGCCCACCAGTGCAGCCTATCAGTGCCACCTCATCAGCGCACTTCAATGAAGGAGAAAAATTACCTGTTTGCAAAATTTTATAACAAATATTAAACATGATTTTTTTTTTGCATCTTTTTTTGTTTGTTTAGCAAAAAATAAAACTCCCAGCTGTAATTAAATACCACCAAAAGAAAGCTCTATTTGTGGGAAAAAAAATGATAAAAATTTCATTTGGGTACAGTGTTGTATGGCCGCGCAATTGTCATTCAAAGTGCATCAGCGCTGAAAGCTGAAAATTGTTCTGGGACTGAGGGGGGTTTAAGTGCCCAGTAAGCAAGTGGTTAAATACATTGTTTGGTCTCAGTTTCTAAGTGTAGCTATGTGTCTTGTCTCTTTAGCCATTGATTCCTGACAAAATTACACTTTGTTACAATGTAAAGTAGTGAGTCTACAGCGTATCTAAACCGCTGACAACAAAAGTGAGTACACCCCTAAGTGTAAAAGTCCAAATTGGGCCCAAAGTGTCAATATTTTGTGTGGCCACTATTATTTTCCAGCGCTGCCTTTACCCTCTTGGACATGGAGTTCACCAGAGCTTCACAGGTTACCACTGGAGTCCTCTTCCACTCTTCCATGACGACATCACGGAGCTGGTGGATGTTAGAGACCTTGCACTCCTCCACCTTCTGTTTGAGGATGCCCCACAGATGCTCAATAGGGTTTAGGTATGGAGACATGCTTGGCTAGTCCATCACCTTTACCCCCAGCTTCTTTAGCAAGGCAGTGGTCATCTTAGAGGTGTGTTTGGGATTGTTATCATGTTGGAATACTGCCCTGCTGCCCAATCTCCGAAGGGAAGGGATCATGCTCTGCTTCAGTATGTTACAGTACATGTTGGCATTCATGGTTCCTTCAATGAACTGTAGCTCCCCAGTGCCGGCAGCACTCATGTAGCCCCAGACCATGACACTCCCACCACCATGCTTGACTGTAGGCAAGTCACACTTGTCTTTGTACTCCTCACCTGGTTGCCGCCACACACTCTTGACACCATCTGAACCAAATACATTGATCTTGGTCTTATCAGACCACAGTACCTGGTTCCAGTAATCCATGTCCTTAGTCTGCTTGTCTTCAGCAAATTGTTTTCAGGATTTCTTCGGCATCATCTTCAGAACAGGCTTCCTTCTGGGATGACAGCCATGCAGACCAATTTGATGCAATGTGTGCAGTATGGTCTGAGCACTGACAGGCTGACTCCCCCCCCCCCCCCACCCCTTCAACCTCTGAAGCAATGCTGGCAGCACTCATATGTCTATTTCCCAAAGACAACCTCTGGATATGACGCTGAGCACGTGCACTCAACATCTTTGGCTGACCGTGGTGAGGCCTGTTCTGAATGGAACCTGTCTTGTTAAACCACTGTATGGTCTTGGCCACTGTGCTGCAGTTCAGTTTCAGGGTCTTCTTATAGCCTTGGCCATATTTTTGTAGAGCGACAATTCTTTTTTTCAGATCCTCAGAGAGTCCTTTGCCATGAGGTGCCATGTTGAACTTCCAGTTACCAGTATGAGAGAATGAGAGCGATAACACCAAATTTAACACACCTGAGACCTTGTAACACTAACAAATCACCGGGACAAGAAAAATGGCTAACTGGGTCCAATTTGGACATTCTTACTTACGGGTGTACTCACTTTTGTTGCCAGTGGTTTAGACATTAACGGCTGCGTGTTGAGTTATTTTGAGGGGAACAGCAAATTGACACTGTGTTACAAGCTGTACACTCACTACTTTACATTGTAGCAAAGTGTCATTTATTCAGTGTTGTCACCAGAAAAGATATAATAAAATATTTACAAAAATTTGAGGGGTCTACTCACTTTTGTGAGATATAGTAACTTTGGAAAATAGTAGCCAATATGAAACTCTATTGACAGGAATGTCATGGAAAATAATAATAGGTATATTTTGGCACTTGTGAGGGGTGTACTCACTTTTGTGAGGTACTGTATCTAAAAGTTTTATATTGGTCACTCAGCTGTAACCTCACATTAATCTCCTGCTTTTCTCAGTGTAGCATTTTCATCTGCCATGCACAGATGCTGCCTAGGACTAATATTTACATGTAACATTCTGTATGTCAGCACCATAGCAACACTTGATGAGGACAGAAAACGTCGTTAAGCTCAGTTATGTTGACCCTCATCCTATTACGGAGACATTATCAGATTTGTGGGGAAAGAAGTGCAAGTAAGTAACATGGAGAAGCCTTTTACTGGATTAATTAATGGCCAGTGTGTATTAATCAGATGGCTGGTATCAGTTACAGTCCGACAAGTCAAGAAGACATTCACAACTTATATGTACAAGACTCTAAAATTTTAATCAGCCGTTTTCAGTACAGGGCTTTAGGCATGTACTTTAACCACTTCAATACAGGGCACTTTCACCCCCTTCCTTCCCAGCCCAATTTTCAGCTTTCAGCGCTCTAGCGCTTTCAGTGACAATTGCGCGGTCATGCTACACTGTACCCAAATGAAATTTTTATCATTTTGTTCGCACAAATAGAGCTTTATTTTGGTGGTATTTATTCACGACTCCGTTTTTTTTTTTTTGCGATATAAGCGCAAAAAAAGCGGAAATTTGGGAAAAAAACAATATTTTCTTTTTTCTATTTGAAAAGAAATCCAATAAAATCAAATTTTGTCATAAATTTAAGCTAAAATGTATTCTGCTACATGTTTTTGGTAAAAAAAATTCCGTTAAGTGTATAATAATTGGTTTGTGTGATCACGGACATATGTACGCAAATGATCATGTACATATGTGTGCAGGTGATCACGTACATATGTGTGCAGATAATCATTGGGACATGTGATTTTAGTGGGACATATGTGGGGGACATGTTTTTATTATTAGGGACATGTGTTTTTATTATTTGGGGACATGTATGTTTTGGGACATGTGTGTTTTGGGGACATATGTGGGGACTGTGTTTGTACTGTGTGGTGTGTTGTGTGTTGACACTACACTGATGATCAGTGAGTAAAAAGCTGTGAAAAGCAGCCCATACTCACTGATCATCAGCCGGCTGCAGCGATCTGCTCTCCTCTCCTCTGCGATGACTTCCGTGTGAGGAGAGGAGAGCCGATTGCCTAGCAACCGGCTGTTTGTTTACATCACATGACGGCCGTGATTGGACACGGCCGTCATGTGATCAGGAGGGCCAATCACAGAGCCCTCCTGCCGATCTGAGATGTGCCGTGTCCGGGTGACACGAGCACATCGGGATCGCGCCGCTGCGCGGGCGCGCGCGCGCGATCCCGCTACTCCTGAAGGACGTTCCTGAACGTCCTATCAGGAGCAGGCGGCTCCCACCCGGCCGTATATATACATTGGCCGGGTGGGAAGTGGTTAAAACAAGTGAATAAGACACTGATTTACAGCCTATGGCTACTTGAAGTGGTTCTAAAGGCAGAACTTTTTTTTTACATTTAATGCATTCTATGTATTAAGGTTAACCACTTAAGGACCAGGCCTCTTTTTCGGACTTGGTGTTTCCATGTTTAAAACAGTTTTTTTTGCTAGAAAATTACTTAGAACCCCCAAACATTTTATATTGTTTTTTTCTAACACCCTAGAGAATAAAATGGCGGTCATTGAAATACTTTTTTTCACACCGTATTTGCGCAGCGGTCTTAGAAGCGCACTTTTTTTGGAAAAAATTCACTTTTTTGAATAAAAAAATAAGACAACAGTAAAATTAGCCCTATTTTTTTTTATACTGTGAAAGATAATGGTATGCCGAGTAAATCGATACCCAACATGTCACGCTTCAAAATTGCGCCCGCTCGTGGAATGGCGTCAAACTTTTAGCCTCAAAAATCTCCATAAGCGACATTTAAAAAATTCTACAGGTTGCATTTTTTGCGTTACAGAGGAGGTCTAGGGCTAGAATTATTGCTCTCGCTCTACCGATCGCGGCGATACCTCACATATGTGGTTTGACCACCGTTTTCATATGCGGGCGCTACTCACGTATGCGCTCGCTTCTGTGCGCAAGCTCGTCGTAACGGGGTGTTTTTAAAAAAAATTTTTTTTTTTCTTATTTATTTTAATTTATTTTATTTATTTTTACACTTTTTAAAAAAAATAAAATAAAATGGATCACTTTTATTCCTATTACAAGGAATGTAAACATCCCTTGTAATAGAAAAAAGCATGACAGGTCCTCTTAAATATGAGATCTGGGGTCAAAAGGTCCTCAGATCTCATATTTGGGCTAAAATGCAACAAAAAAATAAAATAAAATCTGACATTTAAAAAAAAAAATATACCTTTAAGAGGTATGGGCGGAAGTGACGTTTTGACGTCGCTTCCGCCCTCCTATGGTATAGAGACGAGTGGGGGCCATCTTAGCCTCACTCGTCTCCATACCCAGCAGACTGAAGGACACGATCGCCTCGGCCGCTACCGACGGCTCCGGTAAGCGGAGGAAGGTGCGGGAGGGCGGCGGGAGGGGGGGTGGCACCTCTCCCGCCGCCGATAGCGGTGATCTCGCGGCGAATACGCCGCGGAGACCACCGTTATCGTACAGCCGACCGCCGCCTGAAGAGATGGATATCTCGGTTGTGGCTGCCGTTGTGCTGCCGTTGTGCTGCCGTTACCGAGATATCCCTCTTCAAAAAATGGACGTACATCGTCGTGCGGCGGTCGGCAAGTGGTTAAAAACCTTCTGCATGCATGCTCACCTGAGCCCTACCTTACCCCACACAGAGAGTGGGGCTCGGAAATGAGCTCGCTTGGCTGTCCCCATAGTAAGCGGCTTGCTATGAGAGCACTTGACATGAGGGAGGAGCCAGGAGCCCCAGCCAGGGTCGCCAACTGTCAGTAAATTTTACGAACAGATTGCAAAATCCATCATTTTTGCATATGTCCATAAATGTCCATTGCGGACAAAAACTGTTTGTAAATTTACTGACAGTTGGCAAACCTGGTGCCAGGGAGGGACCCCAGAAGAGGAGGATCGGGGCTGCTCTATGCAAAACCAATGCACAGAACAGGTAAGTATAACATATTTGTTATTAAAAAATTTTTTTATTAAACCTATACAATCCCTTTAACCGATTGAGATCCGCGCTACAGCCGAATGACGCTTTGACGTCGTCCCGTGCACGAGCGGCCTGCGCGCCCCCTGAGGGGTGCGCGCGGTGCGCTCTGTGATCAGCGAGTCTATGAGACTCGTCTGATCACAGATCGGAGCAAGGGGTCGATCCCGACCCCTTTCCATGTGATCAGCTGTCAACCAATGACAGCTGATCATGTGACACAACAGAGCCGGTAATCAGCTATTTTTCCTCCTCGCGCTGTCAAAAAACCGATCACCGGCGGCCGTGAGAGGGACTTCAATCCTGATCACGGCGAGCTGGGGCCAGCGCATCAGTGCCCACCTGCCCCCTACCAGTGCCACATAAAGATTGGCTAAAAGTAACACCCATCAGTGCCACCCATCAGTGCCCATAGTGTCACCCATCAGTGTCCACAGTGCCACCCATCAGTGCCCACAGTGCCACCTATCAGTGCCCACAATGCCACCTATCAGTGCCCACAATCTGCCTCAACACAGCTGCACCTCAGTGCCACATATCCGTGCCCATCAGTGTCATCTACCAGTGCCCATCAGTGACACCCAGCAGTGCCACCTATCAGTGCCCATCAGTCCCACAGTGGTACCTATCAGTGCCAATCCGTGCCATCCATCCTTGCCACCCATCAGTGCCACCCATCAGTGCCACCCATCAGTGCCCATCTTTGCCCATCAGTGCCGCCTTATCTGTGCCCATCAGTACTGCCTTATCTGTGCCTATCGGTGCCACCTTATCTGTGCCTATTAGTGCTGCCTTAACTGTGCCTATCAGTGCCCACCAGTGCAGCCTATCAGTGCCCACCAGTGCCGCATCATCAGCGCATTTCAATGAAGGAGAAAAATGACCTGTTTGCAAAATTTTATAACAAACTATTAAACATGATTTATTTTATTTTATTATTTTGCATCTTTTTTTGTTTGTTTAGCAAAAATTGAAACTCCCAGCTGTAATTAAATACCACCAAAAGAAAGCTCTATTTGTGGGGAAAAAATGATAAAAATTTCATTTGGGTACAGTGTTGTATAACCGCGCAATTGTCATTCAAAGTGCATCAGCGCTGAAAGCTGAAAATTGGTCTGGGCAGGAGGGGGGTTTAAGTGCCCAGTAAGCAAGTGGTTAATGAAGTCTATTTAACACACAGCACATCCATCTCTCAGTGCAGAAGACTTGATAGCAGTAGTACATGGATGGATACCTCTCCTTTCTCCCAAAGCTGAGGTGTTGCACAGAAAAGGGAAGGAAATAGCTGTGTGGCTCTGTTGCAATAAGTGACACACAGACAGACCCAGCACAAAAGCCACACCCTCTAGTACAGTGTTTTGCAAACTTTTTTCAGTCAAGGCACCCTTTAAAAGGCACCCCAATCTAAATTGTAAAATAATAAACTATTAGTTTTACATAACGCAGCATTATCCACACATAAAGGATGCCCAAAATTAGAAATGATTAATTTTTACAATGCAAATACATCTTTGCACATTGGTACTTACTAGTGTTCCACTTTTTCTCTTCTCACTCAGTTTCTCTCCATCATTCAGCTAATGTGACCCCTGTGCCGATGGAGAGGAGCAAACAACGCTGCTGTGCAGGTGCCCAACTTCTGCTTTATCAACCAATGACATCATTGGTTGTTAGGGGGTCAGTAGCCGGAAAGGTTGTAATAGTGCACAATGAAAACCTTTGGCTTTGTGTAACTAAAGCTTGATCAACCCACTTGGCTTGTTTACAATTTTGGGGACATTTTTAGCCATTTTGCCAAGGCACCTCTGAAGAAACCTAAAGTGTGCCTGGGAACCCTGGTTGAAAAATATTGCTCTAGTAAGGTCTATATCAGGGTGGGTTTTCAATCCATCTGGAGTGAGTGTTGGCGAATCTCAGGTTGAGCCGACTCCTCCTCCCCTTCCCCCCCCTTCCTCCCGGTGCTGCTTTTGGTACACCCAAGTCATATAAACCTAAATCAAAATAATTTCCGATTGTACAGGGTAACTCTAATATATGGGCTTTTGTTATCCAGGTTACCAAGAAAATAGAATCCACCAATTGGCAAACTGGACCCCAATCCAATCTGCCTAAACATCTAAAACGGGCATTGAAAACTCTTAGTTCCAATAAAACCATTGTAGTGAAACCATCGGACAAAGGTGGAAACCTTCTCATAATGGATGTGGAGCAATACGAAAAAATGTGTTATGACATCATTCAGAACACAAACTGGTATAGACCAGTTCCAGTGTCCCATATCAATTACTACATGAGGAAGTACAAAGACATTCTGGTCAAGGCACAGCATAGGGGAATTATTGATTTAAATACGTTTACATTTTTGGATACCATCAACTAGAAGACCCCCACATTTTATGCACTACACAAAGTGCACAAAAGTTTACGTCACCCCCTGGGTCGACCAATCATTTCTGGCTGTGGGTCATTGACCGAAAGAGAAAGCCAATTCAATTGATGAGTACTTATACTCACACGTGAAGGGTCTGTTCTCATATTTAAAGGACATTATTGAATTATTAAAAATTACGGATGGACTACAAATACCTCAAGGGTCTTGGTTGGTCGCAATTGATAATGAGGTTCTTTACAATTCCATACCTCACGTGAAGGGTGTTGAGGTTGTGCAAGAGTTTCTGGATGAATGAGATCTCGACTCATGGAATTGTAATGACTTTGTTACAGAAATGTTGAGTTTTATTTTGACACATACCATCTTTGTGTTTAAGGGTTCCCACTATCTACAGGTACAGGGGGGTTGCTATGGCGGCCAACTGTGCTTTCTCATATGCAAACCTGTACCTGGGGGGGTGAGAACAAGACCTATTTTCAGACGAATCGAGATCAGTTGATATTGGCAAGAATTTATCATGGTATCGCTATATCGATGATGTCTTCATGGTGTGGGCAGGATCAAAAGAAGATCTAGTTAAGTTGTTGGACAGCTTACAGGTAAATACATAGAATCTTAAATTCACGTATACCTTTGATCAAACAAGGATTACTTTCCTGGATGTGGAAGTTTTTACTACGTTTTTCTACTTTATATTGAAAACCCTCAGCTGGAAACAGCTTGCTACATGCTAGTAGCTTGCATCAGAAACAATTGATCAAAAGCATTCCTTACAGTCAGTTTCTGAGGATAAACCAAAACTGTACCCAATATGAGGATTTCCAAAGGGAGGTGGACCTGTTACGTGAACGCCTCTTGCTTAGGGGCTATAGCAAAACATGTCTAAAAAAATGGCTTCAATAGGGTAAAAAATCAGAACAGACACTCGCTCATTTACAAACCTAGACGAGCAAAGTCAACAACGTCCACACGCATTATTACCAAATTCAACCGACAACATGACAAAGTACGCAACATATATAATACATTTTGGTACTTATTGGCAGCTGACCAGAGGATTTCTAAGTTCATTAAATCATACCCAGAAATCACATACAAAAGATCCAGATTGTTAAGAGACACCTTTGTGACTAGTCACCATAAAAGCAAAGACACAGCTAAAACCAAAACATCAGGAACATACTCTTGTGGAAAGTGTAGCTTTTGCCCTTTTATCATGGAGGGGAAAAGTGTCACTCTCCCCATCAATACCATCTGGGATCCAAAACATAGGACCAATTGTCAATCAATTGGAGCAGTATACTTAATGAAGTGCTGTTCGATGATTGTCTGAGTGATTGTCCGATCGTGTGTACGGGGCATTACTGTTACTTTAAAGAAAGTTTAAACTTGTTTCTGGATATGGGAAGTGTAATAATGCTAGTGTCATTTACTACAAGTGTTTGTTCTCCTTCTGTGAAGAAAGGTAATAAGCTCAAACAAAAATAGCAAACTGTTAAAGCATTGCTGTCCAAAGTATGCTCAGTTCAGCACTATTATCACAACCTTTTTAGTGTCTAAGTGCCAACAACATGAATAAAAATGACCACGTCTCATCCACTTATACTGTTACAATGCATTAATGACACCGTCTTGACCAAAATATCCAGTGCAATGCATACATACACAAACTTCTTTCATCAAGCGTATTCTCCTATACTGCCTACCAACAATTTAGGTTCCATGCACACTGAAGCTCAAAAAAGCTTTTTCTGGACGCCAGATTGCTGGCAGAAAACGTTGGTTGAAAAACTTGCTTTTAACAGCGTTTTGTACTAGCGTTTATGAGCGTTTATTAGCGTTAGCGTTTATGGGCGTTTTCAATAAAAATACACAGAGGACACTCCAAAAATCCCACAGTACATTCCAAACTCCCACAATGCATTGAAAAAATAGAATGCCGAACACGAATTAACGCGCGTTTATGAGCGTTTATAAGCGTTTATCAGCGTTTGTCTTTTTTCGGTGGTGAAAAACGGCACTTTGAACGCGAATTTCTGGCGTTCAGAAAAAAGCCCATAAACTCCACTGCTCATTAAGGCTCCATGCACACTGAAGCTGATAAACTGCAGTTTATTGGCATTTGGGCGTTTTTTGTAAAAGCCCATAAACTCCACTCTATGTTAGCCTATGTGTCCATGCACACATGGACGTTTTTCAGCTTTAATGAGCAGTGGAGTTTATGGGCTTTTTTCTGAACGCCAGAAATTCGCGTTCAAAGTGCCGTTTTTCAGCGGCAAAAAACGACAAACGCTCATTAACGCTCATTAACGCTCGTTCATTAGTGTTCGGCATTCTATTTTTCAATGCATTGTGGGATTTTTGGAGTGTCCTCTGTGTATTTTTATAAAAAACGCCCATTAACGCTAACGCTGTAAAACGCTCATTAACGCTAGTATAAAACGCTGTTAAAAGCAGGTTTTTCAACCAGCGTTTTCTGCCAGCAATCTGGCGTCCAGAAATAGCTTTTTTGAGCTTCAGTGTACATGGAGCCTTAAGCTGAAAAACGTCCATGTGTGCATGGACACATAGGCTAACATAGAGTGGAGTTTATGGGCTTTTAAAAAAAACGCCCAAACTCCAATAAACTGCAGTTTATGAGCTCCAGTGTGCATGGAGCCTTAAGCTTGTATAACCAGTGCTTCTCCTCTCATATCTTGCAGTAGATGTGTGGTAGTGCTAGAAAGGTGGAAGTCAGTGGTGTAACTAACTAACTAACCTTCAGGGCCCCGATGCAAGAAACCATGAAGGGTCCCCCTGAACCCCAGCCAGGGCCCTTCCCTCCGAGTCCGGCGGTGGAACTCCAGGGCTTGGTCACAGGTATGACCTTTGTGAGCCCTGTAGTTCCACCACTGGTATCAGTAGTTTTTTTTTTATATTTTTTTTTAAAAATCTGGCTGGGGAGAACAGACATCGGACTGAGCAGCAATGCATGGAGCAGGAGATGGGTACTCTGAGGACCCGGCCGAGGACACAGGTCATGCGGGGAATGCACAACTAAAGAGCAGCCAGTGCGATATTCGAGCATGGAGCTCTGCTAGTCACCCTCCACCTCCAGCCACCCGTGTGCATGGTGCACTGGTACCCCTAGCTGCCTATGCTGCTGCCGGCCATATGTAGAGGGGGCTGCATGGGCCCCCTGCAGCACAGGGCCCAGGTGCAGTCACAACTGCTGCACCCCCTATAGTTACGCCCCTGGTGGAAGTTAAGATTTGTTCCTTTTAGATTGGAGTCTGTGTTAGGGATATTCTGGTGCAGAGCTGGCTTTTATTGGTCCCAGGCTGCTCAACTCCACCTCTGGGGCAGAGACTTTAGTGCTGACGTCACACCGCTGCATAATATCAGTCAGCAGCAGCTTTCTTTGTAAGTTTAAATGTTTTTTTGTATTGACACATCGGTCTGTTTGTTTGGCAGGCTATGTATGTGATTCTCGTGGTGCAATAAATTCTACACTATTACCATCCTTACTGACTCAGGTGAGAGCTTTATGTGCTGAAGCTGGGATTCGTTTCGGGGGAACTAGGGAGGAGAGCACTATAGATGGATGCATAGGCTACCCGGGATGACACGCATGATTACATTTTTTATATGGATATGTGACTATTTTTTGCACTCTGATTGTGTGGTGCTTTGTGTGGTGATTATTATTATATATTAGACTTAGGCCGCGTACACACGCGCGGACTGTTGGCCCAACTTTGTCCGTCCAACAGTTTGAGCGAACAGTCCGCTCAAACTTAGCATGGACGGACATGGCCACACACGACGGACGAACAGTTTGCTGAAACCGTGCGCGATGACGTGAACGGCACGTACGACGGGACGAAAAATACGACGTCCTATACACTGCAATGCAACCTTCCGACGTGGAAATCCTTTCTGAGCATGCGCGAGACTTAGTTGGCCGAACAAGCCTACACACGAGCGAACAGTCCGCTGAAACCTTGTTTCAGCGGACAGTTTTTCGGAATTTCCGTAAGACCTTGTTCGGCCAACTGTCCGCTGAAACTGTCCGCTGAAGCCCCACACACGAGCGGACTGTCCGCCCAAACACTGTTCAGCGGACAAGGTTGGGCGAACAGTCCGCGCGTGTGTACGCGGCCTTAAAGTGGTTGTAAACCCTCCCCCACAACTTTGTCCCATGTAAATCAGCATAAAAAACCCTAATGATCACTGCTTGTAGATATCTCCTTACTTGCTTACTATTGTTGTAATCCTTTTTGTTCTTTAGAATGAAGTAACTGAGCATGCCCAGATCTCCCCTGATTTACGGCACACTCTCTATGTGCTTATCTATCTGTTATCAGGACTTCCTACGGCACACCACTGATATCCCAGGAGACTTCAGAATCATTCAGAGCTTCCTCCTACACACCATGTGACCATGTGACATGACATGCAGTGTAAACTTGGCCATTACTGCAGTCTTATCAGCTGAAGCTCCAAGCGGCGCACGAGCATTTGCCCGTTTCGTGAGGGCGAAACCCTGACACCCCGTTTATGGCGAATTATGGTTTCCAACCTTCCATGTTGCCTGACTCGTTTGTTCCACAGAATATTCCTGCATTAGCGGAGCATCTTCGTTCCACCTGGGTACAAGTCCAGGAGGCTTTTCGATATGCTAACGATAACTTGGAAAGCAAGAAGCAGAGCCTCCACACGTTATGAATAAATATTGCTTAATCAGGTGCATACAGGATATAATTACAAATTATACAGAAGAACAGGTTTTTTAAAAGATCAAAGACTATGTTTACCTAAAGGAAAAATACAAAATAAGCACAAGGGATCATACTTACCCCCAGTGTGATGTGTCCCTTGTGCTTCTGTGTTCTGATTCAGTAATAATCAGCCTTCTCCCACCTTTTCAACCCAAATCCTCCATTCATAGAAGATGGTATTGCAGCTTCTATGAATTGAACACAGTCTATGATTGAAGGGGGTGGACCTTTTAATCATCTGCCCATCCTCCAATGGATCTTTTTCATTCATAGAAGCTGTGGAATGACTTCTATGAATGAAGGATGGGGGGCAAAAAGGGCAGGTATAGTCAGGGACTCTTGATGTGTGCCTGTGGCAGCTCCTCAGTTATATAACCCCAGCCACACTGAAATAATCCCTTGTGCTGATTTTTTTTTTTTTTTTTTTTTAAGGTAAACTTTGGCTTTAAAACATAGTGATATGCTTATTTGCATCAAGCTCATCTCGTTTACACTTTCATCTAAAACACTTACTTTTATTAGTTCCGGATTAAATAGTAGGTAAATTACAAATGGTCAACAAAGATCTGTTTGGTTTTGCAAAATTTTTAAAAAATGAAATTAATGTTTGAGTTTTGCCTTCAAATCCTATGTAATACTCAGCTATCCCTCTTCTTGAAGACAGATGAGCCAACATATGCACACACTTTCTGCAATGTCTCATAAACTGATTTACAGTTAAATAATCCAGGAATTTCCCCCCCAAAAAAAAAACTACTTACAAGCATCTGGAGACTGCAGATTAAATCTACAGATGCTCATAAAACAGACAGTATTATAACAAGAAAGTGAAATAATATGTAAAGAAGTGAAAAAGAGATCAAATATGACATATGAGGATGTGCATAGCGCAATAACCCACATCAACCAATTAGATTTCAGTTTAACTCAAGTCATCTCAATGAAAATGAATTTTGATTAGTGGCTATGGATTTCTGACATCTGGCTCTCTGCATTATTGGGCTCAAACATATGGTTAGATGTAATTTACATCTGGCAGAATAACAAAAATGCATTTATTTATAGCAATAAAGGAACCAGGAAACTAAAATAAGATAAGAGGAAACAATAAGTAGGGATAAGGGTTTAATATGGATTTGAGGCAAACCCTACCTGTTTACGGATCCCTCAGATTAATGCTGGATTTCGCCACCAAGGTAACTAACCTTAATGCACTTCATGTCCTTTGTACTTAGGTCAGCTGGCTAAGTCCACGTACACACGGTCTGAGATTTTGCCAATCAAATCCGTCGGATTTAGTCCGACGGATTGTGTCCGAAACTGTTGCATACACACGGTCGGGCCAAGTTGGCGAAAAATCCGATCTTTCAGAACGTGATGACGTAATTTCGTTACGATGGGACTACATTCAGGCTAGTAGCCAATAGCTTTGATGTAGCAATTTGATCTGAGCATGCGTGGCACTTGGTCCGATGAAAATGCTCTACACATGATCAGATTAGGTCCGTCCGGCCCAGTTGTCCGGGAAATATTTCCAACATGTTGTAAAATTGGGTCGGACGGAGATTCGGACGGAATCAGTCCGATGCATACCACACACAGTCGGATTATCTGACGACACGGTCCGATAAGACTCATTCTGACAGATTCTCCGACCGTGTGTACAAGGGCTTAGAATGGCCAATAAGGGGGATTTGGTTAAGCTAGCCCCTGTCTATGAAAGAGTGGGTTCTGATCAGCCAAATGGACAATGTACTTTTGCTGTGATAGGGAAAGCATAAGAAATTGCTTCTGATAAAGTTCACTGAAATAGATTAGTGTAGAGTTGAAGGCACTGGCTAATCTCTTAAAGTGGAATTAAAGTTTGAAATAAAAAAACAAGTGGGAGCAGGCAAGCTCTTTATTGCAAAAGAAACATGAGCAGGTTAGATTGCATTTCGCCACAATGCATGTGTCCTGGGATGACTGTACTCCTGCATATGCACAAGAGTGACGTTATCCCATACAGATCAATCAAGATAGCTGAAGACCAACACCCAGAAGAAGCTGGGGAAAAAGATGGCACTGGCAAGGGACCTCACAGACATCAAGCTGTTGAAGCAAAGGTAAGTATTGCAAACTTTAGTTCCTGTAGGTAGCATAATGCTATGTATTTACAAAATTTGGGAGTGAGAAGTAAATTTTACCTTTTTTTCATTCTTTGTTACATAATGTTGATGATGTCTCGCCACCGCTTTATAGCCTGTCCCTGTCTACATGCACTGGAGTGGTAACAGGCTGTATGTGTTTTTTCAAAGGGCATATTTACTGTTGCTGGCTGCCATATGTGTTTTTTAACACGTGTTTTTTAAAATAGTGACGTCAGTAGAACATGCCTGGGCAAGTGCATCAGCACAGGAGCTTTTACTTTCCTTGAAGAGCACGAGACAGGGTGATTTACAGGCAGGAGATGGGAAAGAGTGTTCTCAACAGCTGTAATTTTCATGAAAGCTGGCCATAAGAAAAATAGGTTTTTCGAGAGATATTACCATGTGAAAGCTTATGTGAGATTATAGTAGTTGGATTTACATCTACTTTAACAATGTATGCAATTTTTTAAAATTGCAGTGCAGGGGTACATTTTACTTAGGTGCCCTGCCTATGTGCACAGATCTGTACACTCAATAATCTAAAGACCACTACTGTATCAGCAACAACTGACTGACAATTGACAACACCTTAGCTAATTTTATCTATTAAATTGGGTAATTTCTCTTTTCTTTTTTTTTTTAGATTATAACTTTCAACTTTAGGTAATTAGAGCACAATAGGCTATTGTTGCTGACACTGTTCAAGAGCTGTTGTCTTTTTTTTTTGCAACACCTTACTGCATTCTTTGAAAAAAGATTTTTTTTAAATTGTAAAAACAGTGTACACCCAAAACACTGTACAATCTCACAAATTTAAAAAAAAAAGTGCAGCTTCAGGTCGGCCCACCACTTACAGCCTAGCCACAACACAGGGTGCAGGTCCAGTTCATGCCGCAGACACTACAAAAAGTGAGAATGGATGACAATGCACCTCAGAGCTAAAAATCCATCTTCTTATTTCCATCAGTTATAAGTAGGACATCAGCCGACACAGACAGCAAGGTTGACGTGTTTCATGTCCTATTGACACTTAATTATAACCTGCTGTGTCTGTGTGTGGGTAGCCTATATATCAAGTCGGTAATCAAAAGTTAGGGCTTAACTCTTTCAACACCGCACCCCTACATTCACAGATGTACAACATTATACTGATACACTCGATAATTATTCATTATTAACCCCACTGTCATGCAAACAACATAATAAACACAACATGTATTGACAAGGCTGTCAGTTTAAAAAAAAATAATATACAAAAAAATTAAAAGAAGAAGCAAAAAAGGAAACAAATCATAAGGAAAATAAGAGAAGCAGTGTTTGGTAGAGAAAACAGTGGCTCGAGGTTAATTCATGCAGGTACCATCTACAATTCTAAATAAAAAACATTTATATCTCACTCATAATTTAAACCCAGAGGTATCCTGGTGGGCAAATTCAAAATAAACAAACTACCTGAAAAAACTTTGCATCCACGCACAGAACACCTAACCAATAGACATGTGCAAAAGGAAAAAATTTGTTTAGTTTAGTTTCGTTTTAATTCGTTAATTCATTAATTTAGTTTAGTTATATTCGTTAACTTCCTTAAATTCGTTTTCGGATTTTGTTTAGTTTTCTACCGAATTCGAAAAATCGGCCACATTCGAAAATATTTCAACCAAATTCGAAAATATTTCTACCGGATTCAAAATGATTTCAACATGATTCGACATTATTTCAACCACATTCGAAAATATTTTGTGACCCGACTTTAGGGCCATGTATCTCGGGGTCACTTGGTGCTAGAAACAAATTTGGATATGTTGTAGTGCTAGTACTATTGTGTTTGCATACCAAATTTGGGGTTTCTAGCTATAAGTGACCCCGAGATATGTGGCCCCAAAATCGGGTCGCAAAATGTTATTAGTTATTAGAGCAGAGAATAACATTTTGCGATCCGATTTTGGGGCCACATATCTCGGGGTCACTTATAGCTAGAAACCCCAAATTTGGAAGTGTCTAGCACCAAGTGACCCTGAGATACATGGCCCTAAAGTCGGGTCACAAAATATTTTCGAATGTGGTTGAAATAATGTCGAATGCAGTTGAAATAATTTCGAATGCAGTTGAAATAATTTCGAATGCAGTTGAAATAATTTCGAATGCAGTTGAAATAATTTCGAATGCGGTTGAAATAATTTCGAATCATGTCGAATTCATTCGTATTCATTCGTTATATTTCTTTCGTATTCGTTGTAATTTGTTATTTTTTTATTCGGACATTCGGATGCATCCGAATGTCCGAAAGATGCAAAATTCGGCCGAATTTCGATTCGTTACGAAACGAATTGCACAAGCCTACTAACCAATCAATGGCATGAACCTTAAGGACTGATGCACTGCCACCATGGGATCCATTAAAGTGATGCACAACATTCATAGAATGGTTCTTTTCAATGTCTTGCAAGTGGTCTTGTATGTGGTCTTACAGACACCCGGCTGAATAGCCTACAGCCTTAGCCAAAAGTTTTGAGAATTACACAAATATTCATTTTCACAATTTCAGCGTTTTTAGATCTTTTTGTCAGATGGTAATATAGTATACTGAAGTATAATTACAAGCATTTTATAAGTGTCAAAGGCTTTTTATTGATAATTACATTAAGTTTACGCAAAGACTCAATATTTGCAGTGTTGACCCTTCTTTTGCAATTCGCCCTGGGCCACATCCTGACTGATGGCAGCCCATTCTTGCATAATCAATGCTTGGAGTTTGTCAGAAATTGTGGATTTTTTTTTGTGCACCCACCTCTTGAGAGTTCTCAATGGGATTAAGGTCTGCAGAGTTTCCTGGCCATGGCCCAAAATTTTGCTATTTGCAGTGGAAGTGTTTTTTATGGGATTAACTTAATTTTCATGGCAAAGAGGGACTTTGCAATTAACTGCAATTGATGTGATTACTCTTCATAACATTGGGGAGTATATGCAAATTGCCATCATAAAAACTAAGGCAGCGGACTTTGTGAAAATTTATATTTGTGTCATTCTGAAAACTTTTGGCCACGGCTGTACATATAGGACCAAATAAGCTAACATTTACTCACATATATTATGCATTTGGTGAAAATATTTGAAACTTTTTGTTATTTGATGTCAATCATTATCCTGTGATAATTTATGCTAATATGGGACTGCCCTTTTACCCTCTGGCTGCTATATTAGTTCCGAAGTCACCAAGGCTTGATAAAGGAGTCAGACCTTCCAAAAAGTGTTGCCATATCAACCCCGAAAACAGGACAGGTGGGGAAAATTGGGCTCTCTTGATGAGAGCCTGAAACGGCTTCCAATTCAGAATTATGCAATTTATTTGGGGTAAAAGGGGATGCAGAATAGCATGTAAATCTCTATACACATCTAGACAAACTGAAGGTTTGGTTTGTCCCTCATCAGTGGTGAAACTACCAGGGTCGCAGCAGTCACACTTGCGACCGGGCCCTGGCATTCCGCCACTGTCAGGGGGCCCAAGCGCGGTTGCTAACTGCAGGTCTCTTAGTGGAGAGCGTGTCTCTCATATAGCTCACAGCTGTCATTCCATCTGCCTCTCTCCTCTCTCTCGCAAGGGATGAGAGAGGAGACATCCAATCTGCTCCGTCTCCCCCCCCCCCTTCTGTGTATGCTCTGTGGGAAGTCAAGTATGAAGCTAATGAGCTTGCACTTCCCATGGTACACACAAGAGAGGGGGGGTTGGAGAAGGAACAGATCGGCTGTCTCCTCTCTCCTCTCTAATCCTGTCATTGACAGCTGGGAGCTGTATGAGAGACATGCTCTCCGCTCAGAGACCTGCTGAGGAGGCAGGCGGCATTGATCAATAAGCACTGATAGGAGACACTAATGGGCACTGATAGGTGGGATTGATAAGCAAGGATAGGCTGCACTGATAGGCAGCATTGATGAGCACTGATAGGTGGCACTGAGTGGCAGCATTTATGAGCACTGATAGGTGGCATTGATGAGCACTGATAGGTGGCACTGATTGTCAGCATTGTACAGCACTGAAAGGTGGCACTGATGGGCACCGAGAACTGATAGGCAGCACTGATAGGTGGCACTGATAGACGCTGATAGGAGGCATTGATGAGCACTGATAGGTAGCATTGATGAGCACTGATAGGTGACACTGATAGGCGGCATTGATGAGGTCTGAAAGGTGGCATTGATGGGCATTGAGCACTGATAGGTGGCACTGATGGATGCTGATAGGCAGCATTGATAAGCACTGATAGATGGCACTAATAGGCAGAATTGACGAGCACTGATAGGTGGCACTGATAGGCAGAATTGACGAGCACTGATAGCGGAATTAATGGGCACTGATAGGGAGCACTGAAATGCCGCACTGAAAGGCGGCATTGATGAGCACTGATAGGCGGCATTAATAGGTAGCATTGATGGGCACTAATAGGCATCATTGATGAGCACTGATGATCAGGTTAAACAATTTACTGACATTCTTGCCAGTTAACGGCTCTCCTTTCCTCACATAGACACAGCGTGGAAGGACGCATTTATCATGTTGTACATTATACTCCTGACACCTGCCTTGTATCTCAGTACTTTCTGCAACTAAAATGTGAAATGATGAAAATGGTGCCTAATTGTCTGAAATGTACAACTTAGTTTTATTGTAAGCCTTCAATAAAAATATTTGATGTTTAACAACAAAAAAAAAAAACTCTACTACCTCTACATGCAGCACTTATGACTCCCGTTTTAGACTTATGCCCTGTACACACGGTCGGACTTTCCGATGGAAAATGTGTGATCGGATCTTGTTGACGGAAAATCAGATTGTGTGTGGGCTCCATCTGACTTCTTCCGTTGGAATTTCCGACATACAAAGTCTGAGAGCAGGATCTTTAAATTACGATCGTGTGTAGACAATTCCGACAGACAAAGTGGCACGCATTCTTAGAATAAATTACGAGACGAAAGCTATTGGCTACTGCCCTCTTTATAGTCCCGTCGTACATGTTCATCGTCACTGCGTTCAGAACGATTGGGTTTTCCGACAACTTTGTGCGACCGTGTGTATGCAAGACAAGTTTGAGCCAAAATCAGTCGGAAAAAAATCCGATGGATTTTGTTGTCGGAATGTCTGACCGTGTGTATATGGGGCATTATTGACATTGATTCAGTAAAAAAGATTATCTAAATTTAATGGCTGCAATGACTGAATAGGGGAATAAATATCTGGTGCTTTGGTGCAGCTTACCACATAGGTCTGCAGTGACATGCTGCAAAGGGCAGCTTTGTCAACAACAAATGTATGTTTAGCAGCTCTGAAAATAAAAATAAAAGATGTAGCAAAACAAAAATAAACTATGTTTTCTGCCCATTTAAAAAAGACCTGATTTGGGGGAAATAGCCTATATACATCTGTAGGATTCTACACTTTGTTTTTGCTGCTGCCTGTCTTTCCCTCTGGCTGTGGATTTCTCCCCTTCATTCGCCGATTCCTGCTCTGCCTCACGCATTATGAAAGGGCAGGCAACTTATGACCGTAGGCTTTCCCCCTGCAGCTATGCCTCCAGCGCCCTGACTTTAACCACTTGCCGACCAGCTCACGCACATATACCGTGGCAGGTTGGCAGTGCTGCGTGAATAACCGTACCTGTATGGTGGTTCGCGGAAGGTGCAGTTGCGGGTGCGTGCCAGCGGTGGCGCACTCGCTGCACACTGCAGCAGGCACACTGCAGGCGCGTACTGGCGGGTTGGCCGGAATCAATGTCCGCCGGCGACCCGCGATCGCCTAGTACAGAGGTAGAACGGGGATCTGCCAATGTAAACAAGCGGATCCCCGTTCTGACAGGGGACATGTCAGAGATCTTCTGTTCCCAGTGATCGGGAACAGTGATCTCTGTCATATACCAGTGCGCCTATCCCCCCAACAGTTAGAACACACCTAGGGAACACACTTAACCCCTTTTTCGCCCCCTAGTGTTAACCCATTCCCTGCCAGTGTCATTGCTACATTGATCAGTGCATTTTTATAGCAATGTCATAATGTCGCTGGTCCCCAAAAAGTGTCATTTGGGGTCAGATTTGTCCGTCTCAATGTTGCAAATTGCCACCAGTAAAAACAAAAAAAACCCCAAAAAAATAGAAGTCCCTAAATATATCCCATAGTTTGTAGACACTATAACTTTTGCACAAATTAATATAAGCCTATTGACATTTTTTTTACCAAAAATATGTAGAAGAATATATATCAGCCTAAACTGATGATTAAATGTGTTTTTTTTTATATAATTTTTGGGATATGTATTATAGAAATTTTTTTTTTTAAATTGTGTTTTTTTTCCAAAATTGTTGCTCTTTGTTTATAGCGCAAAAAAATTAAAAGTGCAGAGGTGATCCAATACTACTAAATGAAAGCTCTATTTGTGGAAAAAAAGAGGACGTCAATTTTGTTTGGGTACAGCGTTGCATGACTGCGCAATTGTCAGTCAAACCGACGCAGTGCTGCACAGCAAAAAATGGTCTGGTCATTAAAGTGGTTGTAAACCCTTACAAACCACTTTGACCTACAGGTAAGCCTAGATTAAGGCTTACCTGTAGGTCCAAGAAATATCTCCTAAACCTACATGGTCCAAATTTTTTTCTGCAGGTTTATACTTACCTAGGTGGATGTCGCATCGGTTTGATGCTGCATCTGTCCCCTGGAGCCTCTACACTGAGAACCGAGCGATCGAACATCATGATGGCTCGGTTCTCTCAGCTCCCCGAGCAGAGAGCTGCTGACTGTCAATCAGCAGCTCTCCGTTCTGCCCCTCCACGCTCACTGGAGCTCTGAGCTTTGGAGGGGTGGGGAGCGGCCATCTCAGGCTCTCAGCGGCTCTCTGAGAGCCTGAGACAGGCATCAGTCCAGGTACCTGGTGCCTGGACTAATTTCTGTGATGTCAGCAGAGATCGGCCTTCAGCCTGCTCTCTGCTGAAAACGAGTCACAGGACTGCAAAACTAATTGCACTCCTGTAATCCATAGGAGAAGTACAGCCAAAGAGCTTAGGCTGGACTTCTCCTTTGAATATGTATACCAGTGAATATAACTTTACATTACGTAGATCACCTGCAGGGCAGCCATCAGAAAATTTTGGGCCCCTTACACAGTTTTCGATTGTACTTCTGTCTCAGTCTGTTTCATGGTTCCTGACAACATGACAATGAGGTCACTGTACTCCAGAGGTCTCCACAGTCACCAGATCTCAATCCAACAGAGCACCTCTGGAATGTGGTGGAACGGAAAATTAGCATCATGGATGTGCAGCCGACAACTGCGTGATGCTATCATGTCGTGGATCAAAATCTCTGAGGAATGTTTCTAACACCAGGTTGAATCTATGCCACGAAGAATCTATGCGAAGAATCTATGCCATAAAAGCAAAATGGGGTCCAACCCGGTACTAGCAAGGTATACCTAATAAAGTGGTGAGTTTAGAGTTGTAGAGTTAGAGTTTTAGTTGCTAGCGAAGTTGGTGATTTTGGAGTTAACCACAAACACTGCAAAATTTCCGACGCTAGCCATACACAGGGCCGTTTTTAAGGCAGGGCAAAAGGGGCAGCTGCCCTGGGCCCTGTCATTGTTGTGGGGCCCAAAGCAGCTGCCTCATACTTGCCAACTATCCTGGTTTAAATTCCCATGTCCCTTGAGGTTTTAGTCCTTTGCTGTGTCCCAATATCTCAGTGTGAAGTGCTGCTACTAATGCTGCCCAACTCTGACCTATTGTTGTGTACAGAAGACTCACCTGCAGACCCTGTGTTTACATGTAAATAGCGGCGGCATTTATATGTAAATGGTGGCGGCATTGATATGTAAATAGTGACGGCCGGCAGCATTGATATGTATATCATGCCCCCCTGAGGTTATATCCACAGTAATCTCTAGCAACCAATTAACAAGCAGAAATCATGTGCTGTAACCTCTAGTAATTAATCAATGAGCCGTAATATGTGCTGTTACCTCTAGCAACCAGTCAGTGAGCGGTAATGATACACTGTAACCTCTGGCAACCAATCGTAATAGCTGCCTGATCTGATTCAGTAAACTGATTTTGAGTCTAGCTGCTATTTATTGTATGTCTCAGAGCAGGTGGAGAGCAAAACTGCATGGGGGTCGGGGGGGGGGGGGGGGCACCAAGAAAAGTTTTACCCAGGGTCCAATCAATATTAAAGATGGCCCTGGCCATACACCTGCTGAACCTGGAGGAATTCAAGTTGTGGGTGGCCCTGTTATCACCACCCAGCTTAATAAACTATAAGTGTAAAATCAGTGGAGCCAGGTGAACAGTGACTGTGTGCTATCAGATGCAATGACTGTCCAGGTATTCTGACAGTCATGTCTGTTAAAATACAAGAGCCAACTGGGGAGATTCCAACATCCATTCTCTTAAACGTGGGAGCAGGAATCCATTAACATAAGGCTGAGTGAAAGAAATCGAAGCCACAAGCTTGCTATACAATAGTAGAATTTTGTTTGAAATTTTCCCTTTCATGAAAGTTCCTTTGATTTTGTAATCACTAGTGGGGTCAGATCGACATTCGTTTTTTAACCAGTGATGAGAAAATTCAAAGGAGCAGGATGAAAATCTTTTTCTCAAACGAACAAATTTCTAACAGTGAATGTGATCTTTGTTCAGTTAGGTTCATTCTTTATAAAAAATGAATGTTAAAAGCAAACTAAATTTGAAAAGTATTTTCGAATAACATTCATCAAGCTATGAAATGCACTGATAATTTGCATACGAACGTTCATTCGAAAATCTACTAGTGCACAGGTGTCAAACACAAGGCCCGCGGGCCAAGTCTGGCACGCCGAGCCTTGTCATGTGGCACTGACCCCCACCTACGACCAGGCCCATCTTAATAGAATTATGGGCCCCTGGGCAAAGTAATGCTCTGGGGCCCCTACAAGCCTGCCCCAATTTTCGTACCTACTCCCTAGAATTAGCCCAGGTTCACACTGAGGGCAGGTTTGAAATTGTACGAGTTCAGCCCGACTTTGAGGATGATTTGACAGACATCTGTGCGGGTTGATGCACAGATGTCGATTGAAATCGTCCCCAAAAGTAGAGCAGAAGCTACTTTTGGAAATCGATGCGGTGTAGAAAAGTCCACGCCGCACCGATTCAGACAGTGCCATTGCTGGAAATAGGCTCCGCTTTGGCATGCGTTTTGACATGTCAAATCGGCCCAATGTGAACGGGGGCTTAAAGTATAAAACGTTGATAGATTTATTCGATTATTTGTTTATTAGATTTGATAGGTCCATGCTGCAACTTCCCCGCAAAAGTGTGCAATGTACGTGGTTGTGGAGGGGTGATGCAGAATTTAGGGAGTTAAAACATCTGGGGAGGAGGTGGTTTTGCCATGTGTGGATTGTTTTTCAAAGTAGTGGCATCTTTTTCTAGGCTTTTTTTTGTGGGAACTTTATTGAAGTGTAAAAAACATACAGCAGTGAGACGCATTGCATTGCCGTAGAGTGCAATGCGATTCGGCGTGGTGCGCTGCGATAAAATGCAGCATGCTGAAGTGCAGACATATGCTCCATGCAGGGTCAAAGGGACACATTGGAAACAATTGCTTCCTGAGTGTCCCGTCTCTGATGTGATAGACATTTTACAAAGCAGTAGTGTAAATTAGGCTACATTCACACCGGTGGTGATTAGGGCTGGTGCAATTTGTAGGAGTACCTCCTGCAGCTCTCAGCAGGTAGGTACGGCTGCCAGTGGCTGCACCTATTCATGGCTCTTTGTTCAGACAGTGATTACTTGTGGGGAGCGTTGCTGGACACAAAGTGCATGCAGCAGCAATCACTATAGTGAACAGGGCTGGCAGCCACAGGAGTAACTGCTGCTACAATGCACACCGACCCTAATCACTAGTGTGAATGTGGCCTTACCCCTCAATCGGAGACTCAAAGCAGACAGAAATGCAGAGGAAGGTCCATCTGCAATTGTCTAGGGGGGGTTTAGACACACTCACCAATTATTCAGCCAGAATCTATCCCTGTAGTGTGTGTTTACCCCAGTTTGGCATCTGCCACCTGCATATAAACACAGAAAGCCCCTTCATAGTGCTGTATGTATCGGAGGGTGGGCTATGGGCGGGGCTGCTGGCCAGGCAGGCACAACAGGGATGGGATAGATCGTAAGGAGACGGATCAGACTCACCAACCTGTTCAACACGCCTTGCCTGCAATAGCTCACTCACAAGTTTTCTGCAAGTGAGGTATTGAGTAATAGAATCAGCACAGCACAGTGACAGCTCACCCGCTCCGAGCCACAAACTCCCAGCCAGGTGGCAGGTCGAGCCGCCCACACCAGTGATGGGCAATGATAACAACTTGAAGACTGCATGCAGCAGATGCGCCGCTAACAGTATTACTGGTGTACCATTCCACCCCGGCACTGCCAGCAGCCTTCCCTTAGATTCGATGGCCCTGATGGGGCCCTATGTGCACCTGGGGCCCTTGGGCTGTGCCCACTTGATAAGACGGCCCTGCCTACGGCTCTCACCCGCTCTTCCTCCCATCACTTGCAAACACGGGAACTTCTGTGTTTAGCGTAACAGCTATGGTCTCAGCGAGTCTCGGCTCCTGCACACCCCCTGCGCACGCCTGTGCCAGTGATTTGTAGCTGTCTAGTTCAGCATTTTATTAAAGTAGAACCAAGGCCAAAACTTTTTTTTTTTTCATTTTGGATAGAGTATCGGAGGGTTATAACTAGGGATGCACCGACGCCATTTTTTTTACGAGTCGCCGATACCAATTACCGATACCTACCGCAACTGTTTTGTTTTCACTTCAGCTGTCAGCAATGGTACAAAGCATTGAAAAGTTATTTACAAATTGAATAGATTTTTTATTTTTTTTATTTTGCGCTTTTTTAATGTGAAACATGTAAATATATGTTAATATATATGTGTAAAAATAAAAAACGAAAGTATCCCCAAAGTGGGGTTTTAACAGCGTAAATTACCTGTAGAGGCTAGTTTATGTATATATGGAAATAAATACTGACATGTGGCAAAAAACTAATAATGCAAATGTTTATTAATAAAAAAGAGGATTGAACAGGTGACACAGTAGTCAGGGACTGAGCTCCACTATGTGAATAAAAATATATGATATTACATGGATAGACAGAATACAATTATAATGCCTAGACCATAATGCCACTGTAAATACAGTAAAAAATAGATAATGTGGACCCTTTACGCGTTTCGACCCTCTCGGGGGTCTTCTTCAGAAGGTTTTTATCTATTGTAAAAGAAGGAAGACAAACATAAATACATATCCATATATGGTGCACTGTACTTTACTAGAAATAATCTGCTGTGGGCAGAATATACACCAAACATTGCATGCCGACGTCACGCCGGTGCGACGCTACTGTGTACCTTCCCGCCATGTTGGGAAGGTCACTTCCGGAACGCCGAGGGGACCACATCCGGTCGGCCTACATGGCGACCAAATGAGGTTATGGTTAGACAGGTGGAGTTTCTAATTTGATTCAGCTAATTGAACGACACATGGGATATTTATATCCCACCTCTTCACACTGGTAATTCACTCTGCTTACTACAGGATAGCATTAACACTGACTTTAGGTGCAGGGCAAGTCACTGGATTATTTTACTGAATGCTTTACTACTCTCCTTACTGCCTATATATAGCTCTGCTTGCAGGAGTTTAATACTATCTCTTGTTTACTTGCAGATAAAAGGTCTTTTCTGTCCCATGACAGTATAAGTATCTGAGGGGTTTGATTGGAAAGTTCATTATTTCTAATCAACCAATATGGCGACCAAATGAGGCTATGGCTAGACAGGTGGAGTTCCTAATTTGATTCAGCTAATTGAACGACACATGATTTATATCCCACCTCCTCACACTGGCAATTCACTCTGCTTACCACAGGATAGCATTAGCACTGACTTTAGGTGCAGGGTAAGTCACTGGATTATTTGACTGAATGCTTTACTACTCTCCTCACCGCCTATATATAGCTCTGCTTGCAGGAGTTTAATACTATCTCTTGTTTATTTGCAGATGAAAGGTCCTTTCTGTCCCATGACAGTATAAGTATCTGAGGGGTTTGATTGTAAAGCCCATTATTTCTAATCAACTACTATCTCCATTATATTGCCCCTTTTTGGCTCTGCTACATAACGTGCACTTACTTAATATTAACCACAGGTATATATATACCACCTTTTTCCACACTTACTTTTGTTACGCTGGGGCACGTTGGACTCCAGAACATGGTGTATTCTTATTTTACTTTTCACCATCTTACTTTCACCACCAGTCACGCTGGGGTATTAGATTTTGCACATGCTATGTCTTTATTTCACTTATTTTCTTCTTTGTCATCTGGCGTTGTCTGTCGTTGCTGACTCATCACTGGGCACTTACAATGATCTTTCGTTTTTATTATCATCTGCTTAAACTCTAATCGTGTATGGTATGCTACACTCAAGTAGTATGGCTTACCTCTGTATCTATATACCCGTCATATTACATGTAGGTATATTTTCTGTCCCCCTACACAGGGGGGACAGCCCCTGAATAGGGATTTTTCATATATATATATACATCCTTATATTTTCTTTTGTTTTTATTGTAGGTTGTCCCCCTCCCGACTTCTGTCTACCTATACCTATATCCTCCTCCACTATTTTATATTGGAGGTAGCAATAGCGATGTGATCCCCTGTAAGTTATTTATCCCTTGAACTCCGTTCCCTTGCTCTCCCCTTTCGGTAGAGCATAGCGACCAACTTCAACTATGCAGGTTTGGCGCATCTGTGAAGGATATGGGAGAAATGGCGGAGCTTATTTCTGTCTTTTAAAGAGGATCTCCTACGTGAATGATATAGGTAGCTATCATGCAATGTATACCAACTGACTGTTAATTATGTAACCATGCAATGTTTGGTGTATATTCTGCCCACAGCAGATTATTTCTAGTAAAGTACAGTGCACCATATATGGATATGTATTTATGTTTGTCTTCCTTCTTTTACAATAGATAAAAACCTTCTGAAGAAGACCCCCGAGAGGGTCGAAACGCGTAAAGGGTCCACATTATCTATTTTTTACTGTATTTACAGTGGCATTATGGTCTAGGCATTATAATTGTATTCTGTCTATCCATGTAATATCATATATTTTTATTCACATAGTGGAGCTCAGTCCCTGACTACTGTGTCACCTGTTCAATCCTCTTTTTTATTAATAAACATTTGCATTATTAGTTTTTTGCCACATGTCAGTATTTATTTCCATATATACATAAACTAGCCTCTACAGGTAATTTACGCTGTTAAAACCCCACTTTGGGGATACTTTCGTTTTTTGTTTTCAACATACCAGGGGTGATCAGCGCCCTCTGACCCTGCATAGGGGTGTTACCGTCCATTTTTTCTAGTCTCATATGTGTAAAAATATTCACTATCAAAGCAAACAAAAAAAAAACTTTCATTCTTTATCATTTATAAAATAGACGTGAACAAAAAAAAAAGCAGAAAATAATAATTAAACGGAGAATAGGGAGTTAATTAAGGCTGATTAGAGTAAATTAAGGGTTAATAAGGGGTTAAACAGAGGAACATTTATTTATCCCTTTGATCTGCAGATGAAGAAACAGAAAGATACAAAAAGAAACAATGTTTCTTTTTATTTTAGTGTTTCAGCTGAGCAATGTTGTTAATAATGCTTTTTTTTTCTTCTTCTTCTTCTTTAACATTTCAGCTGTCAACAGAAGAGACCCACTGACAGCTAAAAGAACTGAACCTGAAAGTATCGGTTTCAGGTATCGGTGCATCTGCACGAGTACCGATACTTGTGCAAATACTCGGTATCGGCACCAATACTAGTATTGGTGCAACCCTAGTTGTAACCCATCATTTTTTTTGTCATCTGTGACCCATTAGGGAGATTTCTCTTCACTTCTTGTCCCACAGGACTAGTGTCCCCCAATACTAATATTCCCATTGGAAGATTTTCCCTCTATTCCTGTTTTTGCGACAACTCAAAATTTGGGATTTTATACCACTTCTCCTGCTTATGATTGTCACCAGAATGAACACATTTATATATTTATACTTTAACCACCTTGCCTACCAGGCTAATTCTGACATTTCTCACATACATGTCAAAATCTGCATTTTTTCACTTAAAAATTACTTAGAACACCCAAACCTTATATGTTTTCTGAAAGCAAAGGCCCTGTAGACTAAGATAGCGATTGTTGGTACCCACATTTTGGCGCAACATGATTTAAAAAAAAAAGGGATATGCACTTCTTTGGTGTGATTTAGACACAGTAGGTGGCCCATTCAAGTAGGGCCGAAACAACTAATCAATTCATCGACAACTAATCAATTATGAAAATAGTTGTCAACTATTTTCATAATTGGTTAGCCAATTAGTTGAGCTGCATACAGAATGCATTATTTGTTTACTTGTCAGGAAATACAGTGCAGCACACATACAGCTCAGTACACCATCCATGCATGTCAGTAAGTGCCTGAAAACTTTCAAATGTGAATGTGTGAGGAGCAATGCCTCGTGGGACATGTAGTCCTGGGCAGGAAGTGAGTGATTCTCAAGTCAGAAGTTTTTTTACCTTGCTATAGGGGCACTCTATATTACACTTTGCAGCTTGCTATAGGGGTACTCTGAAGGCATGGGGAAAGGGCCAGAAGTGTCGGTGGGGGACCCCAGAAGAGGAGAATCTGGACTGCTCTGTGCAAAACTATTACACAAAGCAAATAAGTATAAGATGTTTGTTGTCTAAAGAAAAAATACTTTAAAGACTATGTAGAGAAGATCAGCATCTGAACCCAAAGAAGGTGGAAGCTGATAGACTGGAGGTAACAGAAGGCATTACAATTACATTTAACCACTTACAGACCGGACCATTTTGCTGGTCAAAGACCAGACCACTTTTTGCGATTCGGCACTGCGTCGCTTTAACTGACAATTGCGCGGTCATGCGACGTGGCTCCCAAACAAAATTGACGTCCTTTTTTTCCCACAAATAGAGCTTTCTTTTGGTGGTATTTGATCACCCCTGCGGTTTTTATTTTTTGCGCTATAAACAAAAATAGAGCGACCATTTTGAAAAAAACACATTATTTTTTACTCTTTGTTATAATAAATATCCCCCAAAAATATATAAAAAAAACGTTTTTTTTTCCCTCAGTTTAGGCCGATACGTATTTTTATACATATTTTTGGTTAAAAAAAAACGCAATAAGCGATTATTGATTGGTTTGCGCAAAAGATATAGCGTTTACAAAATAGGGGATAGTTTTATGGCATTTTTATTAATAATTTTTTTTTTTACTAGTAGTTTCATGTCTGACTCCTGGTTAAAATGCCCATAAATCCTACTTCTGGGTGTATTTATTACTATATCTATGATATCTATAATTAATATATATTATTACTTTCACTGTTTCACAGTATAAATGAACCCCTTATAGTAGTGATTATCTGCTCTTTTTGTAATATAAAGGGCTAATTTTAGTTTTTTTTTAACCCCATGATGACAGGTGAAAAAAAGCATGCTGCTGCTACTAAACGTCTTAGGCCTGTTTTACACCTATGCGTTTTTTTTTGGTGCTTTTTGCAGAAACACACCACATTTCATTTAACATGGTTTCCTTTGGGACACGTTAACATCTATACTTTTATCAGCCGCTGCGTATTTGGAAAGGGCCAAGGACTTTTTTCAACTCAAAACAGTGCTTTTTTTTTTTTTTTGGTACAATAGATTCCAATGGAAAGGCTGCAGAAAAGCATGTAGTGCGTTTTTACAGCAATTTGCGTTTTTTTCATCTGTCCAACAACAAATTGGCCAAAAAACGAGCATTAAAAAAATGCAAAATGCAAATGGCAGCAAAATCACGTGCAAAAATGCAAAAAGCACTGCAGAAACTGATCAAAAGAAAACCGCATATGTGTGAACCGAGTCTTATGCTGGCCATACACGTATCGATTTTTTTCGGATGAAAATATTCATACGAAAAATCTTTGTACGTTCATTAAACGAAAGAATGTGAAAATGTCACTTGCTTTTAACATTCAGTTTGAAAATGAATTTGACCAAAAAGTTTTCTGCTCCTTCAAGTCTTCCCATCACTGTGGATGAAAAGAACATCCATTTGACCCCACTAACGATTAGAAAAATTAAACAAACGTTCTTAAAATTTCTTTTTTTTTTTTTAAGAAGACATTGTTTATGTATGGCCATCATATAATATATTACAGTTCTGTCAGAAAATCAGCAAAACAGTCTTTAATAATTTTTTTTATTTAAATAAAAAATGTGATTTTGGAGTCTGATGATATTTACCAGATTCACCCTCTAAGCCCTTGTACACACGATCGGACATTCCGACAACAAAATCCGTCGGATTTTGTCCGACGGATTTTGTCCGACGGTGTTGCATACACACGGGCGGACAAAGTTGTTGGAAAATTCGATCGTTCTGAACGTGATGACGTTTTTTCGTTACGACGGGACTACATTCAGGCAAGTAGCCAATAGCTTTGGTCTAGGAATTTGATCTGAGCATGCGTGGCACTTTGTCCGATCGGAATTCTCTACAAACAATCGGACAAAGTCCGATCGGATCATGTTGACGGAAAATTTTATAGCCCAGCTCTAAAACTTTGTCGGTCGGATATTCCGACGGAAACAGTCCGATGGAGCCCACACACGGTCGGATTATACGACAACATGGTCCGATCGGACATTTTCCGTTGGAATGTCCGACCGTGTGTACAAGGGCTTATAGTATATGCAGTATATCTCTCCTGTCTGTTATTCTCAGAGTGGATTCGAGATTTTGCTCCCTAATCATATAGTTATTTGTTGGTTGAGGCCCTACATTCAAGTAATTGGCTACCCTACCACAATGTAGTGCATGTGCACTGGCACATTGCACAGCTGGGAACCCAGCCTAAAACAGCTCTGAAGGTCTCTGGCTTGCATTTTCCACACTTCTCTCCACAGAGACGCATGAATGGGTGGCCAAGATGATGGTTCATGTAAAGCAAAGAATTGGCCAGCAGATAACTGAGGAAATATAAAAACTATACAGCCTGACTGGACAAATCTCTGGCTTTTATGTTTTGAATATCTGAACAGTGGCCGCATCTGACTGGATGAACATGCTATTTGGCCGACAAATTTCCTCCCTACTCCTTTAATCTTTTAATGGAAGGATGTCAGGCAAGAGGCTGCCAAGAGGGCCAACCACTAACCGAAGTTTGTACTGTGTATGGCCAGCTTTAAGGCCCTTTGTACCCCCTTCCAGACAGGCCATTTTTCAGTTTTGAGTCCTGTCACACTCTGAATGACAATTACTCTTGTAACACTGCACCCCAATGACATTTTTATTATTTTTTTGAGACAGATAGAGCTTTCTTTTGGTGGTATTTAATTACCACTGGGGTTTTAATTTGTTACTATTGTAGCGCCGGCACCTGACGAGCATGTGCTATATGTTTTGAAAATGAATATTCCTACAAATCACAGTTGGGTTCTAGGGCTAATTTTGCTAAATTATGGTTTCAGTACCAGTCTGGCTGAATTGCACTGAGTTCAACTGGGCTGCAGGTGTCGCTGTCACCGCCAGCAAGTGGTAGAACACAGTCTAGTTGGGTGTATTGAGTGCCATCTCTTTCTCGGAACCAGCCCAGTTGGAGGGTTTCCCTGCTGTAGGTGTACCACCTATTCTGGGAGGTGGTATTTAAGGTACTGAGATCACGTGCTTCGGGGTTCAGGCCCAGAAGATATTTTCTGTCTGTTTGGTCCTGGTCCTCCTAACCACCCCTCATGGCCCTCCTGGCATGGGGTGCGGATGCATGCAATTCCAAGCCTCGGGGCTGGATAGCCCGAGGCAAAGCAACTACAGGGACAGGCCTGAATGAATTTGAGGCCCTAATGATCCAAGGGTGGTCCAGTGCCGTCTCATCTGTGGAGAAGCCCAGCAACTGGAGAAGCATCCAGGGGAGGACTCTTCGGGAGAAGGCCATGTGCAAGGCTGGCTTCTCTGAAGGAGCCTGGAGGCTCAGTTGAAGGACACTTTGTGGATCTATATTCATACGGTATCGCCAGACCAGCTGAGAGATACTGGCAGGGCTGGACTGGGACAGAAATTTGGCCCTGGACTTCATCCAGACTGGCCCACTTACATTTTGAGTGTCCCATCAGCACCCCCTTACATCAGAGTGTCCCATCACCAGCCCACTTACAACAGAGTGTCCCATCAGCACCCCTTACATCAGAGTGTCCCATTAACAGCCCCCTTACATCAGAGCGTCCCAGCAGCACCCCTTACATCAGAGTGTCCCATCACCAGCCCCCTTACAACAGTGTCCCATCAGCACCCCTTACATCAGAGTGTCCCATTACCAGCCCCCTTACATCAGAGTGTCCCAGCAGCACCCCCTTACATCAGAGTGTCCCATGAGCAGCCCCCTTACATCAGAGTGGCCCACTGAGCCATCGGCCCACCGGGAAACTCCCGGTAGTCCCAATGACCAGTACATGCCTGGATACTGGTACCGTATGATGGTTCTCTAAATTTGTCTATGTCCCTCGGTTACATCCAAGTCTGTGGCAGAGACTTTATTTCTCAAGTATTTTATATCCAAGTCTGTGGCAGAGACTTTGCTTTACTTAACAACCTACCGGCTGCTAGGCCTAGTGAGAGGAGGTCTATCCGGGGGTTGTGAGAATCCAGTTGTGAAACGTTTATTCTCTGGATTTCTTCTATAAGAGACTTTCTATTTTTGCAGTTCCAAAAGTACCTGAACTTCCTTCCTAACCCTCTATCCTGCATTAAGAGACTGTGTTATCTTCTAAATAAATAACCCAAAAGAAGATTCGGTGTCAGTTTCTGCATTTCTTTGGGCCATCTACCATAGGAACCCCTAGACGGAGGTGAGGTCAAGAAGGTAACGGTAAGCCCAACAAAACCAGCAGCTCCTTCGGGGGTCCGTGCACTATATAAATAAAAAATAACGAAAATTCAGTAAAAAGTAAATTTAGGCCAAAATGTCTTCTGCTACATTTCTTTGGTAAAAATATCCCAAATCAGCATATTATTTTAGGGCCCCTTTCAAACTGGCAGAGTCAGCAAGCGGATCTCTCCGCTGATCCCCGCTGAGCAGGGGGAAGACAGGTCTTCATCCACACCTCTGATGTAGAGCGGACACGGACACAGCCTGTTGTTCTCTATGGGGCTGTCGGATAGAAATGGACCGCATGTCTGTTTCCATCTGACTGTCATCTGATCCGATCCGGTCCGCCAGAGAGATGGGAAACGGATCCCCATCCGCCTGTTTTTAGCAGACAGGATCTGATGTCAGCAGACATGTCCACTGACTTCCACCACTCCATAGATAACAATGGATGGTCCAATCAGATCTGCCTGAAAAACTGACAGGCAAACCTGATTGGTCCGTCAGTGTGAAAGTGGCCTAAATCTGTGTGAAAGTTATAGCGTCTACAATCTATGGTAAATACATTAGAAAATTGATCAATCCGGATGTATTGACTGCCTATCTGACTTCTTAAGGTCCTAAAAATGCCAGCACAGTACAAATACCCCAAAATACCCCCAAAATGACCCCTTATTGGAAAGTAAACAGTCCGAGATATATAGTAAGAGCCATGATTGGTTTATTGAAGTTGTACATTTTTGTCACAAATTAAGAACTTAGATTTTTTTTTTTTAAGTTCTCATTTTAGTATGTAAGCCCCCGTACACACGGTCGGACATTCTGCCAACCAAATCCGTCGGATTTTGTCCGTCGGATTGTGTCCGAAACTGTTGCATACGCACATACGGACAAAGTTGTTGAAAAATCCGATCTTTCAGAACGTGATGACGTAATTTTCGTTACGATGGGACTACATTCAGGCTAGTAGCCAATAGCTTTGATGTAGGAATTTGATCTGAGCATGCGTGGCACTTTGTCCGATCGGAATTCTCTACACATGATTGGAGTATGTCCGATCGGACCAGTTTGTCGGAAAATATTTCCAACAAGTTGGAAAATTTGGTCCGACGGATATTCCGACGGAAACAGTCCGATGCATACCACACACAGTCGGATTATCCATCAACACGGTCCGAAAGGACACATTCCGACGGATTCTCCGACCGTGTGTACGGGGGCTTAGAGTTATTTGTAACGCACAGCACAGGCATAATTAAAATTACACTCCAAAACACATTATTTTGCCTCCCAAAAAATGGCGAGTACAAGTAAGACTTTTTCACAGCCTAGATGCATAGAGAAGCCCAAAATCTAAGGAGCCCCTTTGGGCTTTTAAGAGCATAAATTACACATATAATTTCCTGACTACCTATCACATTTTTAGAGGCCCTGGAGCGCCAGGACAGAAGAAAAACCCACAGAGACCCCATTTTGGAAAGCAAACACTCCAAGATATTTTCTGAAAGGCATAGTGAGTCTTTTGAAAACATAATTTTTTTGCCACAAGTTTTTAGAAAATGCAAGAAGGAAAATAAAAATTCTTTTTTTTTACACAAAGTTATCAATTAATAAGATATTTCTAACACAAATCATCAGCATACTTAGAATTACACCCCAAAACACATTGTGCTACTCCTTCAAAATTTGGTGATACCACATGTGTGAGCCTTTTTTACAGCCTAGCCACACAGAGGGGCCTAAAATCAAAGGAGCACCTTCAGGCGTTCCAAGAACATATCTAGTTTCTGATTACCTATAACATCTTTGGGGGCCCAGAAGCACCAGAACACTATAAACACCCAAATTTTTTTTACACAAAGTTGTCAATTTATTAGGATATTTCTCACACACAGTACAGGCATACTTAGAATTACACTTCATTTTGCACTCTAATGCCGCGTACACACAATCGGAATTCTCGTCGGAAAAAGCTCTGATGGTTTTCCCGATGGAATTCGGCTCAAGCTGTCTTGCCTACACACAGTCACATCAAATTCCGATCATTTATAACGCGGTGACGTACAACACGTACGACGTGACTAGAAAAAGGAAGTTCAATAGCCAATAGCTTCCGTCTTGTAGTTGAATCTGAGCATGCGTGATTTTTGGCGTGTCGGAATTGCATACACACGATCGGAATTACCGATAGAAAGTTTTTCCATTGGTAAAATTGAGAACATGCTATCAATTTTTGGCTGGCGGTAATTCGGACAGCTAAATTCCAAAGGAGCATACACACGGTCGCATTTTCCGATGAAAAGCTCTCATCGATCTTTTTCTGACCGGAATTCCAATCGTGTGTATGCGGCATGAGCTTTAGTAAATCAACCCCACGGTGTGTCTTTTTGATAACTTATAGATCCAATCGCCTTATCTGATTCTATGAAGAACTGTTTGGTCAGATTGTTACGTGTATGGCCACCATAAAAAGGAGTATTCTGAAAATTCCTGTACTGGAAATAACAATATGGGATTTCTTTCGAAAAACTGCAAGGCACAGGCAGTTCTATAATGGTGGCCATACACGATGCTATAAAACGATCGTTGTAGGACAGTGATGGCGAACCTTGGCACTCCAGATGTTTTGGAACTACATTTCCCATGATGCTCAACTACACTGCAGAGTGCAAGAGCATCATGGGAAATGTAGTTCAAAAACATCTGGAGTGCCAAGGTTCGCCATCACTGTTCTAGGACAAGCAACAGCATGAAAAAAAATGTAATACACTGCAAACATGATTAAATTGACGTTCCGTACATGTGTACCTCAAGTTTCGATTTGATTGCACATTTAAACTGATTGTATCAACTTGATCAGGCAGAAGCACGGATCCCCTTTTGAGCCCCCGCGCAATGGGAAAACGAGGAGCTGTGCGAACTGCTGAGAGTGTGAAAAAAAATGCTATTGATTGACCCCATGAAATCCATTTATAACCCATGGGCTTGGGTTGATGGAAACTGTCACTATTTGTCGCTCATCGCTCGGCCATGCCATTTCTGTCTTGGCACGCTTGATGATTTTATCGAGTCGCCCGTGGATCTGTGAGTTTTAGTACACCGTGTATGGCCCCCATTAGTGAATGGAAGAGACGTGTCACACATTATCCTCATCACACCATCCCCAGACTACTGCAGTCCTCTCCGTACATCGCTAGAAACATGACAACAAGGCAAGCTCAGCAATAGTGTGGGGGGATGTATATCATCATCCTCCATCATCATCCTCATCATCATCAACCATCATCATCCTCAACCATTATAATCATCATCATCCTCAAACATTATCATCATCATCATCATCCTCATCCTCAAACATCATCATCCTCATCCTCAACCATTATCGTCATCATCATCATCATTAACCATCATCATCCTCAAACATTATCATCATCATCCTCATCCTCAAACATTATCATCATCATTAACCATCATCATCCTCAAACATAATCATCATCATCCTCAAACATTATCATCATCATCCTCAAACATTATCATCATCATCCTCATCCTCAAACATTATCATCATCATCCTCAAACATTATCATCATCATCCTCATCCTCAAACATTATCATCATCATCATCATCATCCTCAACCATTATCATCATCATCATCAACCATCATCATCCATAACCATTATCATCATCATCATGCTCATCCTCAAACATTATCATCATCATCATCATTAACCATCATCATCCTCAAACATCATCATCATCATCATCAGCATTAACCATTATCATCTTCTTCATCCTCATCCTCAAACATTATCATCACCATCCTCATCCTCGACCATTATCATCATCATCATCATCCTCAATCATTATCATCATTAACCATCATCATCCTCAATCATTATCATCATTAACCATCATCATCCTCAATCATTATCATCATCATCATCATTAACCATCATCATCCTAAACCATGATCATCATCCTCCACCAACTATCCTCCTCATCACACATGTCAGATTCTGCAGAGGAGGAGCAGCAGGTCAGTGGTGATGGATGGGTTAACCCCCTGCTCCCCCCCCCATGTGATGGTCCCTAACACCGGGGTATAGAGAGTACCGACACTCCATCCTCTCTCCATGGACGGACCAATCATCGCCTCCACCAAGGCTTGCTCTGATCACATTGCATTATCGATGGCGATGCGGGCACACACGGGTTAATGCGGGGGCTGTGCACCGATCATCATCCCGGTGTAAACAAGGTGTCAGATCCCGGGAACTCCCCCTCCCCCCTCCATCTCCCCATCATCAGCACCATCCTCATCCCACCATCCTCATCTCACCATCCTCATCCCACCATCCTCATCCCACCATCCTCATCTCACCATCCTCATCCCACCATCCTCATCCCATCCCTGCCATGGCAGCATCCCGATCGCCCGATCCCGAGTGTCAGCCCCCCCCCCCCCACCACCCTCCTCCTTACCCGGGGGGGGGTGGGTCCATGGACGGCGGTCCGCGGAGATCGCTGTGCCCCGGGCTCCGATCTGCTGCCTTCAATCTGCAGTGCGGGCAGAGCGCATGCGGAGCGCACAGGCTGTGCTGACATGGGGCTGTGTGTGTGCCATCCACTCCTGGGGGGAGGGGGAGGAGGAGGAGGAGGAGGGGAACAGCTGGCCAGGGCTTAACTCTGCCCTCACCATGCCACTCTATACAGGGGGGCACTCACCTCCACTACCTACCTGCAGAAATAGAGGGGCTCTCATTGCACGCCTTGCTAGGAAGATGCTGCAACTTGCACCTTTGGGAGTATATAGGCTGCCAGTACAGACTTTGCTCTGAAAATGCTGGCTGCCTGGCTGTAACTTCTACCGATGGAAATAAATATAGGTGCTGCTATTACAGACCTCCTACTGAAAAATGCTGGCCTTCTGACTGTAACTTGTACTAATGGAAATAAATATCTGGGCTGATCAGAGACTTTGTTCAGAAAATACTGGATGCCTGGCTGCGTGCTAATGGCATAGGCGTGCGCAGGGGGCAGGGCTGGTGCTCCCGCTAGGCGAATTAGGCAGTCACCTAGGGCGCACTGCTGCTTAGGGGGCACAGCCGTGGCCTCTGACTCCCCCTCTAGCCCGGCCAGGGAACACGAGGGGCTGAAGAATGTCTGGCGGGCACAGGCGGGGAGGCAGTGGAGGTCAGCGGGGAGAGGATACTGGGGAGCCGGACGAGGCAGGCATGAGGGCAGCTGGGGAGACGGACACCATCAGGTCTCCAGACGTAGGCGAAACTAGTGTGCTCTGACTCTGTTCCTTGTTGCACTCACTCATGCCATAGGCAGGACTAGCGCCAACCCCCAGCATTGTGGGGGGGGGGGGTTGTCATACCTAGGGTGCAAAATAGTCCTGCACCGGCCCTGGGAGAGGTTGTGCCTGGACTCGCCCTAATCCAGGGGTCTGCAATCCATTGTTCATGATCTACCTGTCAATTGTGGGCAGGTGATGAATAGATCATAATCCTTCCTTGCCGACGCCCAAAACCTGGACAGGAGGGAAGGCGTTTACTGGACCTGATCTGTATTTTCCTCCTGCGGCCTTCGAAAATCTGCATCTCCTCCTCCCTCGTGCTGGCATTCATCAGGTGAAGGAGGAAAATACAATGGATCGGTACCAGTACATGCCATCCCCGCTGCCCCTACTCTCCCTATTTCTCTTCTTTTTTTTAATACCAATCACTCACCATGTTCATTCATAACCGAAGAATAGTAAACTGTGGTTACTATGCTTCAGTTTGTGAATAAACAGGAAGCTGCTCAGCACAGAGCCCTTGCCATTCATTCACTGTCCAGTGCAGCCGAGGTTGCAGAGAAAGAGACTGGGAAATCTCTGTCCTCAGTCCTTTTCTCTGACTCAAAAGTGAAACATCAGGGGTCGGTTTAGACCCCTGATATTTCATCAAAGCCTCCTAGTGGGGCTCCTAAAAAATAATAAATAACGACTGCACTGCCCTTCTGACTGACCCCACCATCCATTGCTCTCCTGACACTGTCCACTATATATACACGTACTGTATGTGTGTGCATTTGAGCTTTGGGGTGCACACCCAAATGCAATAATAATAACACCTATCTGTAATGGTTTATATATATATATATATATATATATATATATATATATATATATATATATATATATATATATACACATATACGTATTGGCTTCTATTACAGACCTTTTTCTGGAAAGCCCAGTTGCCTGGCTGTCTCTGAATTCAGTGGTTCTATATGTAAGATAAGCAAATTGCCAAAAAATAAAAATAATAATAATAATAATAATAATTCCACGGCCAAATATGCAGTGTATACTGTTGCTGAGACTGTCTATGAAAATTACACTGTTCATTTAAAATATTTGTGCATTTTTAAAGTGGTTGTAAACATCAGACATGAAATATGAACAAAGCATATCCCTCTATAGTGTGTACTTCTCTCAATTCAGAGCACTAAGTGTCATTTCTGTCTGCTGCTTTGTTCCTCTGCTATTAGCATGAATCACATCTGACAAGTTTTCTTGACATCAAAAGAAAAAAGTGACAGGATGGGAGGGATTTCCAGCTGATTGACAGCCTCAGCTCTGTTCATGTGTCCTGTATGAAGGGGGGTGTGTCCTTTCCATCCAATCAACTCTCAGAGATCTCCTCACTCTGCAGTGTTTTTTTTTTCTGACAGCTCAGACAAGCTGTATATATTCTAGGCTTTGAACGAAGCAAAGACTGTAGATAAACACGTACAGCTTATGTAGGAGGATTTGGTTAATTTCTGTGTGTTACCTGAAGCCAGTCACTTCACTGGGTATATGTAAGGGTTTACAACCACTTTAATGCTGCCCTCGAAGCCACAGCAAATGTCCCTTTCCTTGTTTTCCATTGGTACTTGTCCATCATAACAGTACCCAGCTTTTCATGCTTTTTTTGAAAGTAGTTTGCCTATTAGCACTAAAAATGGTCATAACTTAACAAGGTTTGCCCCCATAAGGCTTCAATATGAATCGCCTCCAAATTCATGTCCACCATATTTTTAACATAAGTGTGCAAACAGGGGCGGACTGACAACTCATGGGGCCCCCGGGCAATAGGAGATTATGGGGCCCCCAGGCAATCAGACATTATGGGGCCACACAGTATACACACACACAATATATAATCACACAGTATACACAGACATGTTTCTATTGGCTGAGAAAGTACTGGAGAGGTGGGGCAGCTATAATCTCGGGATTTTTAGACCAAAAGGATGTCGGTAAGGGACATTTCAGAGACAGATGTAAAAAAAAAAAAGATTTTTACATACTTTCCCTGGTTTTACTGAGGCTGGCAACCCTGATGGGGCCCCCTAGTGGCACGGGGCCCTCGGGCAGTGCTCGAGTGGCCCAATGGTCAGTCCGCCCCTGTGTGCAAATCAAACCCAGGCAGATTTGCCCATGTCTACTAAGCATGAACTTTATTTTTATTTTTTTTAAAAGATGATAGACACCCCACTGATATTCACTTTTGCTGTACCACCCTGATGCTCTGTTCATCTGCAAATGTAATATGTCTAAATTCTGTGTAAGCTTAGCCGGGCCATGTAGGAGATTACAAGGGGTTAAAAATTTATGTATAGCCAAACTTTTTTTTAAGATTCGCAGTAAGGTGAGGTTCAAAGCCCTGTCTGCTTATTTTGTTCTCTCTGTATCCCATTGGGAAGGCTTCCCTTCACCTCCTGTTCTGGAGACAAAACAGGAAGTGAAAGGAAATCACTACTGAGTGAGAGGAATTGCTCTGTTAGACAGTTTTTCACTATTTCTGGGGAAAATGTTGGATTTCTCATCACTTTCTGCCTCAGTGACAATGGGCGCCTCAACAAATAAAGGATGAATTCCCAAAACAGGACACTGACAGTATCAACAACTTAACACTCAAATTCTTCCCTAGTCTAACAAAAAGTAAAAAATAAAATAAAATTTGGGGGGCTATACATATACTTATAGGTAATCAGAAGAACAACAAAACAATATTGCGCTTGTGTGAATAATAATAACGAAATTGCTGCAAAAAATATTGTGAGATATGACACAACAAAATAGTAATGATATAAGGTGATAAGTTGCGCTCAAAAATCAATACATAACATGAACATAATAGTCCAAAAATTGCTCATATGAGTCCATTCAGCAACTAAGACCAAGTGCAGAAAAACAGTTAATTTGATGAATGAACATCAATCTAAGGTGCTTATGCAAAGCAAAATCCAAAAAGAATCCTCCACCTTGTGACATCACCAACAATAAAGTCAGGATGCGCTCTTACCACAAATAATGGACCCTCTATTATGGAAAGTCACAGCTGTATCCCAGCTGTAACATATCCAGGGCCGGTGCTACCACTAGGCAAACTAGGAAGCTGCCTAGGGCGCACTTCTGCCTTGGGGCGCCGGGCCACTGGTGTTCCTACTCTCTTCTCTCTGCAGCAAGCAACTAAGTCTCAGCATCAGCAGGCAGCTGCCCTCGCACATAGTGTCATAGGTGCATCGGCGGCGGAGGACTGTGTCTGTGGCCCGATTCCCGAATGAATGGAAGCAAGCAAATATTCATTGATGGGCACTAGTAGGCTGCATTGATGGGCTTTGGTAGGCTGCATTGATGAGCGTTGGTAGGCTGCATTGATGGGCATGGTAGGCTGCATTGATGAGCGTTGGTAGGCTGCATTGAGGGGTACTGGTCGGCTGCATTGATGGGCGCTGGTGAGGCTGCATTGATGGGTGCTGGTGATGCTTTATTTGATGGGAGCTTCATTAAAAAGGTGGGGTATACTGTACATGGGCAGGGGAAAGGGGATGGAGTCAGGGGTGGAGCCAGAGGGCTCCCACGCAAAATTAGGTTTTGCCTAGGGTGTCAAAAATCCTTGCACCAGCCCTGAACGGATCCACAGAAGATACAGTGCGGATGGTGTGCTCCTCACAAACAGTTCCTTCTGCACTGAGCTCAGATCATCCGGATAACCCAGCGATACCAGAAATAAACAAGGAGCTCCAATAGTGTAAAAAAACCTTCTTATAGGTATTTATTTAAATGGTAATGCACTTAAAGAGGAAGTAAACCCCTTCAAACCACTTTGACCTACAGGTAAGCCTAGATTAAGGCTTACCTGTAGGTCCAAGCAATATCTCCTAAACCTATATGGTTTAGGAGATATTTGCCCGAAAATGGGCACCGCTGTCTACGGCGCATGCGCCGTAGACAGCGGCGCGCAGGCGCACTAAATGCGGCAAGTCCAAGAATGGATTTGCTCAATTTGTCAACTCCCGTGCGCATGCGCGGGAGTGACGTCATCGCGGCTTCGCCGAATGGCAGCGTCGGAGCTGCGAGACGCGACTCCCGTGCGCATGCGCGGGAGTGACGTCATCGCGGCTTCGCCGCTGTCATTGGTCGGAGCTGCGAGACGCCACCAGCAAGATGGACGCGGCGGACTACAGGGATCAGCGGCGACTTCGCTTGCTCCTGTGTCAGGTAAGTGACACATAATGAGCTACTATGCGATGCATAGTAGTCCATTATGCTTTACCTTTGCAGGGAAAAAAAGAGGAAGTAAACCCATCAGGGTTTACTTCCTCTTTAAACAAGTGTCCAAAAACAGTGCATATTAAAAACAGCAACAAACGGTACCGATAAAACAAATGCGAAGACAGGTCTGTGTATCTTCTGCCCGAACGGTTTAGTCACAAATGGACTTCTTCTAGGGCATGTATATACTTATAGGTACCACATTGTGGAGCAGAGGGCAGGACAAGTTGATCATAACGGTGCCGGTGTTCTGCCGAGAACTGTCTCCCCATCAGATAGTGTCCGCCCCATACTGCGCAGGCGCAGCACTTGTGCAGTATGGAGGACAAGGAGACGCCAAAAGTCTCCGAAGATGGACGGTGCCTGCGCACTTAATAGTACCCTCTGCCCTGAGGCCAGGTTCAAGCCCCACCATGCAAGTGGACATACGGCAGAGGATGTAAAACAGCACTTATTAACAGGGCCCACGTGGGCTCGCTTCGCTCGGCATGGCTTCGCTCGGCAAATTGTTGTTCTGACTCTATGTCCACTTGGATGGTGGGGCTTGAACCTGGACTCAGTGCACAGGCACCGTTCATCTTCGGAGACTTTCGGCGTCTCCTTGTCCTCTGTACTGTGCAAGCGCAGTACAGGGCGGACACTATTTGACGGGGGACAGTATTCGACAAGACCTCCTATAATATGGGGTCTATTAATCTGGTAAGAAGCTGATCTTTATGTGGTGAGGGAATCACAAGGAAGTTCTTGAAGGACTTTCACTCATGCAGTTTGCACAGATTTAAGATAAAGTTTAGAATTTCACGCTATGGGCCTATAATATGGCTGCTGCCTTACCTCAAAAATCCCACTAAAGTGGGGTATATAGGAAATAAAAAATGATAGAGGTATGAGTGGCGCTGCATAATGAATGATATGTAATAATACCTGTGACAGACCTAGCCGGGACAGAGGCTGTTGGAGGGGACAGAATTCGAGCCTCTTGCCTTGCGATTATGGGCCCTGGCATTTGGGGGAACGGTGCTCTTTGTGAGCTGTATGCCTGGGGACCCCTGAGGTGGTGTTACTTGGATTCAGATCCATGTCCCCCCCAAGACACACAGACTCTGGATATGTATTTGCCATATTAGCAATAGACTGAATCACACTGTTGGGACACAAACTGTTAGATGCTAATGTCATCAACTCCAGCCACCTGTCTGTTGTGTAGATGAGTCTAGTCTGGCTTGTAAGAGTATTCCACACATTGTTGTTTGTGAGTCTTACCCTGAAAAGTCTTATCTCTCAGACAACTAGTTTGGGTCAATGATTAGATAATTAGCTCATGCTAATTAGGTTAGGTTTTAGTCTTCTACTGTATTATAAATACTTGTCATTTTGGTTCTAATAAATCAGTCCATGTAGAGCAGCTAAGCAAGTGTCGTCTTGTTTTGTGCTTGTGAGCGGTTGGAATATCTGATATCTATATTCAGGCTGGGAGGAAGCGGTATACTGACGGAAGCACTCAATCGGAGTGTGGGATTGGATCCGTCACAATACTCATAATAAAATATGTACAAACGGGAAATAAATGAAAAAAATGAAAATATAATGTAGTGACTGTGTGCTGTCTCTTTAAATACTATAATGCGTATATCTTAAACCATTGTGTCATTTCTTAAAATGTATGTGACCCAAAAAAAAGTAAATCTGAGCAAAAAGAAAAACGCGCACCATGTCTCTTTAAGAAAAGTACTGCATGCAACAATACTGATTATGTCATTTATCTCATATACATCTACTTATAACATAAAGTGCTTGACGTGACCAAAGTGTAAAGTAGATATGTGCAAAAAAAAAATATTTCCTATGTAAAACAGTAAATAGCTATATATAAAAAAAAATCATGAGTTCATATAAATGTTCCCAATCCAAATATAAGTATAAAGACTGAGGGGTGAAGTAAGTTGGCGCAAGGTCCTGATGAAAACACTCTGATGAAACGCGTAGGGAAGGGCTTGGAGCGTCATCACGTCACTTACGGTTTTGACTCTCTGGTCCATGGAGTGCAAGGCATCCCAGACATATGGTTTAACTGAATGCTTTCATTCAACAGTATTTTTTTTGTGAGTTTTTAATGTTGCTACAATAAATTGATGTACGTAATTTCACTATGAACCTATTAACCCATCCCTATGTGAGCATAATCATACACAGAGAGGAGGAGGAGGAGACACTGGATGTCACCCATAGGAATTGGAAAACATTTTGTATGTGGTGCCTTGACCCCTGCAGGGGTTCATCTATCTGGTGAGTGGAGGTCTAAGGGGAGAGCACGAGTGATTTCCACCTATTCACCAACTGGCTATAATTGCACAGACCTTTAAGCACAAGACACTGTGGATTGAGAACATTTATATGGATTCATGATTTTTCAAATATAGCTACTATTTACTGTTTTACATAAGAAATCTTGTTTTTTGCACATATGTAGTTTGCCACTTTGATCACATCAAGCAGTTTATGTTATAAGTCAATTCATATGCATATGAGATAAATGATATAATCGGTATTGGTACACATTTTCTTTTTGTTCAGATTTTGTTTTTTTGGGTATAGTATTTAAAGAGACAGAACACGGTCACTTTATTATATTTTCACTTATTTTCAGTTTGTACAACTTTTATGGGTATCACATACTAGTCATTAGGCAGCACAACTCATACCTCACACCACAGATTGCACATTCTGTGGTGTTTGCACAATCGGTATGAATTTTTGGTTAATAAACACATACTGTATACTGCAATTAATTTTTTAAGATTAAGGATGGTGAATTTTACTTGATGAATTTTCCTATATATTTATTTATTTACACGTTTTGCACAATTTGGTATTTGCGCATTTTATGGTATTCGATTAAAAGGCACAGCCCAAGTTTATTTATTATTAATAGGAAATTGCCTTTTTGCAACTTTAATATTTATCCTTTTCCTTTAGTTCCACTTTAAACTGAAGATTCAGTTGGGCTTTAGATAAAATAAGGCACTGTAGATTCCTAGAGAGTCTAATGCCGCGTACACACGACCAGACTTTTTGACAGCAAAGGTACGACGGAACGAGTCCGTCAGACAATTCGATCGTGTGTGGGCTCCATCGGACCTTTGCTTGCCAAAAATCCAGGGTACTTTAGAAATAGAACATGTTTTAAATTTTTCCACCGGAACTCCGCCGGACCGAGAAATCCGTCCGTGTGTATGCTAGTCCGACGGACAAAAACCGTCGCGAGGGCAGCTATTGGCAACTGGCTATGAACTTCCTTATTCTAGTCCGGTCGTACGTCATCACGTTTGAATCCGTCAGACTTTGGTGTGATTGTGTGTGACCAAGTCCGTTCATTCGGGAAGTCCGTCGGAACTCCGCCGAAAGTCCGTCGGAAAGACCGTCGGACCTAGTCCCTCGAAAAGTCCGGTCGTGTGTACGCGGCATAATAATATCACCAATTACCCTGACTGTGCTCAAAATTTAAAAAATCTCAGTTGTGGGACAAAGGTGGGATCTGCACTAGGGTGATGTCCATCCTATTGCTCTAGAAAGCACGAGAGTCCACCCAAAGCTGAAACACCAGTTTGTGGTGGATTTAGCGTTTAATGCTTTCAACTTCTAGCTTGTTAACAATCCTTTATCTCCAGCAATTCCAATGTGTATAGAATAGATGTCAGACTTGACAGATTTATTTTTAATGCTGCTGATCAAACAATTAGTCGTGAAACAAATCCCAAAAGAAGATTAGACACCAGATGTCATGAGACAAATATATGCATAATTCTGATGTTCTGTGCCAGGGAGTCCAAAGAAATGGCTTATTGCACGATCATGGCATAATTGTTGGTTACTGTTGGTTACTACTACCGGTAATTGCCAGAATTTCAGCAGTTACCACGTTAAATGGTCATCAGGCCTCCCTAACATTGCATGACGTATAATATGGAGAGATATTTCAGTGAACAGTATATATGATGATAAATACATTTTGTCACCTTGTTTTTTATATTTAGGGAATAAAAACTTAGACTAGTTATTGTAATACATTTATAATAGGGTGGGGAATTGATTATTAAAGGGCAGACGTAGCGGGCGTTCCCAAGGGCTGTGTCTGATTTCTCTGCCCACGGACGCAGCAAAGTCTGTGTGATCTTTTTACGATATAACAAATTCCTCCTCCCTCTGCTTTTCATTTGAAATTGTGTTTGATGCTAGTGTGCTACAGATATCACAAGACTGTCATTCAGTCTGTAAGAATGAAACTTTTGGTGATAGTTTTTATTCTCGTTTTGATCCTTTTCATAAGACATCTGGCTTCCATCAATACAGGAAGGTAGACTGCTAACTTGTGCTAAATCACCTATACTTAAGCTAAGCCAAGAGAGAGAAAAGAACTTATTAATTGAATCATAGCTAGTCTATTTGCCCATTTCAACATTCTTGCATACTAAAATCTAATCAGGCCTCCTGTTAAAATACTCCCTTAAAGTGGTTGTAAACCCTTACAAACCACTTTGACCTACAGGTAAGCCTAGATTAAGGCTTACCTGTAGGTCCAAGAAATATCTCCTAAACCTACACGGTTTAGGAGATATTTACCGAAAGACAGGCACTGCTGTCTATGGCGCAGGCACCGTAGACAGTGCCGCGAGTGGCGGCTCCCGTGTACATGCCCGGGAGTGACGTCATCGCGGCTCCGACGAATGACAGCGCTGGAGCAGCGAGACCCACCAAGAAGATGGAGGCTCCGGACTACAGGGGACAGCGGTGACTTCGCTGGCTCCTGTGTCAGGTAACCTCCTGATCTCCACCAACCATCTTTGGGCAGATTATCTCCCCAAAGACCAAAGCGAAGAGTCTCGGGGTTATTTTAGACGCACAAATGTCAATGGATGCGCAAATAGGAACTGTAGTCAGTGGATCTCACCATCTGCTGCGCATGCTTCGCAGACTCATCCCTTTTATCCCAAAGAATGACAAAGCAGTGGTAGTTGGAACAATCATTAATTCACGACTGGACTACGCAAACTCGCTTTACATAGGATTACCACAATATCAACTTGCGCGATTACAACTGATCCAAAACACGGCGGCAAGGCTGATAACAGGAAAAAAACCCTGGGAATTCATCTCTCCTTCGCTGAGGAGCTTACATTGGCTAACCGTAAAAAATCGGATCACGTTCAAGACCCTTTGCCTCACCCACAAATGCGTGCATAGAGACGCTCCGCAATACCTAATGGAGAAAATAAATCATTACACACCAAACCGCAGTCTTCGATCAGCCAACAAAAACCTCCTCCTCGTGCCCAAAGCCCGGTATAAATCCAAGGGGGATCGGAGATTTGCTGTCCAAGGGCCTCGGCTATGGAATGCTCTACCAATCAACATCCGCCTGGAAGAAAATCACCTGGCATTTAGGAAAAAACTCAAGACCTTCCTCTTTTAGCAGATGATCAAAGCTCGCCACAGCGCCTAGAGGCGATTCAGTTCGCATTGTGCGCTATACAAGTATTTCATTCATTCATTCAGGTAAGTGACACATAATGGACTACTATGCGATGCATAGTAGTTCATTATGCTTTACCTTTGCAGGGAATCAAAGAGGAAGTAAACTCATCAGGGTTTACTTCCTCTTTAAAATTCAGTGTAACTTCAGAAATATCAGCCTGACAGAATAATACTCAGTATGGCATGTGATAATGAATGTAGAAAATAACTGAAACACGGTTATGGTAAACTATATCAGTAGGGTAGTGGCACAGGAGTGCCCATTGTAGCATTAGCATATTGGGCATTAGGTGTCGGCATAGTAAGGGTCAGGAATCCTTTGTAGTGGGAATAGACCAGGGGTAGGCAACCTTAACCACCTCAGTACAGTGCAGTTACACCCCCTTCCTGACCAGACCAATTTTCAGCTTTCAGCGCTCTCACAGTTTGAATGACAATTACTCAGTCATCCTACACTGTATCCATATGAAACTTGCGTCCCACACAAATAGAGCTTTCTTTTAGTGGTATTTAATCACTAGTGGGTTTTTTATTTTTTGTGCTATAAATAAAATAAAACGTAAATTTTGTGAAAAAAATGCCTTTTTCTTCGTTTCTGTCATAAATTTTTGCTAATTAGTAATTTTTCTTCATAAATTTTGGCCAAAATTTATACTGCTACATATCTTTGGTAAAAATAACCCACATTAGTATATATTATTTGGTCTTTGTGAAAGTTATAGAGTCTACAAACTATGGTGCCAATCACTGAAAATTGATCACTTCTGATCAGGCCTTCAGTACATCAGGTGTATCTCATTTCTTGAGACACTAACAAGTCAGGAAAGTACAAATACCCCCCAAATGACCCCTTTTTACAAAGTAGACATCCCAAGGTATTAAGTAAGTAGCATGGTGAGTTTTTTTAAGTTGTAATTTTTTCCCACAATTCTTTGCAAAATGAAGATTTTTTTTTTTACTAAATTGTCATATTATCAGGTTATTTCTCACACACAGCATATGCATACAACAAATTACACCCCAAAATACATTCTGCTACTCTTCCCGAGTACGGCGATACCACATGTGTAGGACTTTTACACAACCTGGCCACATACAGAGCACTAACATTGATGTAGTACCTTCAGACGTTCTACGAGCAAAAAATGACGCATCTCATTTCTCAACCACCTATTACACTTTTGAAGGCCCTGGAGTACCAGGACAATGGAATTTCCCATAAAATGACCCCATTTTGGAAAGCAAACACCCCAACGTATAATCTGTGAGGCATAATGAGTGTTTTGAACGGTTCATTTTTTTCCAGAAGTTTTTGGAATATGTGGAAAAAAATTAAAACGCATTTTTTTTACACAAAATTGTCAATTTATAAGATATTTCTAACACATAGCATGTATATAGCAAAAATTACACCCCAAAATACATTCTGCTACTCCTCCCGAGTATGGCGATACCACATGTGTAGGACTTTTACACAGCCTGGCCACATAGAGAGGCCGAACATTGAAGTAGTACGTTCAGGCGTTCTAGGAGCATAAATGACACATCTCATTTCATTCCTACCCATCACACTTTTGAAGGTCCTGGACCACCAGGACAGTGAAATTACCCACAAAATGACCCCATTTTGGAAAGCAAACACCCCAACGTATATTCTATGAGACATGGGCTGGAGATAGGTACTCGGGTACTCTGATAGCCTGATGACAGGTACTCGGGTACTCTGATGGTCTGGTGGCAGGTACTCGGGTACTCTGATGGCCTGGTGACAGGTACTCGGGTACTCTGATGGCCTGGTGACAGGTACTCGGGTACTCTGATGGCCTGGTGACAGGTACTCGGGTACTCTGATGGCCTGGTGGCAGGTACTCGGGTACTCTGATGGCCTGGTGACAGGTACTCGGGTACTCTGATGGCCTGGTGACAGGTACTCGGGTACTCTGATGGCCTGGTGACAGGTACTCGGGTACTCTGATGGCCTGCTGACAGGTACTCTGATGGTTTGGTGACTGGTATTTGGGTACTCTGAAGGGCGGTGACAGGTACTCATATGGACTGTGACAGGTACTCGGGTACTCAGATGGACTGTGACAGGTACTCTGGTACACAGATGGACTGGAACAGGTACTCGGGTACTCAGATGGGCTGTGACAGGTACTCGGGTACCCTGATGGACTGTGACAGGTACTCGGTACTCTAATGGACTGTGACAGGTACTCGGTACTCTAATGGACTGTGACAGGTACTCGGTACTCTAATGGACTGTGACAGGTACTCGGGTACCCTGATGGGCCGTGACAGGTACTCGGGTACCCTGATGGGCCGTGACAGGTACTCGGGTACCCTGATGGGCCGTGACAGGTACTCGGGTACCCTGATGGGCCGTGACAGGTACTCGGGTACCCTGATGTGCCGTGACAGGTACTCGGGTACTCTGATGTGCCGTGACAGGTACTCGGGTACTCTGATGTGCCGTGACAGGTACTCGGGTACTCTGATGTGCCGTGACAGGTACTCCGGTACTCTGATGGGCCGTGACAGGTACTCGGGTACTCTGATGGGCTGTGACAGGTACTCGGGTACTCAGATGAACTGTGACAGGTACTCGGGTACTCTGATGGGCTGACAGGTACTCTGATGGGCTGTGACAGGTACTCGGGTACTCTGATGGGCTGTGACAGGTACTCAAATACTCTGATGGACTGTGACAGGTACTCTGATGGACTGTGATTGACAGGTACTATGAGGGGTGGTGACAGGTCCTCTTTATTGGGGGGGGGGGTCAATCAGTATGATTGGTGTACACTGTATGCGGTAACGAGATGTTACCGCAATCTCCTCCTCACACACGATCGGTGTGTGAGGTGGAGAACCCGGTAACATCCCGTTACCGCAGTTTGTTTACATTTTTGTGATCGGCTGTGAAAGGATCACAGCCGATCACGTGGGTAAACAGCCGGCCAATGGCTGTTTACCAGCGTCGGTGACGAGCAGGCGGTGGCGGGGAACACGCCGCCACCGACGTGCACGCGCAGCGCGCTCGCGATCGCGCGCATGCGCCGTGCACGTTCGGGGTGTGACCATCTGTGATCGGCCGTGACTTCATCACGGCCGATCATGTGATAAACAGCCATAACGAATGGCTGTTCACCCCCTTCGGTGGCGAGCGGTGTCTCCGTGACACGCCGCCACCGAAGAAACAGGGATGCGCGCGCACGATCGCGCGCATTCCCTGTTTAAACGGGAGGCCGTCATTTGACGGCCGGCGGTCAGCAACTAGTTAAAGGGGTTGTAAAGGTAAATGTTTTTTCACCTTAATGCATTCTATGCATTAAGGTGAAAAAACATCTGACACTGCCGGCGCTCCCAGTCCCCCCGTTTTACTTACCTGACCCCTCGAAAATCCCGCGCTCGCCCCCGCCGTCCTCTTCGCCGCTCAGCCTGGCCGCTGATTGGCTGGAGTGGATGGATTGAAAGCAGCGCAGCCATTGGCTCGCGCTGCTGTCAATCACATCCAATGACGCAGCGTGCCGGGGGCGGGGCCTTGTGATACAGCGAGCGGCTATAGCCGCCGGCTGTATCACGGGAGCGCGCCCGCAGGTGCTTCTCACCAATGCGAGGGAGCTCGCATGAACATGAGAAGCACCTGTGGGAAGAAGCAGAGACAGCCGCCGAGGGACCCCAGAAGAGCAGGTTCGGGGCCACTCTGTGCAAAATGAGTGGCACAGTGGAGGTAAGTATAACATGTTTGTTATTTTAAAAAAATAAAAAATTTGACTTTACAATCCCTTTAAGGAGGTGGAGATCTATCTGCCTCCTGCAGTTGCGAATGAGCCCTTAGTCGCATTCCGCAGCAGCATTCTTAGGACTTTTTCACACATAAAGTTGGGGGGGGGGAAACTCTGCAGTTCACACTGCCGTGACCATAAAGTCACATGACTTATGGTCTGACTTTGCCAGGCAACTTGCCTGCCTTTAATGTCAGATCCAAATCACATCAATATAGATCTGGCGGTGACTTCCATTAAAGTCTATGGGCACAAGTTGGATTGCAGTCACCTTGAAGTAGTACAGGAACCTTTTCTAAAGTTGGAGCTACTTCAGTAGTGCTAATTAAGACAGCTCTCATTGACTAACATGGGATTTCACACGGTATGTAACTTGGAGCCTCACAAGTCGGATCCCAAGTCAATGGCAGAGTGAACTGTGCCTTACCCCTTGAATTTACATTTTTGATAGCCATGCCAACTTTGTTTATAAGTATATTGTAAAGTACCAGTCTTGAGATGGGCCTCTCCCTCTCAAAAATCCCCTAGATCTCCCATTTCATTTATTATAAAATAAAAAGACTTGAGGAAGACCAGTCAACCATTTTAAACTTTTAAAAGCAAAAAGTCCCGTGTAACCATCGAAATGTTCCTGGTTATCTTCATTAAGGCTGGGTTCACACTGAAGTGATGCGGGAACGCCGCAAATCCGCGGCGGGTTCCCGCATCGCATGCCTCCCGGCGGCAGTTCACACTGCCCTATGCGGACTGCTGGGAGTGTCAGTGAAACCTTAATGACACCCCCAGATCAGTTCGCATATCGCAGTGCCTTCTGCAAACTCGGACAGGAATCGGATCGCATGGTGTGAACACCCATGCGATCCGATTCTGCTGCGGACCAAAAAAAGGGTCCTGTGCGAATTTTGAGCGGGTGCAATGCGAATTCAGCCATACTATCTGTATGGCTGAACGCGCATCGCACAGAGATCAGATGTGATTTGCACTGCTGTGCGGTGCGAATCACATCCGGGTCTCCTAGCCGCAGCAGTGTGAACCCAGCCTAAGCAGGAAAACATATTCTGTGTGCCTGCATGATCCTGGTCTTACTTTGTTACTAAGGCACAACGTCCTGCCACCTCAGAGTGTGACCTCCCTAACTGCTGCCTCCCTTGCCATCTGAAAGTGTCTTGGTTGTCAGCAAGAGATCTTTTATTACACAGGGGTATAGTAGCTGTTAGAAGAGTAACTTCCCCCCCAATATAATTTTGTTTTTAACTGCCTTTTTTGCAACTTTTTTCACAAATAACAGATGTTGTACATTCCCAACTAATCCAGCATTGTCTCGCCATGATCCACCACTGCAAGCCAGGTCCCACACCACCATCTTCCTTTCTGACATCATTGGGAGCTCTTTCAGGATCTTGAAACTGACCCCTCATAAAGCAGTGCCAAGTCTGTCATCCAGCCACTGTCTGTAAGCTGATGGCTCCTAGGATATCTGATGTAGATATCCCAAGTGTGGAACAGCAGGGTACACATCATCAGGGGCGGAGTGACCATTGGGCCACTCGGGCACTGCCCAAGGGCCCCATGCCACTAGGGGGCCCCATCAGGGTTGCCAGCCTCAGTAAAACCAGGGACAGTATGTAAAAATTTGTGTAAAATTTGTGGGTTTTTTTACATCTGTCCCTGAAATGTCCCTTACCGACATCCTTTTAGTCTAAAAATCCAGAGATTATAGCTGCCCCACCTCTCCAGTACATTCTCGGCCAATAGAAATATGTCTGTGTATACTGTGTGATTGTATACTGTGTGTGTGTTTGTGTCTACTGTGTGGCCCCATAATCTCTGATTGCCTGGGGGCCCCATAATCTTCTATTGCCCGGGGGCCCCAGGAGTTGTCAGTCCACCCCTACACATCATTACCACCTAAGCAAGAATGGAAGCAGGGGATGGGTCCTTGGAACCCCCACTAGGTTCCCCCAAGGGGTGTTACAGCAGCAAAGTGGCAGCTATATCCTTAACAGTAACAACCCCCAAGGGGCTCTTTTTATATGCTTTGATCTGCAGGGGGCTATACTCTCATGAAATGCACAGGAAAACCCGACCAGCAGTGGTAACTCTTGCTTTTCAGGGTTCACCAGCTTAGCAGGGAAACAATAATTATCTCACATTAGAATATACAGTTTACTCACAGACATGCAGACTAAGTAACCAAAACCCACAAGAATAAAACATAAAAAAAAAACATTTGCCACAGGGAAAATTCTGTAAGCACCTGCATTCATTGATTACTCCTGCCTACAGTAGTTAGTGTGAGATGTAACAATCTATTCAGTTATGACTACTGTATGTATCTGTCTTTTTTTTTTTTTTCAGTTTTTTTATTGAGAATAGTAATACATCAAAAAGATTACAGTATAATATAACCTTGAAATAGTACAGCGGAATCACAGAATAAACATATAAGATTGAGAACAGTACATCACAAGAGGGTCCACAACCCTACTTTTAGTTAGTATACATAAAAACAATATTAGAAAAAATTTGCTTATATCTTTGCTTAGAAACATTTTATGGGGATAGGAGTGAGGGGTCTTTTCTATTAAACTGAGGGTGTAGTTATTCGTGGTTGGATTGAGAAGGTTTAAAGGCTGATACAGCACTGTGTGTGCTGCCCTCAAACCCAGACACCCCTAACTGTGTCTGGGTGAGGGAGCTAAGGCTCTCGGTGTGTCGCGGCAAAATATGGGCAACTCATCCAGGATGAGGGTTTCTTCTCAGAGAGTCTATATGATAAGGATGATTCGGGTTAGGAGGGGAATGTGTTTTCAGTGTTTAATTTAAAGTGAGTATATAGTGATTTGTGGTATACCCCGGGTGGAGGTGTGTATAGTTAGTCTAAAGAAGTGAGGTATGCGGTTGTTGTTTTAAAGTGTGTCCAGCAAGTCCACGTTTTCTGAAACTTTGACGGGTTTTCCCTAGCCTGATGAATGATGGCTTCCATTTCTGCAATTCTTTCTATGCGTTGAAACCATTGAGGAATCATTGGGGGGTTACTCTGTCGCCATAGTACAGGTATGCATTGCTTGGCTGCGCTGATGAGATGAAGGGTAAAGCCCCATACACACTATAAGTTTATCTCCTGAGTTTTTCCTTCAGGTTTACCATAACCATGTAGTGTAAGGGCCTGCCTGATTGCATACAAATTGAAACTTCTAAGGTTTGACCTCATATTATATGGTTTTGGTAAATCTGAAGGAAAAGCTCAGAAGAAAAACTGATAGTGTGTATGGGGCTTAAGAGATTTTTTGTATGCTGAAAAGGGTATGGATGTGTGATGGAGTAGATATTGAGCGGGGGTAAAATCTGGTGTATACAACATGATTTGTGTAGTGAGGCGGTGTACCTCCTTCCAGAAGGGTTGTAGGATAGGGCAATCCCCCCATATGTGGAGAAGGGAGCCTGGAGATTCATTACATCTCCAGCAGAGTGGGGAAACATTTGGGTGAAATGTATGTATCTTAATTGGGGTCATACACCATCTTGAGTAGAGCTTATATCCATTTTCTTGTGTAGACACATTGATGGAATCTTTATGGATGTGTTCTTCCTGGTGTGCTTCTTTCCTTGTGACTGCGCGACGGAACTCAGCGTACCATTGTGGGACATCTACAGTCGGGATACCCAAGGTGTTGCAGAAGTGTGACAAGTCTAAGGGGGGGTTCTAAGCAGTGATGTTCTCCCTTGGGAGGTTGCGGATAGGCAGAAGGGGAACTTCCATTTGTAGTGTATTCCATGAGCGTGCAGCATGTCCAAGATGGGTTTGAGATCCCTGCGGGGCTGAAGTGTTATGCTGGAGAGGTTTTGGTATATTTGGATATTTGCTCCTTCATACATCAGCTGAATTCTGTTTCTCGCTTTTCTCAGTATTTCTTCTTTTATTTTAATGTCCACAATACAGCCTATGACGTCCCTGGGGGGATCAGTATGTCTCCCCTTGGGTTTGAGCGCTCTGTGGATTCTTTCCATTGCTATTTATGTATGTGCTGGACGGTCAAGGATGTTATTGAACAAGCCAGTCACTGAAGTTGTGAGTTGATCTGATTCAATAGACTCAATAGACTCAGGGTGGCCTCAGATTCTTAAGTTATGTCTCCTGCCTCTATTATCGAGATCTTCCATGTGACAATGGAGATCTCGTAGCTGGAGTGTGTGTGAGTCTATCTTCAGGGTTGCCCTGCGTAGTACTGTGCCCTGCTCATTCTGCCTCACGCACCCTGTCAGTAAGAACATAAATATCAAGGCGCAGCTCTGAAATGGCGGCTGACAGTGCATCTTTAATGTCCGCCGCAATCGTTTTTAAATCCTGTATGCTCAGGTGTTGTGGATGCTGGGCTGTGTGGTCTCCCGCATTAAAGGGGTTGTAAAGGTTAATTTTTTATTTTCTAAATAGGTTCCTTTAAGCTAGTGCATTGTTGGTTCACTTACCTTTTCCTTCGATTTCCCTTCTAAATGTGTTTTCTTTGTCTGAATTTCTCACTTCCTGTTCCTCCTCAGTAAGCTGCTCAGTAAGCTCTTCTGGCTTACTAAACACCGCTCAGATGATGGTGTGAAGTTTTCTGAGGAGAACAGGAAGTGAGAAATTCAGACAAAGAAAAAAAACATTTAGAAGGTAAATCTACACAAATTACACAAATCCGCTTCTCTCAGGCAGAATGAGAGAGGGGAGAGAAGCCGCTTGTATTCCTCTCTCTCTATTGCCAATTAGCTCTCTACGTACTAGAAGGGGCGAGTGGAGTATCACACAGAGAGCTGCTCAGTGGCCCAGCTAGCCATTCTGTTTTCTGCTAGGGGGGGGAGCAAATGGAGGAGGAGATCACGCAGCCGGCGGGCAGCACCTGGTTACACTCTCTTCCCACTAAAGAACCTTTAATTCCCAAAACAGGGTCTGAGTTCAACAACATACACATGCCCATTACCTGGTACGTAGCTTTTCATATACAATAGGAGACAAAAAATCAGGTCAGCATTCACTCAAACATCAAACAATTAGCATTTAAACAGGAACCTGGCAAGATAACCCCCCACCATTTGTTACAGGGAGAGGGCTTGCCTTGACCACAAGTCATGGTGTGGCCCACCAAGGTTTGTCATGAGGTGACCCCGAGTAACCCTCTACTGAAATTGTAGTGGGGAGGATTGGTGTTTCAGTCCTTTGGTTGGTAAAGACAGCTTCCATATGACACCCAATGTGTCATATAGAACAGTCTCTTGAATGGACAGATCACACTTTTTTCTCTTTGCTTCCTTTTGACTGGTGGAATGGACAACTCTTCCTGTTTATGCTCTGCCAGTGAATCACTTCTGGGAGCAACAGAGCCAACAGTTGCCTGCCTCGCAAAGCTTGTGTTCATCCTTACAATCAGGGGACTTTTCATGGACCCTGATGGCTGAGAACACACAACAGCCAGATTATCCAACAGTTGGCAGATTCAGTAATAACTTAATCTGCAAGTAACTGTCACAGGGGTACTTCTCTGCTCTGATGCCCTGAATGTATACGTTTTTCAACGTTTTTAGGAGTATATACTTTATATACTACATATACCTGTTGTAGAAGTCTCAGGACAGTAAAGTCACTTGAACGCCTGAGTCGAGAAGAGCTCTTATGTAAATCCTTCCCACTAACACTGGTACCACAGGGGAAGGGCCTAGCAACTTGTCACAAACTCTGGTAATGTCAATAGATGCTTCCGACGATGTCTTGGAGACTGACGGACAACTCTCTCTAGAACAGTGTAACTCTATACAAGAACAGGCACCTCCATTTGTCTCTTCAGAGTGTCGGAAGAGGCACCTCATAAAGGCTCAGGACTATTCCTCCTTCTTGTATCACATTCACAACATGTTCCAAAGCGGAGGTGGTCAAGCACCTACCTGAATCTCAGGAATTTCTCTGTGTCCTCTGTCGGTGCTCTTCTCCCTTCGGCGGACTTGGGCATCCACGTTTGACATTGTCCACACCTGTGCAATTGTAGCAGATCACTGAATTTTCTGACTGCACAGTAAGAGTGACTTCTAACATCTTCCCAAGCTGCTCACTGATTCTTCAGAGTTAATGTCCACTGAAGTAGTCACCCTGGACTCCCACGCCAGACCCTAACCCTAGATACTTTCATGCTGCTTGAGATATGGTGTTTCTTGGCAGCTCAACACCTAATTCTTGGGGGTGGGGGGAATCACATATCTGGTGGGTAGAACCCAAATACAATTGTCTTGTTTGTTTCTGCACAGTTGCTCAATTCTGGGTCAGTCTTGAAATAGGCACAAACCATTTACAGCCATTACGAGGTTTCTCATTTTCCTCAATTCACTATCTGAAGCATAATATTGCCCTCATTATGTTAATCTGTCTTCCAACTCAAGTTTTAGAAGGCAGACTGCCACTTTTAACAAGTTCACCATAATTATCACCTGAATATTTACTTACTGTGAAATACTACCTGTAAGTTGCATCAGTCGCACTTCAGTTCAGACAGCTTTTCACTGCCAGCTGTGAGAGTGAAGAGTCATTCATTTCCATTCATCTGATCCGCTGTTCCAACTTCGTATAGGTCTTCGTATAGGTCTGTTAATGTACTCTGGGCTATATTTTGTGTTGGAGATTATGGTTTATAATTGTAAAACACTGCATCAGTATTAGTAGTTACTGTAGTAAACAGTAGCGCTGCTGTCTCTTGCTGCTGGCTCTCTAAACCACTCCTCTCATCCCAGTGTTGCCAACCCACCAGATTTGAAATTTACTGGCACGACACCCAAAATTTACTGGCAGCTCCAAGTTTTTAGTGGCCTTTCACAAAAGTTCCAAAATTTAATTTTTAGGTGCAAATTTCAGTATTTAGGCTACAAACAAGTATGCTAGGCAAATAGCAATGTGATTTAAGGTTGCAAATAGCAATGTGATTTGTGAATTAAGGTAAAAAAAACATATTTTTGTCACCAACACCCTCTGCCACCATTGCCCCCTGCCTCCAATCGCCCCCTGCCTCCAATCACCCCCTGCCACCAATCGCCCCCTGCCTCCAATCACCCCCTGCCTCCAATCACCCCCTGCTATCAACACCCCCTGCCACCAATCTTGCACAGCCACTACCCCCCTCTGCCACCATCACACCCTGCCTCCACCCCCCTCTGCCACCATCACACCCTGCCTCCATCCCCCTCTGCCACCATTGCACCCTGCCTCCATCCCTCTCTGCCACCAACACCACCTCCAACCAACACCACCCACCCCCACCCCCCTCTGCCCCCAACACCACCCGCCTCCATCCCACTCAGCCACCAACACCACCTGTCACCACCCCCCTCTGCTACCACCACCACCTGCCTCCACCCCCTCTGCCACCATCCCCCTCTGCCACCAACACCATCTGCCACCATCCCCCTCTGCCATCAACACCACATGCCTCCATCCACCCCCCTCTGCCACCAACACCACCAAGGTAAATATTAAGGTAAAAAAACATATTTTTGTCACCAACACCCCCTGCCACCATTGCCCCCTGCCTCCAATCGCTCCCTGCCTCCAATCACCCCCCGCCACCAATTGCCCCCTGACTCCAATCACCCCCTGCCACCAACTGCAACCTGCCTACAATCAACCCCTGCTATCAACACCCCCTGCCACCATCGCCCCCTGCCTCCAATCGCGCACAGCCACTACCCCCCTCTGCCAACATCACACCCTGCCTCCCCCCCCCTCTGCCACTATCACACCCTGCCTCCACCCCCCTCTGCCACCATTGTACCCTGCCTCCATCCCCCTCTGCCACCAACACCACCTCCAACCAATACCACCTGCCACCACCCCCTCTGCCACCAACACCACCTGCCTCCATTCCCCTCAGCCACAAACACCACCTGTCACCACCCCACTCTGCCACCACCACCACCTGTATTATGTTCCCAGTAATCGTTAAGGTGAGGTGGGATAGTGTTGGTCAAGTCGGCGTGGGAGAGCCAGTGGGTTCCCAAGCCCCAAAGGGCCGAGGTTCAGGAGGTGGGGGAGCAGATATTGAGAAGGAGGGGGCAATGGTCTGATAGCAGCCATCATTAACTTTGATATTACTGGGAGGCTGCTACTGAAGAAATTAGAGTCACCGTCCTTTTTTGTTATTGACATAAGAGGGTCTGAGAGTTTTTCCTGTTTTGGAGTATTCAGTATCTCTAACCATCTTTCTGTAGAGTTTAGCGGTTGGATACACTACAAAAAAACCAAAGCTATTGAAGCCAAATTATCACAATTACTGTGTCTGTGTTCTTGGGTCCAGTTAGAGGGTGAGTCAACATTGAGAGAAGCAGGAAAACCCATTATATACCAACAGCTCCTGCACAATAGGTGCCCTGATAATTAAAACATCATTGTCAGTAATATATTTCTTTAAAACTGATCTTTATTTTTATATGAATTAATTTTGTCCTCTTCCTGGTTGTTTTTTCCTCACTTTTCTCACAAACATCCCTGCCCAAAACTCATTTGACTGTTAACTAAATTCTCCTCACATGTTTACTCTGTTTAATAGAAAGTACTCATTCATGCCCAAAATCACCAGATTCTTGGGTTTGCGGAAAGTGCCGAATCTCATGAGATGCAGACTTTATCAAAATGGTTGCAGCTCGCAATCATAGGTATTTTTGTTCCTCACTGGAACTTAACCACTTTCCGACCGGCGCACGCAGATGTACGTCAGGAGAATAGCACGGACAGGCAAATGGGCGTACAGGTACGTCCCTTTAAATTTGCTGCCGTGCCATCGGGCGCACGCCCAGAGTCCGATCGCGGGTCATGCGAACTCGATCGCAGCGGGGATACTCACGATCGCCTCACGGGGAGGAAGAACGGGGAGATGCTAATGTAAACAAGCATCTCCCTGTTCTGCCTAGTGACAGTGTCACTGATCTCTGCTCCGTGTGATCGGAGCAGAGATCAGTGACATGTCATACACAGCCACGCCCCCCCACAGTTAAAAACACACCCCTAGGACACACTTGACCCTTACACTGCCACCTAATGGTTTCCCCCTGTCACCGCCAGTGTCATTTATACAGGAATCAGTGCATTTGTATAGCACTAATTGTTGTATAAATGACAATGGTCCCAAAAATGTGTCAAAAATGTCCAATGTGTCCGCCAGTCACGATAAAAATCGCTAATTGCGTTTTTTTTTTACCAAAAATATGTAGAAGACTACGTATCAGTCTAAACTGAGGAAAAAAATAATTTTATTATATATTTTTGGGGTATATTTATTATAGCAAAAGGTAAAAAATAATGTGTTTTTTTAAAAACTTATCGCACTTTTTTGTTTATAGCGCAAAAAATAAAAACCGCAGAGGTGATCAAATACCACCAAAAGAAAGCTCTATTAGTGGTAAAAAAGTCAATTTTGTTTGGGAGCGACGTCGCACGACCGCGCGATTGTCAGTTAAAGCGGCGCAGTGCCAAATCGCAAAAATAGCTCTGGTCTTTGGCCTGCAAAATGGCAAAAAGCAGCATAATTACTGGTATTTTCAATCTAAATCAATTTTATATTATTATGTGGCAAAATCTCTTCATTTAAAATGAATGTTTTTGTATCACAGTATCGTAATCCCTAATGTCGGATGATGCAAAGTCAGATGTAGTAAACAGTCATTTCCCTGTACAGATTACATAGCTGTCCGGGGAATCCAATCCTCGTCTACTACAATGTGTTACTGTTATAGCTCTTCTATTTCCATAGTTACGTATTTATTAACAGTCACAGATTGATCTTCATAATACGTGTTCAGAAGGTGACTGCTCTCCAGGACAGGACTAGAATATGTTTATCCCTTAAAGTGACTCTAACATAAGATATACATTATATTTTTTATGCCAACTCTAGCGAAAACGTTTTATTTTGTTTTAGATAGAGCGGGAAAGGAGCCTCTTTTGAGTTTTACTGCTGTCTATGTCCCTATTTTGGAAATTTCCCCTTGCTTTCTAGGGCCATTACATAAACACATTTTTAGTAGAACGAGGACGATGAGAACCTCTAAGCCCTTGTAAACACAGTCGGACATTCCGACAACAAAATCCGTCTGAATTTTTCCAACGGATTTTGTCCGAAACTGGTGTTGCATACACACGGTCGGACAAAGTTGTCGGAAAATCCAATCGTTCAGAACGTGATGATGTTTGTTCGTTACGACGGGACTACATTCAGGCTAGTAGGCAATAGCTTTGGTCTCGTAATTTGATCTGAGCATGCGTGGTACTTTGTCCGATCGGAATTCTCTACAAACGATCGGACGAGGTCCGATCGGATCATGTTGTCAGAAAATTTTAAATCCTGCTCTCAAACTTTGTTGGTCGGACATTCCGATGGAAACAGTCCGTTGGAGCTCACACAGGGTCGGATTATCCGAAAACACGGTCCGATCGGACATTTTCCATCGGAATGTCCGACCGTGTGTACAAGGGCTTACAATGTTTCTATTGTCCCAGTGACAATCACACCCCAGTGACAGATTTAGACAAGTGCCACAAAATCGAACGTCAAATTAAAAATTCTCTGGAAAGATGCATGTTAATCTCACCTAACCAGTTATGATACCAGAAAATGACCACTGTTACCTAAAGTAGAACTAAACCCTTAAAGTGATTGTAAACCCTTACAATCCACTTTGACCTACAGGTAAGCCTAGATTAAGGCTTACCTGTAGGTCCAAGAAATATCTCCCAAACCTACACGGTGTAGGAGATATTTACCAAAAGACAGGCACCGCTGTCTACGTGCAGGCGCACTGAGCAGGCCGCAGATCGCAGATCGCTGTGATATGCCGCTCGTGTCGGCTTCCATGCGCGGGAGTGACGTCATTGCGGCTCCGGCGAATCACAGCGCCGGAGCAGCGAGACCCGGAAGTCACTCCGGGATACATGGCAGCGGCGAAGATGAAGACGGAGGACCGCTTCGGGGGCTTCGTTCTCAGGTAAGTTATTCATAATGAGCTAGTATGTTACAGTGCCTTGCGAAAGTATTCGGCCCCCTTGAACTTTTCAACCTTTTGCCACATTTCAGGCTTCAAACATAAAGATATAAAATTTTTATTTTTTGTGAAGAATCACCAACAAGTGGGACACAATTGTGAAGTGGAACAAAATCTATTGGATTTTTGAAACTTTTTTAACTAATAAAAAAATGAAAAGTGGGGCGTGCAAAATTATTCGGCCCCCTTGCGTTAATACTTTGTAGAGCCACCTTTTGCTGCGATTACAGCTGAAAGTCGCTTGGGGTATGTCTCTATCAGTTTTGCACATCGAGAGACTGAAATTCTTGCCCATTCTTCCTTGCAAAACAGCTCGAGCTCAGTGAGGTTGGATGGAGAGCGTTTGTGAACAGCAGTTTTCAGCTCTTTCCACAGATTCTCGATTGGATTCAGGTCTGGACTTTGACTTGGCCATTCTAACACCTGGATACGTTTATTTGTGAACCATTCCTTTGTAGATTTTGCTGTATGTTTGGGATCATTGTCTTGTTGGAAGATAAATCTCCGTCCCAGTTTCAGGTCTTTTGCAGACTCCAACAGGTTTTCATCCAGGATGGTCCTGTATTTGGCTGCATCCATCTTCCCCTCAATTTTAACCATCTTCCCTGTCCCTGCTGAAGAAAAGCAGGCCCATACCCATGATGCTGCCACCACCATGTTTGACAGTGGGGATGGTGTGTTGAGGGTGATGAGCTGTGTTGCTTTTACGCCAAACATATCGTTTGGCGTTGTGGGCAAAAAGTTTGATTTTGGTTTCATCTGACCAGAGCACCTTCTTCCACATGTTTGGTGTGTCTCCCACGTGGCTTGTGGCAAACTTTAGACGAGACTTTTTATGGATATCTTTGAGAAATGGCTTTCTTCTTGCCACTCTTCCATAAAGGCCAGATTTGTGCAGTGTACAACTGATTGTTGTCCTATGGACAGACTCTCCCACCTCAGCTGTAGTTCTCTGCAGTTCATCCAGAGTGATCATGGGCCTCTTGGCTGCATCTCTGATCAGTCTTCTCCTTGTCTGAGCTGAAAGTTTAGAGGGACGGCCAGGTCTTGGTAGATTTGCAGTGGTCTGATACTCCTTCCATTTTAAAATGATCGCTTGCACAGTGCTCCTTGGGATTTTTAAAGCTTGGGAAATCTTTTTGTATCCAAATCCGGCTTTAAACTTCTCCACAACAGTATTACGGACCTGCCTGGTGTGTTCCTTGGTCTTCATGATGCTCTCTGCGCTTTCAACAGAACCCTGAGACTATCACAGAGCAGGTACATTTATACAGAGACTTGATTACACACAGGTGGATTCTATTTATCACCATCAGTCATTTAGGACAACATTGGATCATTCAGAGATCCTCGCTGAACTTCTGGAGTGAGTTTGCTGCACTGAAAGTAAAGGGGCCGAATAATTTTGCATGCACCACTTTTCAGTTTTTTATTTGCTAAAGAAGTTTAACCACTTGCCGCCCGCCCTATAGGCAATTGACGGTGGCAAAGTGGTTGCATAATCCTGATCTGACGTCATATGACGTGATCAGGATTATGAGCCGCTGCACGCCCCCGGGGGCGCGCATCGCGGCGATCGTTGTTGCGGGGTGTCAGTCTGACACCCGGCAACTACGATCTCGGTAAAGAGTCTCCGACGGAGACTCTTTACCACATGATCAGCCGTGTCCAATCACGGCTGATCACAGTGTAAAAATAGGAAGAGCCGGTGATCGGCTTTTCCTCACTCGCGTCTGTCAGACGCGAGTAGAGGAGAGCCGATCGGCTGCTCCTCTGACAGGGGGGGTCTGTGCTGATCGATTATCAGCACAGCCCCCCGAGGATGCCCACACTGGACCACCAGGGATGCCACCAGACCACCAGGGATGCCCAGCAAAAGGTAATCCTCCCTAGACCACCAGGGATGCCAGTCAGTGCCACAATGGATGCCAATCAGTGCCCATAATGGATGCCAATCAGTGCCCACAATGGGCATAACTGATTGGCATGCATTATTGTTTGGCACTGATTGGCATCCATTAGTACAGTATAACACCAATGCCGCCTATGAGTGCCCACCTGTGCCGCCTATCAGTGCCCACCTGTGCCGCCTATCAGTGCCCACATGTGCCGCCTATCAGTGCCCATCCGTGCCACCTATCAGTGCCCACCCATGCCCATCTGTGCCGCCTATCCATGCCCATCTGTGCCACCCATCCATGCCAATCCGTGCCAGCTATCAGTGCCAATTTGTGCCACCTATCAGTGTCCATCCATGTCGCCCATCAGTGCCACCCATCAGTGCCGCCTATCAGTGCCCATCAGTGCCACATATCAGGGTCCATCAATGCCACCTCATCAGTGCCACTTTATTGGTGCCACATCATTGGTGCCCATCAGTGCCGCCTTATCAGTGCCCATCGGTGTAGCCCCATCAGTGCCCATCAGTGAAGGAGAAAACGTACTTATTTACAAAGTTTTGAAACTGAAACAAAAAAAACATATTTTTTTTCAAAATTTTCGGTATTTTTTTATTTGTAGCGCAAAAAATAAAAACTGTAGAGGTGATCAAATACCACCAAAAAAAATCTTTATTTGTGGGAAAAAAATGATAAAAATTTCATTTGAGTACAGTATAGCATGACCGCGCAATTGTCATTCAAAGTGCGACAGCGCTGAAAGCTCAAAATTGGTCTGGGCAGGAAGGTGTTTAAGTGCCCGGTATTGAAGTGGTTAAATTATCCAATAGATTTCGTTCCACTTCACAATTGTGTCCCACTTGTTGGTGATTCTTCACAAAAAATAAAAATTTTATATCTTTATGTTTGAAGCCTGAAATGTGGCAAAAGGTTGAAAAGTTCAAGGGGGCCGAATACTTTCGCAAGGCACTGTATGCATACCAGCTCATTATGCCTTTGCCTTGCAGGTTGCATTTTTTTTTTATATTGCCTTTACTTCCTCTTTAAGCAGAGCTCCCAACAGTCCCTGATTTTGAAGGACTGTCCACGATTTGGAACAAAGTCCCTCTTTCCTCCTCATTTGTCCCTCATTTGGTCTGATCTATATAGTTGTATGTAAAATGCACTTTTTATCTTTCCAAGTGTTTCCCAGAGCTATACCTTTCATCCAATGTCAACATTTCTGCATTTGTACATTTTAAAAGCCAATATAAAGGAATAATAGTGGTAGAAAAGCACTAAAAAACACTTCTCAGTTCACCTAATGATTTTTTTTATAGCTCTCTTATGTCGTGTACACACGACCGGACTTTTCGAGGGACTAGGTCCGATGGACTTTCGGCGGAGGTCCGACGGAGTTTCCGAATGAAGGGCTTGGCCACACACAATCACACCAAAGTCCGATGGATTCGAACGTGATGACGTACGACTGGACTAGAATAAGTTCATAGCCAGTAGCCAATAGCTGCCCTAGCGTCGGTTTTTGTCCGTCGGACCAGCATACACACGAATGGATTTCTCGGTCCGGCGGAGTTCCGGTGGAAAAATTTAAAACATGTTCTATTTCTAAAGTCCGCCGGATTTTTGGCAAGCAAAGGTCCGATGGAGCCCACACAAGATTGAATTGTCCGACGGACTCGTTCCGTCGGACCTTTGCTGTCAAAAAGTCCGGTCGTGTGTACTCGGCATAATAGTTCTTTTTTATAGTTCTCCTTTAAGGGGGCGTGGCAGGAGGTGTGTCCTGTGTCTACCTACTTTTGTTAATAGGTGTCCCTCATTTCCATCTCAAAAAGTTGTGAGTTATGCTTAAGCCTCATACACACGATGAGAATATTGGATGAATGATCATCCATTTTTTTGCATGCTAGCCTCATCAAAAACCAATAAGTTACTAAAGTTACGAAAATTCTCGTCAACATGCGTGGTCTTGGTCTTTGATTTTGTCGGACAAATACTGTACTGTCATTATACTGAGGCAGGTCGGCGCGATCCCGCGAGCCACCGTAGCTGTATGTCGGCTCATTTACGCGGGATAGCAGGCGCGCGTACGCCGCCAGATTCACGCGCGCACACTGCACTGCGGGGTTGCCAATGCTCATAGCCCACGGTCGCAATGACCGCTGGCCACGAGCGATCACAGGCACGAGAGGCGGAACAGGGACGTGTGTGTGTGTGTAGACACACAAATCCCTGTTCTGTTCTGTGAGGAGCGACAGATCTTCATTTCCTAATAGATAGCAACCACGATCTGTCATCCCCTTTAGTCAGTCCCCTCCCCAAACAGTTAGAATACACAGTCAGGGAACACAGTTAACCCCTTGATCGCCCCCTAGTGTTAACCCTTTCCCTACCAGTGGCATTTATACAGTAATCAGTGCATTTTTATAGCACTGATCACTGTATAATTGTCAATCATCCCAAAAATGTGTCAAAAGTGTCCGACGTGTCCACCATAATGTTGCAGTCATGATAAAAATGTCAGATCGCCACTATTACTAGTAAAAAAAATAATAATAATAAAAATGCCATAAATCTATCCCCTATTTTGTAGACGCTATAACTTTTGCGCAAACCAATCAATATTCGCTTATTGCAATTTGTATTACCAAAAATATGTAAAAGAATACATATTGGCCTAAACAGAGAAAAAAATTTGCTTTTTTTAAAAAAAAAATTGGGGATATTTATTATAGCAAAAAGTACAAAATATTGTGTTTTTTTCAAAATTGTCGCTCTTTTTTTGTTTTATAGCGCAAAAAATAAAAAACACAGATATGATCAAATACCACCAAAAGAAAGCTCTATTTGTGGGAAAAAAAGGACGTCAATTTTCTTTGGGTACAGTGTCGCACGACTGCGCAATTGTCATTTAAAGCGACGCAGTGCTGTATCGCAAAAAATGCTCTGGTCATTGAGCAACCAAATCGTCCGGGGCTGAAGTGGTTAAACAAAGATCGTTAGTTCTGGTATTGTACGAGAACATTTTTTGGATAATTTTGCATGAACTGTCGTGATCAGCTCTCGAAAGCTGTGTACTAACAATCAGATTATTGTACGATTGCTTAGAAAGCGGTATTTTTTACCCGATTTTCTCAGCATGTGTTCTAGGCACAACTGGATGACATGTCGTTTGCTAACTCCCTGTGTGTCATAAACTGGCACAATTTGTTTTTTCATAAGACATCTCCACGGTAGGGTCAGAAGATATTCTTTTAACTGGTTCCCATCTGGCCTATAGTCAAAAAACAGCTGGGCAGGACTTTTAGTTGTTCAGGGTGGACGCCATATGACATCCTACTAGAATGGGCCTCTCATGAAGCCACTGCCAATACCATGTGATTGCTGTGACCAATCACAGAGGATGACACGACAATTGTAAACAATTGTAAACAATGGATTTACAATTGCATTGCTAACTGTGATTGGTCATGGTCTGTACCAGTGATCACATGGTACAGACATGGCCAATCAAAGCCCAACTGTACAATGGGATTTGCTGTGGCCAATCACAGCTAATCACAACAAAACACACTGAATGAATCAGTTTCATTCAGCAAAAATAGTTGCTTATGCCAATTCAGAGAAATCAGAAACCAGATGTTAGGTGACTTTAAAAAGCTGAAATCTGATTGGCTTCTATAGTTAGATTTATTTCTCTATACACATCCTTGTTACAATTTCTGTTTTTTATAAAATAAGTCTGAATGGGCATAATCCAAATCTTTACAGCAGTAGCTACTGGAGCATTCTTTGACCAGTCTATCGGTTGCTATGGCGATGTTACTCTGGTGGGGGGAAAGGCTACAAGTTTTCATGAAACCCTAACTGACTAAACATTGAAGTTTTTATTAACTCTAAGAATATTGTATGGCTGATCACAATTTTTGTACAATATTTTTTGGCATTTACCTGATTTAATGAAATGGTGAAATACCACCAAAAGAAAGCTCTATTTGTGGGGAAAAAAGTGACAGCGCTAAAAGCTGAAAATTGGTCTGGGCAGGGGGTGGGGTTTAGGTGTCCAGTAAGCAAGTGGTTAAATAACAAACATGTCATACTTACCTGCTTTGCAGTGGTTTTGCAGCGAGCAGTCCCAATCCTCTTCTTCTTGGGTTCCCTGCCAGCGCTCCTGGCTCCTCCTCCCCCCCCTTCCACAGAATGCTCATGTATGCTCAATCCTGAGCCAATGGCTCCCGCTGCTGTGTCTGGGACAATGAGGGAGAGAGCCGGGAGAGCCTCTGCTTTTGTGCTGCATCGAGGTCGGGCTCAGGAGGTAATTATATAGGGAGGGCTCTGCTTACAGAAGGTTTTTTTAACCTTGCATTAAGGTGAAGAAAAAAACCTTCTGGCTTTAGAACAACATTAAGACCAAAAAAAATAGTTACCACTAGATTTAGTTTAAAGTTAAACTTCAGGCAAATACAAAAGACAGGAATGAATGCAGCTCTGTATTCATTAATACTTAAGTAAATGTACTTAAAGTGGTTGTAAAGGCACAAGGTAAAAAACCTTCTGTCTGCAGCAGCCCTCCTAATACTAACATGAGCCCCCCTCTTGACCCAGCGATGTCCACAAGAGCCCTGCCTCTCGCACTCCTGATTGGCTTTTGGCAGCAGTGGGAGGCATTGGCTCTCACCGCTGTCAATCACAGCCAGTAAGCCCATGGGCGTAGCATAAGGGGTTGCAGGGGTCACAATCGCAACCCCGCTTCTAGCTCCAGGGGGCCCCTGCAGCCTCCCTGTCATATCCTCCACAAAATCCAGCTCCGATCTGCCCTAGGGCCCCACAGCCATGCTCCAATACTGGGCTTCTACTTTGTCTTCCACAGTCCACACCCCTCTGTTCTCATTGGCTGGGGAGAAGCTGTGATCCATTTCCTGAATGGAGAGGAGTATGAAGTGAGAACAGCCCAGGATGGGGAAGTGTCTGTGCTGTGTCTTGGCAACATGAGCTCAGAGAGGCAAGAGGAGGAGAGTGCCATCCTGTAGCCACGATGGGACCGATGTCACTGGTGAGGTATGACACTGATTAGTGTCCCCTAGTCACTAGCTGGGATTCTCTGTACCCCCCACCCGGGGATATCCACTTACCCCACCTTACAACTGGGGAAAAGACCTTCCCCCAACACCTGCCAACACTGACAAAGAAACCTTCAGAAATTGTTAAAACAAATCCCTTAACATCTCCTGAGGGGCCACTGAGGGGCTGAAGGCTCCAGATTTTGTGTCACATGGCTTTGCCCCCCCAGATCTAAGTTGCGCCCCCCCCCAAAGCCCCCTGACCGCCCCCTCCATCCTGGATGCTATGCCTGCTGCTAAGCTTCTTTCCCAGTACAGCACTCTATACTGCTGCTCCTCCTCCGCAGGGCTGAAATCACATTTCTTTACAACACAGCCAGTCAGCCACGATCTTCACAGGGTGTATCTGCCTACTGCAACTACACTGCTGTTCCGAGCAGAGAATTTCACAGACCAGAATAGCAACCTAAAAGCCAGATATACCCTGTGAAGGCTGACAGACTGTGTGTAAAGGAATGTGATTCCAGCCCCGTGTAGTTTGGGGAGAGGAGCTGTATACAGTGCTGGGAAAGGGAAAGGAGCTCTGCTAAGTGACCCGCCAAGGGTCCCTGTCCTCTGATTCTTCAGCGGTGATCCCTGTCCTCTGATGTAAAGAGGAACTCTGGAAACTCAAAACTCTTAAGCCACTATGAGTATCTTGGCGTGCGGGGGGGGGTGTATCTGCACGCACGGTGGAAGTGGTGGGTGGTAGTGGGTGGGGGGCCATGTCAACTTTTGCATCGGGGCCCACAAGCTTCAAGCTACTCTTCTAGGTAAGCCAATCAGGAGATGAAGGGGGGGCCAAGCCGTGGCTGTGTCTGAATGGACACACAGAGCAGCAGCTCGACTCTGTTGCCCCGTAGTAAGCTGCTTGCTGTGGGGGGTACTCAACATAAGGGAGGGGACAGCAATGCTGGCGAGGGACCCGAGAAGAGGAGGAAAATGTGCTTCATTTTTTAAAAGTCTTGCTTGGTGCATCTTTGGTGCACAGTTTAAAAAACACACAAAAAACACACCTTTCCTTTCAGTCAATGGAAAAACACCACAAATTTTTTTAGTTCGTCTTTTGAGTCGCATGTCAATTTTTTTTTTCCAGGTGACCAAGGATGAAAACACATGCGACATTACAAATGCACTAAAAACATGATCTGTTTTAAAAAAAAATGCATATCACTTGTGTGAACGGGCCCTAAACCAATTTGTAAACATTTGATCAGTTTATATATACATAAGTAGCTAAACATATATGGATTGGGCCAGTATGTTGAAAGGCGACATAATATTCAAAATGTACAGACACAACTTCTCCTCCTTAAGCTATAAGAAAATAATGAGAACATTTTGAAGATATGGGGCTTTATGGGTGCATTTCAACGCAAAAATCAGACAAAGGAGTATGTAAAAATATACAAAATATTATATTATTATATATATATATTATATATATTATATTATAAAATGAACAATATCCTAAAACCAATGCATGCAATACAGTCATAGCCATAGGTGTGCGCAAACATCCTATTATTGACAATAGTTTACTGTAATCGCATTCATGTTTTCATCACGGTCATATTTGTGACATGTTTCGCCATATGGCTTACTCAGGAAAGAATGTGAAGATTTGTTTATTGAGTATGAAGACCTAAAGTCAAACAACTATAAATGTGTCTTCATACTTAATAAACAAATCTTCACGTTCTTTTTTACGAGGAAACTGTACTGTATTGCACGCATTGGTTTTTTGATATTGTTCATTTTATAATGAATATGGATATATTTTTACATACTCCTCTGAGTGATTTTTGTGTTGAAATGCACCCATATCTCAAAAATGTTCTTTCTATTTCTAAAGGGATGTTGGTGCCATATTTTTTGTAGATTTTGATGCCGGCCTCTGTCCATATAGTTGACTATAAGAACATTATGTAACAGGCAGACTTCTCCTCCCCCTTTCTTATCTCTCTCACTGCCTCTGATCAGCATAATAACACATGATGTGCACTTACATATCTATACAGTAACGGTCTTCATTCACAAAATAAGCAAGATGACTCACACTATAAATATGATTATTTATCAACATATACAAAGTGCCAAAAAAAATAGCATTGTGTTTAATATCCTAACAAGCCGAAGAATGGAAGCCTGCACCAAAATAAATATGTCAGCTGAGCTACTGTGCTTTCTTCTAAAAATGTTGCTCTGATGTCAGTGCTTCTTAGGTACCAATAAGGAAAAGCATGCTGCCAGAGAAGTCACAACACCATACCTGAATACTTGCTCTAGATCAGTGACTCGGAGAGTATTAGATTGACATGACAGCCAAGCAACTAACATTTGTAATAGTCAGCCCTAATAACTCTCTCACTACAGGTTTCATTCCAAGAAGAAGAAGAGCCATAGACATAGTCTCCATCCTCCAGACAAACTGGCCAGGAGATCCAAAACAATCAGGTCCACGTCCTCTCCCTGCAACAGGAGCTCCACCGGCAGCACCATGACCGGGGCCACGTCCCTTATTTGACGTTCTCCTCATATTTCTCAAATTTAGGATCTTGCCCTAAATGGGTGTTTTTTTTGAATAGCAGAATAGAAGAACAGTATCTAAAGGGTGTATCTCACACATACAGATATGCAGGAAACACTGCAAAATATATATTTTTGCCCTAAATAGGTGTTTTTAGAATAGCAGAATAGAGCAACAGTATCTAAACGGTGTATCTCACACGTACAGATATAAAGTAAATGCTATTTAAAAAACATATTTTTGCCCTAAATTATTTTTTTTGGAATAGCAGAATAGAAGAACAGTATCTAAAGTGTGTATCTCACATGTACAGATATGCAGGAAACACAGTAAAATATGTATTTTGGCCCTAAATGAGTGTTTTTAGAATAGCAGAATAGAGCAACAGTATCTAAACGGTGTATCTCACACGTACAGATATGCAGAAAATGCACCAAAAAATAATTTTGCCCTAAAAAAAAATTCTTGGAATAGCAGAATAGAACAACAGTATCTAAAGTGTGTATCTCACACGTACAGATATGCAGGAAACACTGCAAAATATTTGTTTTTGCCCTAAATGGGTGTTTTTAGAATAGCAGAATAGAGAAACAGTATCTAAAGGGTGTATCTCACACGTACAGATATGCAGAAAACACACCAAAAAAAAAAATGTTTTGCTCTAAATTCTTTTTTTTGCAATAGCAGAATAGAAGAATAGTATCTAAAGTGTGTATCTCACACGTACAGATATGCAGGAAACACAGTAAAATATGTATTTTGGCCCTAAATTAGTGTTTTGAGAATAGCAGAATAGAGCAACAGTATCTAAACGGTGTATCTCACACGTACAGATATGCAGAAAATGCACCAAAAAATAATTTTGCCCTAAAAAAAAATTCTTGGAATAGCAGAATAGAAGAACAGTATCTAAAGTATGTTTCTCACACGTACAGATATGAAGGAAACACTGCAAAATATTAGTTTTTGCCCTAAATGGGTGTTTTTAGAATAGCAGAATAGAGAAACAGTATCTAAAGGGTGTATCTCACATGTACAGATATGAAGAAAACACACCAAAAAAAAGAATTTTGCTCTAAATTCTTTTTTTTGGAATAGCAGAATAGAAGAATAGTATCTAAAGTGTGTATCTCACATGTACAGATATGCAGGAAACACTGTAAAATATGTATTTTGGCCCTAAATGGGTGTTTTTAGAATAGCAGAATAGAGCAACAGTATCTAAAGGGTGTATCTCACATGTACAGATATGCAGTAAATGCTATTAAAAAAAAAGGTGTATCTCACAGTAACATATGCAGTGCTGGTGCACTGAGCTTGCATAAAATGCCTGCCAACGCAAACCTAACTAACAGACAGATAAAAGTTATATTTTCTCTGGAACTGGGCTCAGGGCAGTGTAAAAAGAATGTGCACTGCACCCACACAAGAAAATCAAGGTAGATCGTTGAGTAATTAGATTTCTGAAGCAGGACTCCTATCTAATTCTCTCCCTCAAATAAGCAGCAGCAGCAACCTTTCCCTACAGTATCTATCTTTTTTCTGGCACTGGGCTCAGGGCAGTGTAAAAATATTGTGCACTGCACTCACACAAGAAAATCAAGGTAGATCTTTGAGTAATTAGATTTATGAAGAAGGACTCCTATCTAATTCTCTCCCTCAAAGCAGCAGCAGCAACCTTTCCCTACACTATCTAAAGCAGAGTGACATGTTGTGCTATGTGCCTCTAGCTTATATATAGGCTGGGTCACATGCTGCACTGGCCAATCACAGCCATGCCCAATAAGCGTAAATTGATTGGTTTGCACAAAAGTTATAGCGTCTACAAACTATGGGATATTTTTATGTAATTGTTTTTTATTTATTTTTTTACTAGTAAAAATCGATTAGCAATTTTTAGTGGGAGTGCGACATTGTAGTGGACAAATCAGACACCTAACTGACACTTTTTGGGGACCAGTGACATTATTACAGTGATCAGTGCTAAAAAAAAAATGCACTGTTACTGTATTAATGACACTGACAGGGAAGGGGTTAACATCAGGGGTGATCAAAGGGTTAAGTATGTCCCTAGGGGGTGCTTACTATATATCTTGGTCTATCTACTTTCCAAAAAGGGGTAATTTTGACTGTATTTGTACTGTCCTGGCATTTCAGGGCCTCAATAAATGAGATACTGTAAGCAGTCAGTGCATCAGGACTAATCCATTTTCATATACAGTGTGTATATATATATATATATATATATATATATATATTACCATAATTTGAAGGCTCTATAACTTTCACACAGACTAAATAACATACACTGATTTGGGTTATTTTTACCAAAGAACTAAACATTTCAGATTATGACTCACTTGCTGCTTTTGCATCTGCAACATAATTCTTGTTTTTTACTTAAGTAGGTGAACTATTTAGGTTTGTTTAAGCCGGGGGTCTCCAAACTGCGGCCCGCTGGCCAGATGTGGCCTTTTGCCTGCCTTTATCCAGCCTTTGGGGCACTATTCCTGTCATTGATATGAGGCATTATTCTTTCTACTGACACCAACAATGAGGCACCATTCTTTCCACTGACACCAACAATGAGGCACCATTTTTTCCACTGACACCAACAATGAGGCACCATTCTTTCCACTGACACCAACAATGAGGCACCATTCTTTCCACTGACACCAACAGTGGGGCATACTTCTTTCTACTCATATAAATGTTGGAACCCTTTTTCTCCCACTGACAACACCACTAACACACTATTCCTTCCACTGATAAGGGGACTATTCCTTTCACTGGCACCAACAATGGGGCACTGTTCCTCCCACTGGCACCAACGATGGGGCACGATTCCTCCCACTTTCACCAAAGATGGGACACTATTCCTTCTACTGATGCCAATGATGGAGCACTATTGCTCCCACTGACACCAATGAGACGCACTATTCCTCCCACTGGCATCAACAATGGGCCACTATTCCTCCCACTGGCACCAATGATGGGGCACGATTCCTCCCAATTTCACCAACGATGGGACATGATTCCTCCCTCTGTCACTAATGATAGGGCTCGATTCCTCCCACTGGCACCAATAACAGGGCACGATTCCTCCCACTGACACCAATGATGGGGCACTATTCCTTAGACTAACATCAAGGATGGGGCACTATTCCGCCCACTGACACCAGTGAGGGGCCACTGTTCCTCCCACTAAGACCAATAATGAGGCACTATTCCTCCCAATAATACCAATGATGGGGCATTATTCCTCCTCCTATTGACCAGAGACACTATGTTTTTTTTTTTTACTTTCACTGTTTACCAAGCTCCGGCATTTTCTACTCCCCCGGCCACAGTCCAGCCCTCCTATAGTCTGAAGGGAGATTGCTGTACCAACATCTATGGTTTGGGTATTACATTTTGGGTTTTGGGTTTAATACCCCTTCAAGCCTCTCTGGGATTACTTGTATAGCAGTTAAAGTCTGAAAGATTGGTTGAAACAAAATACCTTCAGAAACCACATTCATAGCATGCATAACATGATAACATGACTTCTGTTTTTTTTTATTATTATTATTTTTATTTTTTTTAAAGCGGTTCTTCATCCTAAAGGGGAAGTTCCGCTAATCTGATCCCTCCCCCCCTCCGGTGCCACAAGCGGCACCTTTCAGGGGGGAGGGGGGTGCAGCTACCTGGATAGTCCAGGTATCTGCACCCACTTCCGGGCAGACCGCAACAGACCCCCGCAGACGCCCCCCCCCCCCCTGCTGTGTTCTGGGAAATACACAGTTCCCAGGACACAGCGGGGGATCTGAAGAGACGCACAGCGTGACTCGCGCATGCGCAGTAGGGAACCGGGCAGTGAAGCTGCCATGCTTCACTTCCCGATTCCCTGACAGAGGATGGCGGCAGTGGCAGCAGCGAGACGAGCGATCGCTCGTCATCTGCCGCCGACATCGCTGGACCCTGGGACAGGTAAGTGTGATTTTATTAAAAGTCAGCAGCTGCAATATTAGTAGTTGCTGGCTTTTAATATTTTTTTTTAGGTGCAGAACCGCTTTAAGTAAAGACTTAGTATTTTATAGGGAACTTGAAGTTAAAGTGGTTGTAAGGCAGAAGGTTTTTTTATCTTAATGCATTCTTTAATGCATTCGTGGCACAGGGTTTTGTGGCTGGGTGGTGGGGTTGTGTGGCGGGGGGTAGGCTCACTTGCTGGTTGCTGCCTGGCTTACTAGTGCCCATCAATGCTGACCACTAAACTCACCTGCCTGACACACTGACCATTACACTGACCTACCTACCTGACATACATACACTGACAGTAGTGACATGCATACACTTACCTACCTACCTGACATTGCACTGACCTACCTACCTGACATACACACACTCACCGACCGACCTACCTGACATAAATACACTCACCGACCTACCTACCTGACATACATACAAAAACTGACCTACCTACCTGACATACATTCACTGACCGACCTACTTACCTGACATACATACACTGACCTACCTACCTGACATACATACACTGACCTACCTACCTGACCAGGAGGCAGACTTCATGTGTCCTGCAGCAGCTCAGCTCAGCCGTGGTGTGTGGTGCGCCAATCAATATCACAGCAGGCAGACAGCTAGAGAAGGAGAGGAGAGCCACCCGCCCGAGCGCCAAGCGGGGATCTCACAGTATTGTGGCGTGGCGGCCGCTTTGTAATTCCCACCTTCTGGAGCCTGCAGAGCTTATGATGGACGTCACATGTCCCGTGGTCCCGGCATTGGACCACTGGGACATCTATCATAGGCGCTGCAGGCTCCATAAGGCGGGACCTGCTATGTCACTCGGCGGCGCTCGGGATAAGATCGGTCCCTGCTCGGGGCTAACAATGAAATGGTGCATGCCTGATACCCGAGGATTTTTGGGGACTCATTTGGGTCTCCAGCCCCCCACCCCCCATGCCACTGTCTTTTTTGCACGGTACTATAACCATACACTATTTAGCGGTAGGTAGGATCTTGCTTATTGCCCATTTTAAAAGTGCTAAACCGGGCTCATTTTCAGACTATGAAAGAGCCCTGGGGCCATCAAAAAAATAAAAAATACAGAATTATGTTTTTGAAAAAAAAACATTTCTGAATTCTGAGTTTGAAAGTCAGAATTCTGAGATTAAAAGTCAGAATTCTGAGTTTGAAAGTCAGAATTCTGAGATTCAAAGTCAGAATTCTGAGATTCAGTCAGAATTCTGAGTTTGAAAGTCAGAATTCTGAGATTCAAAGTCAGAATTCTGAGTTTGAAAGTCAGAATTCTGAGATTCAGTCAGAATTCGGAGTTTGAAAGTCAGAATTCTGAGATTAAACGTCAGAATTCTGTGTTTGAAAGTCAGAATTCTGAGATTCAAAGTCATAATTCTGAGTTTGAAAGTCAGAATTCTGAGTTTGAAAGTCAGAATTCTGTGTTTGAAAGTCAGAATTCTGAGATTCAAAGTCATAATTCTGAGTTTGAAAGTCAGAATTCTGAGTTTGAAAGTCAGAATTCTGAGTTTGAAAGTCAGAATTCTGAGATTCAAAGTCAGAATTCTGAGTTTGAAAGTCAGAATTCTGAGATTCAAAGTCAGAATTCTGAGATTCAAAGTCAGAATTCTGAGTTTATAAATATAGTAGTCTCTATTAAGAAGATTTTAGGACCAATGAGCAATAATGTAGTAACACCCACAGACCATCATTCTGCAGACATACATGTCTTCTGCTCTATATATGGATATGTAAATGTATCTTAGTTACAGCACATAGTATAGGGAAACAGGCAGTGCTGGGTTCTCTGGTTCCTCTACTGTATTAATAGTTTCCTCTTTTTGCTGTCTTATCCTTCTTCTCTGTCATCTGCTCCAACAAGAAGAGCCATGCTGGAAACGTGTGTATTGTGTGTGAGTGGGGGGGACACAGCTTCCATAGATAACAAATGGCCAGCACAGCTCTGCACCCCAACTTGTAGGAAACATTGCACTATTGTCCCTACATGAGGGAATTGTGAATGGCTAGAAGGCAGCAGGACAATGTGTTTTATGGTCATAACGGATTGATAATGACAATTACTTGTCTGAACTAACAGAGTTGCTTCACCAACAATTAACCTCATATTAAACATAAAAGCAAGCTCAACAAGCTAAGAGTTAGGCCGCGTACACACGGGCGGATTGTCTGGCCAACTAAGTTCGTCAGACAATCCGACAGACAGTCCGTTCAAAATTTGCATGAACGGACTTGACCACACACGATGAGCAGACAGTCCGCTGAAAGCGTGCGCGATGACGTCTACAGCACGTACGACGGGACTAGAAAAACGACGTCCTATACACTGCAATGCAACCTTCGGCCGTGTAAATCCTTTCTGAGCATGCGCCATACTTAGTCCGTCCAACTTGCCTACACACGAGCGGACTGTCCGCTGAAACCAAGTTTGAACGGACAAAATTTCGGAAATTCCGTAAGACTTTGTTCGTCAGACAGTCCGCTGAAAAAGTCCGCTGAAGCCCACACACGAGCGGACTGTCCGCTGAAACACTGTTCAGCGGACTAAGTTGGACAGACAATCCGCCCGTGTGTACGCGGCCTTAGTATGGTGGTTAGAGCAGCAGGTTTTTATAGGTGAAATCAAGGGTTCCGATCCAGATGAGAGTGTTTGTATTTATATTTATCAATATATCAAAAATGATTTCAAGGTATATTAACAAAGACACATTGATATATGGCGCACACAAAGTTGTAGTATATGCTGGCTACTATAAATTAGAGAGTAGAGATTTAGAAGAAAAAACTGTGTATACATTAGGGTGATCAGATGGGAGTATCAGGGGGTCATCTTCAGTTTCCTCCAGGGGCAGGTCACAATTTCAGAACAGATCGATCGTAGCAATTACTTGTCTGGACTAGTACATAATCTCATATGAAACATAAAAAGCACTAACTGAGATTCTTTAAGTGATAGTATAGTGGTTAGAGTGACAAACTCAGATTGTTTAAGCTGTGTGTTCTAGTCCAGGTCAGAACACATTTTATTAGTTATATATATATTTTCAATATATTGATTTTATATTAAACTTATTTTAAATTATGAGTTAGTGAGGGCTTAAATTGTATTTTATTGATATATCCAAATTGATTTCAAGGTATATTAACAAAGACATATTGATACAATTGTTATAAATGCTGATACTATAAGACCCCTTTCACACTGGGGCGCTTTGCAGGTGATGCAGCACTAAAAATAGCGCCTGCAAAGCGCCCTGAAAGAGCCGCTGCTGTGTCTCCAATGTGAAAGCCCCCGAGGGCTCTCTCACTGGAGCGGTGCGCTGGCAGTCCACTAAAAAAAGTCCTGCTAGCAGCATCTTTGGAGCGGTGAAGGAGCGGTGTGTACACCGCTCCTTCACCTCTCCTGCCCATTGAAATCAATAGGGCAGCACGGCTATACAGCGTCTGATAGTGATTCCCATGATCTGATATATGGACTATATATTTAGCTACACAGAGCACGGATTACAAAAAATGGATTGATGTTAAAATAATTGCGTGGCAGTTATTTGTAATTAGCGCTGCTTGAATCTGTTTTTATAGATTTGTGTTAATTTAGTAATGATCTGCTGTAATCTCTAGCAATACTGATGTGCACTAACCTCTAGCAACCAATCAGTGAGCGTTAAGGATGTGCAGTAACCTCTAGCAACCACTCAGCAAGCAGAAATGATGTGCAGTAACCTCTAGCAACCATTTAATCAGTGGCAATGATGTGCTGCAACCTCTGGCAACCAATCACAATAGCTACCTGATCTGCTGCAGTAAACTGATTCTTGAGTCTAGCTGCTATCCATTGTATTTCTTAGGTGGGGGGCCCCAAGAAAATGTTTGCCCAGGGTCCAATGAATAGTAGAGACAGCCCTGGTAGTGGCAGTGCAGAGCAGGTCATGAGCTGTATGTACTGGCAGTGTCAGGGCAGTCATTCAACACAATGTAGTGACAGGGTAGTGAGCAGTGTGTTATAGCATTTCTGTTCAATCAGCATTATATGATGGCAATGCAGACATCCCAGGTCTCCTGCATTTAATGGCGGGCTGACAGACACCCATGAGCGCGGCATGATCTCCCGGCTGTCAACCGCAGCAGCCCGAGCCACCCCCTCCTCCGGGCCAGGGGTGGCAGCAGCTTCGCTATGGGGATCGATTGTACGAAAGCAGGTGCAGCACGGTGACTTCCCATGTGTCCCAGACTGTTACTCTGCCCTCCTCTCGTAACCCCCCAGCTCCCCCAATCACTGAGCGCCCACCCTCTGCCAGTCCAGCTCAGAGAAAATTAGGAAGCCAGGGCAGCCAATGGAAGGTGAGCAGCAGCTGTGTGAAAATTACCCTGCATCGGTGGTGTCACTGGATGGAAAAAAATGACCCTGCATCGGTGGTGTCACTGGATGGAAAAAAATGACCCTGCATCGGTGGTGTCACTGGATGGAAAAAATGACCCGGCATCGGTGGTGTCACTGAATGGAAAAAATGATCCTGTATCGGTGGTATCATTAGCTGGAAAAAATTTCCCCATGTCAACGGTGTAGCTAAGAGGAAAATGGCGCTGCCTCAGTGTCCGTGGGGATAAACTACAGCCAATCAGTGAAGGGGAGATATCGGCGCGTGCATGTACATTGTAGTACACACACACAGATTACCTTTATAGTGCAGAGCCCAGGGCTGAGTCGTGAGACATGGTGGTTATCATGCAGCTTCCAGGGACAGTCTTCTGATTTGTAAAAAAAATCCCTACTCTCTAATTTAAGCCCCTTTCACACTGGGGTGGTGGGTGTGTCGGCGGTAAAACACTGCTATTTTTAGCGGTGCTTTACTGCCAATTCACTGCTCCAAAGATGCTGCTAGCAGGACTTTTTTTAGTGGACTGCCAGCGCACCGCTCCAGTGAGAGAGCCCTCGGGGGCTTTCACATTGGAGACACAGCAGCGGCTCTTTCAGGGAGCTTTGCAGGCACTATTTTTAGTGCTGTATCACCTGCAAAGCGCCCCAGTGTGAAAGGGGTCTTATAGTAGTCAGCATATAAAACAATTGTATCAATATGTCTTTGTTAATATACCGTACCTTGAAATCAATTTGGATATATCAATAAAATACAATTTAAGCCCTCACTAAGGCTCGGTTCACACAGGGGCGACTTGTCCAGGCGACTTTGCCGCCTGACAAGTCGCGCTCCGTTCTGTACTATGGAACCGTTCAAATAGGAGCGACTCAAGTCGCTCCGACTTAGAAAAAAGGTTCCTGTACTATTTTGGGGCGACTTCAGGCGACTTGCATTGACTTCTATACAGAAGTCATTTTGCAAGTCGCCGCTGATCGTGTACAGGTCGCGGCGCTGCAAGTCGTGCCGCCCCTGTGTGAACCGAGCCTAACTCATACTTTAAAATAAGTTTAATATAAAATCAATATATTGAAAATATATATATAACTAATAAAATGTGTTCTAATCTGGACTACAACCCACAGCTTAAACAATCTGAGTTTGTCACTCTAACCACTATACTATCACTTAAAGAATCTCAGTTAGTGCTTTTTATGTTTCATATGAGATTATGTACTAGTCCAGACAAGTAATTGCTACGATCGATCTGTTCTGAAATTGTGACCTGCCCCTGGAGGAAACTGAAGATGACCCCCTGATACTCCCATCTGATCACCCTAATATATACACAGTTTTTTCTTCTAAATCTCTACTCTCTAATTTATAGTAGCCAGCATATACTACAACTTTGTGTGCGCCATATATCAGTGTGTCTTTGTTAATATACCTTGAAATCATTTTTGATATAGTGATAAAATACAATTTAAGCCCTCGCTATCTCATATTTAAAAAAAATATAAATACAAACACTGTCATCTGGATCGGAACCCTTGATTTCACCTATAAAAATCTGCTGCTCTAACCACCATACTAACTCTTAGCTTGCTGAGCTTGCTTTTATGTTTAATATGAGATTAATTGTTGGTGAAGCAACTCTGTTAGTTCAGACAAGTAATTGTCATTATGAATCCGTTATGACCATAAAACACATTGTCCTGCTGCCTTCTAGCCATTCACAATTCCCTCATGTAGGGACAATAGTGCAATGTTTCCTACAAGTTGGGGTGCAGAGCTGTGCTGGCCATTTGTTATCTATGGAAGCTGTGTCCCCCCCACTCACACACAATACACATGTTTCCAGCATGGCTCTTCTTGTTGGAGCAGATGACAGAGAAGAAGGATAAGACAGCAAAAAGAGGAAACTATTAATACAGTAGAGGAACCAGAGAACCCAGCACTGCCTGCTTCCCTATACTGTGTGCTGTAACTAAGATACATTTACATATCCATATATAGAGCAGAAGACATGTATGTCTGCAGAATGATGGTCTGTGGGTGTTACTACATTATTGCTCATTGGTCCTAAAATCTTCTTAATAGGCACTACTATATTTATAAACTCAGAATTCTGACTTTGAATCTCAGAATTCTGACTTTCAAACTCAGAATTCTGACTTTTAAGCTCAGAATTCTGACTTTCAAACTCAGAATTCTGAATTTTTTTTTTTTTCAAAAACATAATTCTGTATTATTTTTTTTATTTTTTTTTGATGGCCCTAGGGCTCTTCCATATCAGACAGGTAACCTCATAGGCCAGAAGAAGAGGGTGCGGGATGTGGTTTAGCCGATGTCATAAGCTTGTCAAGATAATTGCACTGGATTTTGGGATTTTCCAGGCTATACATGAAATGTGAGCACAATGCAGGTGCCCCCAACTATTTGCTTTTCTCCACAGCTGCCTTTCTGTGCAGTATTCCTGTAACTGTAATTTTCATGTGCGAACAACATAGACATATCTCCCACCTTTCTGGGATGGAAATGAACAGGAGGGAGGGGTAAAATGAAGTAGGCATAGGACACACCCCCCACCACGCCCCTTAAAAGAGAATTGTACAAAAAAATTATTGGTTGAATCCACAAGTGCTTTTTATCATTACTATTCCTTTATATTGGCTTTTGGCATTTACAAATGCGGCAATTTAGAAATTGGATAAGAGGTTGTTTAGGATTGGAAAAAAATAATAATAATTGAAAGAAAAGTAGTGCATTTTATATACAACTGTACATATCGGACCAAAATGAGGGACAAATGAGGAGGAAAGAGGGACAGAGGGACATTGTTCTGAATGAGGGACAGTCCCTCAAAATCAGGGACAGTTGGGAGCTATGCATAGAGCAAAAGTCTGCACAGAAAACTTACATAATTGTCAGCTAATTCTGTTTATTTAAGCTTTGATTACTTTTACATAATGCATAGTACCTTTAATGCTAAAAATAATGCTGAAACTTAAATTAGACTATAAAAAATAAACTAATGATCAGATACAATGTTTTATGTTCATTAAAACCCCAAACAAATAACATTTCATTGACTTTCGTTGACTTTAATTTTTAGTATGTAAAACCAAACATCAGCACTAGAGGGCAGCAAACCTTCATTTTATAGCTGTACTCACTGCAGCAAGATTACAATTAAATAATATGAGGGTGTGTAGGCTGCTTTCTTCCACATAATTGTATTTATAGAAGTGATGTTATGAACATTTGTTGTCTGCCTTTCTTTTCCTTAATGTTTTAAAGTAGACCAGGAGGTAAAGGCAACAATAGCTTGTACAAGTTAATATAAATATAATAAGTAATACAGTATACGCAGAAAATGGCTGAAGGCAAACAAAATATTTAAAGTGGTTGTAAACCCTTACAACCAACTTTGACCTACAGGTAAGCCTAGATTAAGACTTACCTGTAGGTCCAAGAAATATCTCCTAAACCTACATGGTTTAGGAGATATTTGCTGAAAGACAGGCATCGCTGTCTACAGCGCATGCGCCGTAGACAGCGGCGCGCAGGCGCACTGAGCGCGCCACAGTTAACAGCGATATGCAGCAAGTGGCGGCTCCCGCGCGCATGCGCAGGAGTGGAGTCATCACGGCTCCGACGAATGACAGCGCCGGAGCAGCGAGACCCACCAAGAAGATGGAGGCTCCGGACTACAGGGGACAGCGGTGACTTGGCTGGCTCCTGTGTCAGGTTAGTGACACATAATGGACTATTATGCGATGCATAGTAGTCCATTATGCTTTACCTTTGCAGGGAATCAAAGAGGAAGTAAACCCATCAGGGTTTACTTCCTCTTTAAGTAACAAACTGTAATCCAGGGTACTACTGGCAACTAGATACATGACTTTTGCCAAAGCATTTCTAGTGTAATGTCTGTAGACAGAGAAGCTCACTGTTGAGGAAAGGCTGGGTGTAGGTGAGAGGGGGGTACTTTTTTTTTTCATGAACGGTATCTATATGCATCCTCTGTGCAGTCCTCTGTTTTGTAAAATAATGCTTACTTTTCAAGCTGTTTATTTTATTGTCCCCTCTTCTCCCCCAACAAATGGCAAGATGTACTGAGCGTTCACTGCGCAGCTCTGGAAACTGACGAACGAGAACTGAGCTTCGCAGCTCAGCATTCTATAAGAGTGAAAGAGAGTAGACTGCACATGTGTGGGCAGGGAACCTAGTGCTCCTTTGTGAGCTTCATCCAATGCTTTGTACATACTTCCTCCTGCATGGCAAAGAGGGGAGAACAACGGAATAAGCAACTGAAAAAGTAATCATTCTATTCTAAATGGGAGCACAGCATATTAATGTATCGAGGATGCTGTAATGCATAGGCATGTTTTTGGCAAAAGTCTTTAACCCTTTAACTTGCACATAAACAATCCTACCAACTACTGTTAAACTAATCCAACAGACTCTGCCAGAGATCTTTCTTGAAGGGGTTCTGAATAGTTTTATGCCGCGTCCACATGACCGGTTTTCCCGTCTGAATAAACGCTGAAGGTTTTTTCCGACGGAGTTCAGCTGAAACTGTATTGCGTACACACGATCACACCAAAGTCCGATCGTCAAGAACAAGGTGACGTACAACACGTACGACGGGACTAGAAAAAGGAAGTTAGCCTCCGACTCGTACTTGCTTCAGAGCATGCGCCGTTTTTGGTCTGTTGGAACAGCATACAGAAGAGCGGTTTTCCCGATAGGAATTGGTTCCATCAGAAATATTTAAGACATGTTCTATTTCTAGGTCCGTCAGATTTTTCGGGAAAAAAAAAGTCAGATGAGGCACATACACACGATCGGAATATACGAGGAAAAGCTTCAGTCTGACTTTTTCTGTCGGACATTTCGCTCGTGTGTACGCGGCATTAGGCCAGCCAACTCTTGATGGGTTTTTGTGGAAAAATAGTATTACAATTAGTTAAGAAAGACCTATCTAGCTGTTCCCTTAGGTCAGGTGAAGGAACAGAGCTGGTGACAGTTGCAACCAACACTAGGACTTCCGTGAGCTTATTGATCTAGAAAAAAAAGCACAATACGCAGTTTACACAAAAACATTTTTTTAATGGAAAGCCCTTTCTGCATGACTATGGATAGCTAAGCATGGACTGCCGTAGGGATTTGAACAAGGTCTAAAGTGAGAACTACTGTTTGAGTATTCTGAGCTCTCACTTACTCTGTATGAAACTTCTTGTCATATAATAAAATATAAAAAAAGCAATCATTTATGCCGCGTACACACTACGCCGGACAATTCGATCGTGTGAGGGCTCCAGGAAGTAGTTTTGACTCAAAATGTATTGACTTATGCCGCGTACACACGACCGGACTTTTCGAGGGACTAGGTCCGACGGACTTTCGGCAGAGTTCTGACGGAGTTCTGACGGACTTTCCGAATTAACAGACTTGGCCACACACAATCACACCAAAGTCCGACAGATTCGAACGTGATGACGTACAACCGGACTAGAATAAGGAAGTTCATAGCCAGTAGCCAATAGCTGCCCTTGCGTCGGTTTTTGTCCGTCGGACTAGCATACACACGAACGGATTTCTCGGTAGGAACTGGGTCCGGTGGAGTTCCGGCGGAAAAAATTTGAAACATGTTCCATTTCTAAAGTCTGTCGGATTTTTGCAAATCAAAAGTCCGCTGCAGCCCACACACGATTGAATAGTCCGCCGGAATCGTTCCGTCTGACCTTTGATGTCGAAAAGTCTGGTCGTCTGTACGTGGCATAAGAATGACGCATGCTCAGAAGCAAGTACGAGATAGAGGCTATTGGCTACTGGCTATTGAACTTCCTTTTTCTAGTCCCGTCGTACGTGCTGTACGTCATTGCGTCAGAAATCGCCGGACTTTCGGAGCGCCCGTGTGTGGCCAAGTCCGTTCGTTATAAAGTCCGGCAGATTGTTTGCCGGACCAATTCCGCCGGACAATTCGATCGCGTGTACGCGGCAAAAGACTACCAGCCCATTTGTTAGTCCTGGAAGCTCAAGTTTGTACATGAGATTGTCCTCCACCATCTATAATCAAGATATCGTCAAACGATCTAAGAAGAGACAGTCTCTATTATATTAGCACTTATAAGGAGCACATGAATTTGTGTTTCCAAGTGTAAGAAAAAAATCAAACAGCTATAAACCTGGAATTCAGAAAAATGACTGTTTATTTGAATGTATTTTATTTGTGTTAAGATGGACATAGGCAGCGCCAATGTGATAACTGTGTTATATTTAGCTTAAGCTCTGTGTGTACGTTTTAAGCAAGTAAGATCTTGCCTGATCCAAGTAGAGCATGGGCAAGCATAATTGGCCCATGAGTGTTCCAAGTAACCAAATGCCAGTTATTGCCTGCAGATGCTTTGTTTGATCTACTAAATACCTTAAATGTATAACTGGGTATTGTCTGAGGTCTTACTGAAAGTGATTCAGCAACCGACACATTCCAGGTGGCTTGGCAACCTTCACCTGCAATGTCCAAATATTTTTACGTTTTACCCAATACAGTTTTTACTTTGCCCTATGAGTACAGTAAAACCTTGGATTACAAGTATAATTTGTTCCTGAAACATGCTTGTAATCCAAAGCACTCGTCGTCAGGGGCGTAACTAGAAATCACAGGGCCCCATAGCAAAATGTTGTACGGGCCCCCCCCCCCCACAAAAAAAGAATTAACTAATGCCATTGAACAACAGACTACCACATCCATCTGGCACAGTACCCAGGCAACAGCTTTTATTAATTTTTAACAACAAAGTATGCAGTATTCTGTATGCAGCCCCTGAAGGGAACACATTGCTGACCTCCAGGCCTTCTAACCAATTTCTGTTCTGTTATATAAAACAAAATAGTTCAACTCACCATAATGCAAAATCAGTGGGATCCCTGAGCGTGTCACTTGCCATCATCGCCTGCCACCAGGTTCAGATTTTAACTTGTCACACGTTGCAGAATGTCACCTGCCACATGTTGCGGATTGTCCTCTTGCCACATCCTAGATTGTCACTTGCCACGTCACTTGCCACGCATTATGGATTGTCACTTGCCACGTCCTGGATTGTCACTTGCCACACATTAAGGATTGTCACTTGTCACATCACCTGCCACACGTTGCGGATTGTCCACTTGCCACGTCGCCTGCCACCAGGTGCAGATTGTCACTTGTCACACGTTGCAGAATGTCACCTGCCACATGTTGCGGATTATCCACTTGCCACGTCCCGGATTGTCACTCGCCACACATTACGGATTGTCCCTTGCCACGTCCTAGATTGCCACTCGCCACACATTATGGATTGTCCCTTGCCACGTCCTAGATTGCCACTCGCCACACATTATGGATTGTCCCTTGCCACGTCCTAGATTGCCACTCGCCACACATTATGGATTGTCACTTGCCTAGTCCTAGATTGTCACACATTTGACTGCGGGCCCCATAGCGCCCGCATGTGTTGCTATGGCGGTAGTTCCGCCACTGCTCTTCGTATATCAAAGCAAATTTCTCCATAAGAAATAATGGAAACTCAAATGATTCGTTCCACAACCATTTATTTGTAAGTCCTTCCGTCTATACTCCATATAAAAAGATTATAGCAATGTGACTTCAAGGCAACTTTCAAACAAGATATTTGGGGGGGCACACCCTAAAAAAATGCATAAAGATGGTGCTGTCATAAGACCGTACAACAGAACAAAAATATTACAGCGCACACATGCAAAACTAACATTTACCTCCAGCAAGGCTTTTTAAAAACACCTAGACATTTTCTGAAAACATTATCAAAAAATATGGGGATTTGGTCACACCATATTGCTATACGGTGCTTAAGCCCACTTACCTCGACAAAGTACCCCATGATTAGTGGGTCCTACACTATCCATAGACTGGGAGATCCTGCTTCTCTGAACCATGGGAGCCATTCTCCTCTATATGGGAGAACATGAGGTCTCCACCATGACACAGGTGGTCACTAATGAGAGGTACTTACTGAGGGAGTGGGGTGCTCCACCCAACATGATTTGGTCAGAATCCATACAATAGACAAACAAGATGTTTGGGGGGCACACCCTAAAAAAATGCATAAAGATGGTGCTGCCATAAGACCACACAACAGAACAAAAATATTACAGCGCACACATGCAAAACTAACATTTACCTAAAGCCAGGCAACTTTAAGGCAACTTCGGGAATGCCTGGGTAATCTTCCTGTAATATCAGATCCAAATTACATTAATTAAGATGAGAATCTGACTTAGGGCCCATGCACACTGCAGCTCCAAAAAAAAAAAAAAAAAGCTACTTTTACAGGCATTTCAGCTTGAAGAAGCTTGTGCTTTTTTGTGCTCTTGTGTACATTTTTATTGAGCTTTTTTGAACTCTTTTGAGAATCTCCTGTTTACATGGCAGCCTCTTTAATAGAAAGACTCGGCTCCTTTTGATGGACAGAACAGTCATCCAATGGCAGCGCGGGAGACAGGACCTCCTATTATAGAGGCCGGCCGTAAACAGGAAAAGTCTCCTGTGTGTGTACGGCGCTTGGTCCCGCCTTCTCCCTGTCCCTTCCAAGGCATATACATCTTTTGTGGCCTCGGCACTGGGAGATCGTCGGGACCAGGGCCGTTTTTAAGGCAGGGCAAAAGGGGCAGCTGCCCTGAGCCCTGTCATTGTTGTGAAGCTGCCTCACACTTGCCAAATATCCTGGTTTAAATTCCCTTGTCCCTTGATGTTTTAGTCCCGTGCTGTGTCCCGATATCTCAGTGTGAAGTGCTGCTACTAAAGCTCTGCCCTATTGTGGTGTACAGATGATTTACATGTAAATTAACGGAATTCATATGTAAATTGCGGTGGCATTCATATGTAAGTAGCGGCGGCCGGCAGCATTGATATGTATATAATGTCCCCCTGAGGTCATATCCACAGTAATCTCTAGTAACTAATCAACAAGCAGAAATCATGTGCTGTAACCTCTAGCAACTAATCAGTGAGCTGTTATGTGTGCTGTACCTTTGGCAACCAGTCAGTGAGCGGTAATGATACACTGTAACCTCTAGCAACCAGTCAGTGAGCGATAATGATACACTGTAACCACTGGGAACCAATTGCAATAGCTGCCTGATCTGATTTTGTAAACTGAATTTGAGTCTAGCTGCTATTTATTGTATGTCTCAGAGCAGGTGGAGAGCGAAACTGCATGGGGGAGGGGCCTCAAGAAAATTTTTGCCCAGGGTCCAATCAATATTAAAGACGGCCCTGTCGGGGGCCACGGCCACAAAAGATATATATATGTCCAAAGAACCAGGCGGACCGGGTGCGATTGGCCCGTGGGCTGGACTTTGGACATGCCTGTCTTAAATGCTGCACCACAGAGAGGAAACTGTATGTATTGCACGCATTTGAAGGCCAACTGCAATGCGACTCTATTCACTTGAATGGGTCATATTTGGTGGGTAGCAGTTCAATTCATGCTGTGGTGGCAAAGCATTGTGTCTGTGGCCTTTGCAGCTTAAAACACACCTCAACTCCCTGTTTTTACTCCCCCAACAGCAAGTGTAAAGAGTCCTTATACTGTCAAAATACATTGAAATGAGCTTGGACACAGACCCACTGCATTCAAAAAGAGCCCCTGCTGGTGTCTAATTACATACAGTGAGGGAAAAAAAATATTTGATCCCCTGCTGATTTTGTACCTTTGCCCACTGACAAAGAAATGATCAGTCTATAATTTTAATGGTAGGTTTATTTTTATAGTGAGAGGCAGAATAACAACAAAATTATCCAGAAAAACGCATTTCAAAAAAATTATAAACTGATTTGCATTTTAATGAGCGAAATAACTATTTGATCCCCTATCAATCAGCAAGATTTCTGGCTCCCAGGTGTCTTCTATACAGGTAACAAGCTGAGATTAGGAGCACTCTCTTAAAGGGAGAGCTCCCACTCTCAGCTTGTTACCTGTATAAAAGACACCTGTACACAGAAGCAATCAATCAATCACATTCCAATCTCTCCACCATGGCCAAGACAAAAGAGCTGTCCAAGGATGTCAGCAACAAGATTCTAGACCTACACAAGGCTTTAAAGAGGAAGTAAAGGCAATTTTTTTTTTAAAAGCACACCCAGTAAGGCAAAGGCATGCTCATTATGAATAACTTACCTGAGAACGAAGCCCCCGAAGCGGTCCTCCGTCTTCCTCTTCGCCGCTGCCATGGATCCTGGAGCGACTTGCGGGTCTTGCGGCTCCGGTGCTGTGATTCGCTGGAGCCGCGATGACGTCACTCCCATGCATGCGCACGGGAGCTGACAATCGCGGCATATCGCCACGATCTGCGGCCTGCTGTCGTAGAAATTTGGCTGCTATGCTATGCACACAGCCCCACTACCTACTTTGTGCTTCCAATAAGCACCCATTTCCGTCTTAATGATATAATGCTTTCAGGTTACCTTCCAACACATTCATTCCAATGAACAGACTCAACCATCCTTCTACGTTCTCAGTTCCATCGTCAGCCAGCCAGGGAGAGCCCTTGACCAAGCTTTTTATTTACTTTTCCCACTGGAAGCCACGCCCTGGAGGGTTTGCCTCCAACATCTGAACACCTCCCACAAAGGATGTGACCTCACAGCAGTAACAGGATGTTAATGCCCATATAAGGACAATACAATACAATACCATACAAAACCAATGAACGATGATTATAATTCCGTTGATAGAAATCCTTAATATATACATTGTTCCAGAGAACAATGTATACTTGGATAATTCTTCATCTCTTGTGAATGGAAAGCTATCTACAGATGTGCACCGCCTATCTCCATGTGCTGATCAGACACAGCAGAGACGATGTGCACACATCCGCACACAACCAATGCCCGCAGTGCAAGCATATGTCCCCAGACGATCGTCTGTACAATGTACAGGGGCCCTTTTGCTGGTGGACATACCCCCACTCCGCAAACACCTTTCTTTCCAACCCCAAGATATTATCCACTACCTAACGGATCTCAACCAGCGTCAGTCTGCCCCAGTCAGCTCTAAAAGAGCGGGATGGGGGAGAATGAACACAGGAGGACTCTTATGACAATATATATAATAAATACATCTAAAATTTCCACAACACTGCCCAGTGCGCATGCGCGCCGCTGTCTATGGGTAAATATCTCCTAAACCGTATAGGTTAATCTAGGCTTACCTGTAGGTCAAAGTTGGTTGTAAGGGTTTACAACCCCTTTAATGGGCTATAAGACCATCACCAAGCAGCTTGGTGAGAGGGTGAAAACAGTTGATGCGATTATTCGCAAATGAAAGAAACGCAAAATAACTGTCAATCTCCCTTTGTCTGGGGCTCCATACAAAATCTAAAACTCGTGGAGTTTCAATGATCATGAGAATGGTGAGGAACCAGCCGAAAACTGCACAAGAGAATCTTGGCAATGATCTCAAGGCAGCTGGGACCACATTCACCAATAAAACAATTGGTAACGCACTACGCCGTGAAGGACTGAAATACTGCTGTGCCCGCAAGGTCCCTCTGCTCAAAAAAGCACAAATACAGGCCCATCTGAAGTCTGTTTATGAACATGTGAATGATTCAGAGGAGAACTGGGTGAAAGTGTTGTGGTCAGAAGAGACCAAAATCAAGCTCTTTGGCATCAACCTGATTCACCATGTTTGGAGGAGGAATGTTGCCTATGACCCCAAGAACACCATCATCTTCGTCAAACATGGAGGTGGAAACATTATGCTTTGGGAATGTTTTTCTGCTAAGGGGACAGGACAACTTTACGGCATCAAAGGGACGATGGACAGGACCATGTACTGTCAAATCTTGGGTGTGAACCTTCTGCCCTTAGCCAGGGCATTGAAAATGGGTTGTGGATGGGTATTCCATCATGACAATGACCCAAAACACACAGCCGTGACAACAAAGGAGTGGCTCAAGAAGAAGCACATTAAGGTTCTGGAGTGGTCTAGCCAGTCTCCAGACCCTAACCCCATAGAAAATATGTGGAGGGAGCTGAAGGTTTCGAGTTACCAAACATCAGCCTCGAAACCTTAATGACTTGGAGAGGATCTGCGAAGAGGAGTGGGACAAAATCCCTCCTGAGATGTGAGCAAACCTGGTGGCCAACTACAAGAAATGTCTGACTTCTGTGATTGCCAACAAGGGTTTTGCCACCAAGTACTAAGTCATGTTTTGCGAAGGGGTGAAATACTTATTTCACTCATTAAAATGCAAATCAATTTATAACTTTTTTGAAATGCGTTTTTCTGGATTTTTTTTTTTTGTTATTCTGTCTCTCACTGTTAAAATAAACCTACCATTAAAATTATAGACTGATCATTTCTTTGTCAGTGGGAAAACGTACAAAATCAGCAGGGGATCTAATACTTTTCCCTCACTGTAGAGAGTGTTTTTTGTATCCTGACATGGATGTCTTCATGCCTAATGCTAGTAGGTATTGTGGTAGTGCAAGTGAGATGGCTTGCTAGGGAGGGCAAAAGTAACATAGCATATGACAGAAGATACTGCTGTTCTTTCTGCAAATGTTTACTCTGGACATTGCTGATTACTAAAGTCCTGGAAATGTGTCATATTGCTCAACTTTGTAAAAAATGATGACCTTGTGGATGGTTACTGTAGCTGCATTGGGTTAAACCTACATGTTGTAATATGTTTTCCATTAGCAACCATTCGAAGCAAAGGTAATGTTACTTCTTCTTTCCTGTTATAGCAGTGAGTGCAGTGGCAGCCTGTCCATAGGGGGGTGCATGGGCGCTCCAGGCTAGTCACCATAAAAAAAAAAGGTCCTTTAAAAAAAAATAAAAGCTCTTTAAGTGCACTGTGTATGGGCACCGGACAGAGTGCACCATGGGTAGCATGACATCTATGCAATCACGTGACCTCATGTAAGACGCTTCATTCGCAGGGTTTTGTGAGTCATTGTGGCGTAAAGCACTGCGCTGCAACACTTCCATCCTGCAGGCATTCCTCTTGCTGTGTGGTTTTCTATTGGCAGGCGGGCGGTGTTTTCCCTGGGCAGCAGTGTTACTTCCGGGTTCTGTACCAGTGGTAAATCGTAACCCTGACCCCTTTGAATTACAAATTATAAAAGACCGTCATAGCTAGCAGAAGAAATGAAGATTAAAGACTGTGTACTATTAACAAGATCTTGCAACTAGCTATTAAAGTAGGGGGAGCTCCCTTGTAGTTTCACCTTGTAGAATTGTTGTTTTAGATCCATTGTTCTGTCATTCTACATTAGGGTGACAGTACAATTATTGTAACCACCTGTTTATCATAATTTACAGTAAAGTATATTTATGGTTAAGTACCTCAATTGTGTGGAGTATTGTTTTCTCTCAGCAAGTGGAGCCATCGGGCATCCCGGTAATAATACAGGTATATTATATTGTATTGTGTAATGTGGGGTAATTTCTCACCATTTCATTACACATTCATATCGCACCACAGCTGTGTCAAGGGGACTGAGTCAAGTCAAGGGGAGTTCGTTAGCAAAGTACAGGTTCAAATTAAACCAGCTGCACCTTTGGGGGTTATTGTTACATTGAGTTTACAAACGCATTAAAGTGATTGTAAAATCTTGTTTAAAAAATTTAATAAAAATCAATGGAAAAGGACCTGGGGGTCCTAGTAGAGGATAGGCTCAGTAATGGCATGCAATGCCAAGCTGCTTCTAACAAAACAAACAGAATATTGGCATGCATTAAAAAGGGGATCGACTGAAGAGATAAAACGATAATTCTCCCGCTCTACAAGACTCTGGTCCAGCCGCACCTAGAGTATGCTGTCCAGTTCTGGGCACCAGTCCTCAGGAAGGATGTACTAGAAATGGAGTGAGTACAAAGAAGGCAACAAAGCTAATAAAGGGTCTGGAGGATATTATTTATGAGGAAAGGTTGAGAGTACTGAACTTATTCTCTATGGAGAATAGACGCTTGAGAGGGGATATGATTTCAATATACAAATACCATACTGGTGTCCCCACAATAGGGATAAAACTTTTTCGCAAAAGGGAGTTTAACAAGACTCGTGGCCACTCATTAAAATTAGAAGAAAAGAGGTTTAACCTTAAACTACGTAGAGGGTTCTTTACTGTAAGAGTGGCAAGGATGTGGAATTCCCTTCCACAGGCGGTGGTCTCAGCGGGGGGCATTGATATTTTCAAGAAACTATTAGATAAGCACCTGAACGACCGCAACATACAGGGATATACAATGTAATACTGACATATAATCACACACATAGGTTGGACTTGATCAACTTGTGTCTTTTTTCAACCTCACCTACTATGTAACTATGCTATCTAAATGCATAGAATGCATTAAGATAAAATCCTTCTGCCTTTACAACTCCTTTAAGGCATCTTAAAGAAAACAAAAAAGTTACAAATCATTACATGGCAGTACATGACTATAACAAGAAAAAAGTGTAGGACATCAACAGGGCTTCAAAGGACAACGGTAGAAATTCATAGGGACTACAGTTAATAGTTACATCTTAAAATACTAGTTACCAAACTGTTCTCCTGGAACCAATAATTATTAGCCTAGAACATGCCACAATCACTTGCTATATACTCATTATGGGTCAGTGATTCAGAAAGTGTTAAACCCTAAGCTAGGCAACTAGCATTTCAGAAGAAGGGCGGCGAAGTCATGGTCCATATATATATAAAAACAATGTTCATTTATGATCCTTACACCTTTGTAACTTTCAAACTAATGTACCCTAGATTTGTCTGGAACCCTTGAACCACAAGTTCCACTAAATGAATGTTTCCATATATTAATCTGTCAACACTGAAAAGTAAAATAGCTAAAATGTTCACATGACCTTCCTTCTCTAAGCACCTTCTAGTTATCCATAGAGGTTGATTTACTAAAACTAGAGAGTGCAAAATCTGGTACAGCTGTGCATTGTAGCCAATCAACTTCTAACTTCAGCTTGTTCAATTAAGGTTTGCCAAAAAACCTGGAAACTGATCGGTTTCTATGCAGAGCTGCACCAGATTTTGCACTCTCCAGTTTTAGTAAATCAACCCCATTGCATCAAACTTCACATCAAATGCCGCGTACACACGATCGAATTGTCCGGCGTACTTAGTCCGGCAAACAATCCGGCGGATAGTCCGGCGGACTTTCTACCGAACGGACTTGGCCACACACGGACACACAGAAATTCCAGCGTTTGCTAGCGTGATGACGTACAGCACGTACGACGGGACTAGAAAAAGGAAGTTCAATAGCCAGTAGCCAATAGCTTCCTTTTCGTAATTTGCTTCTGAGCATGCGTCATTCTTAGTCCGCCGGACTAGCATACTGACGAACGTATTGTCCGCTGAAACCCAAGTTCCGGCGGAAAGATTGGACTGCAAAAATACTTTCTAAGTCCGTCGGACTTTACGCTTAGATAGTCCGCTGAAGCCCACACACGATCGAATTGTCCGGTGAAATGCGTTTCGGCAGACTAAGTACGCCGGACAATTCGATCGTGTGTACGCCGCATAAGCCCTTGTACACACGGTCGGACATTCCGACGGAAAATGTCCGATCGGACCGCGTTGACGGATAATCTGACTGTGTGTGGGCTCCATCGGAATGTTTCCGTCGGAATATCCGACGGACAAAGTTTTATAGCTGGGCTATAAAACTTTCCGACAACATGATCCGATCAGACTTGGTCCGATTGTGTGTAGAGAATTCCGATCGGACAAAGTGCCACGCATGCTCAGATCAAATTCCTAGACCAAAGCTATTGGCTACTAGCCTGAACGTAGTCCCATCGTAATGAAATAACATCATCACTAGTGATGGACGAACGTTTCGCCCGGCGGTCGTTTCGCGGCGAATTTCCGACATTCGCGGTCCGCACGTTCGAACGCCTTTTTCCGTCGTTCGCCGCGGCGGACTTACGTGTTTAATGTATACAAGAACTTTAACCTTTGGTGACACGTTTATCATGTGATACAGGACAGCCAATTGAGACATGACAGCACATGGACACTTGGACATTCCCCCTAACCTATAAATACACCCGATCCGGTGGCCATTTTACATTCTTTCTTCTGTTACGATAGGGACAGGTTCCTGTGTGGAGTAGGGAGAGATAAACCACTAGCTATTTGGTACACAAAAGTTCTTTTCAGGACTGGTATAGGTGTTAGGTGTTGATAGGTTTGCTGTGCTGCTGATTCTTGCAGCAGCCTGAGTGTCTTTTGTTAGTTTAGAGAAAGGGAAAGGACGGTGTGTGCTACAGGGACAGCCAGATTAGTCTTTCATCATCATCATCATCATCATCATCATTAGCTGTTACTATCAAGGTCCACAAAAGAGCTGTTCCAGTAACCACTAATCGTTCTCTTTTTTTGCCAATTTGTATAGGGACAGGAAGGAAGCAGTGTTGTCAGGCAGTGAGGGTAATTTTAAAGACTTGCTGTTATTATTAGTTCCACAAAGGTTCTTTTCAGGACTGGTATCAGTGGTACAGTAATAGGCTTGTACATGTATAATATTCTTTCTTCCAAATATAGAAAGGATATTATACTTGACTGCTGCCCTTCTGCTGCAGTCTGCTAAACATTCACAACTCACTTGTTCCACAAAAGTTCTTATAAGGACTGGTAACTTGGTATAGGGTGCTACGGTACATAGGCTTGAGTGCGGTACAGTCTGCTGTTCTGTAAGGACCGCTATCGGTCCACAATAGATAGGGTTGACGTGCACCACTGCTGACCGCTGCCCTATACTGCAGCAGTCCTTCAGCGGTATAGGGACTGACGTACAGTCTGCTAATCACTAACACACAACCTGCTTGTTCCACAAAAGTTCTTATAAGGACTGGTAACTTGGTATAGGGTGCTACGGTACATAGGCTTGAGTGCGGTACAGTCTGCTGTTCTGTAAGGACCGCTATCGGTCCACAATAGATAGGGTTGACGTGCACCACTGCTGACCGCTGCCCTATACTGCAGCAGTCCTTCAGCGGTATAGGGACTGACGTACAGTCTGCTAAACACTAATACACAACCTGCTTGGTCCACAAAAGTTCTTATAAGGACTGGTAACTTGGTATAGGGTGCTACGGTACATAGGCTTGAGTGCGGTACAGTCTGCTGTTCTGTAAGGACCGCTATAGGTCCACAATAGATAGGGTTGACGTGCACCACTGCTGACCGCTCACCTATACTGCAGCAGTCCTTCAGCGGTATAGGGACTGACGTACAGTCTGCTAATCACTAACACACAACCTGCTTGTTCCACAAAAGTTCTTATAAGGACTGGTAACTTGGTATAGGGTGCTACGGTACATAGGCTTGAGTGCGGTACAGTCTGCTGTTCTGTAAGGACCGCTATCGGTCCACAATAGATAGGGTTGACGTGCACCACTGCTGACCGCTGCCCTATACTGCAGCAGTCCTTCAGCGGTATAGGGACTGACGTACAGTCTGCTAAACACTAATACACAACCTGCTTGGTCCACAAAAGTTCTTATAAGGACTGGTAACTTGGTATAGGGTGCTACGGTACATAGGCTTGAGTGCGGTACAGTCTGCTGTTCTGTAAGGACCGCTATCGGTCCACAATAGATAGGGTTGACGTGCACCACTGCTGACTGCTGCCCTATACTGCAGCAGTCCTTCATCGGTATAGGGACTAAGAGTTTTGTCACAGGGTCATTTAAAAAATGACAGGCAGAGGAAGAGGCAGGCCCTTCCGCAGGGGTGGTAGGGGTAGGGCAGGAGCAACAGGCTTGAGCCAAAGTGGGAAGTTGCAGAAGGTGCGTTCAATTACTTTAAAGGATGCACCAGACTTGGTTGAGTGGCTCGCTCAGCCTTACTCTTCTGCACCCTCCTCATCCTCTCGATCTGCACCCTCTTCTTCACTCTCTGCTATGTGCACCCCCAAAGACACTACCACCAACAACACGACCACCACCACCACCACCACATACCTTCCGCTTGAGTCACTGGAATTATTTTCCGATCCATATCAAGAGGACATTTCTGATGCGCAGCCACTCTTGGTATTGGATCAGGAAGAGGAGGTAGCAACAAGCGCTACTCAGCAGTCTGACGACAGTACCCAGATCAGCCCAAGGAGGAGGTTGGTCCCCGGTGTTGCTGCCTACTCCGAGATCTCTACTTATAGCGGTGGGGAAGGTGACGTTGATGATGACGTGTCTAGTGATGTCACGTGGGTGCCCACAAGAGAGGAAGAGGAGGGGAGTTCAGAGGGAGATATGGACCAGCAGATAGGGAGGAGAAGCAGGAATAACTTACATTGCACAGGAGGGACAAAGCAGACTGCAAATGTATCAGGAGCGAGTCATCGACCATGTACGGTCACATCTGGCGCTCCCAGGACACCGGCACATGGCTCCGCAGTGTGGGCTTTTTTTAACGTGTCCGCTGCTGACAATAGCGTTGCCATCTGCAATCTTTGCAGTCAACGCGTTAGTCGCGGTAAGCCCAATACTCACCTAGGGACGACCGCCTTAAGAAGGCACATGAGCAGCCATCACCGAGCCCAGTGGGAGCAACGGAACACACAAAGCCACACTGCAGGCTCTCACCGTCCAGCCTCGTCTTCTACTTCTCCTTCTCCTCTCTCCTCACAATTGTCCTCCACTCCACCTTCCATCACGCCAAGCTCACATTTTTCTGCAAAAAGGCAGGCTTCCGTGGGCCTAATGTTTGAGCGTAAAAAAATGATGACGCCGGATAACCCTCTTGCCCAACGGTTGGCGGCTGGCTTGTCAGAACTCATAGCCCGCCAACTACTGCCATATAAACTGGTGGACTCGGAGGCCTTTCGCAAATTTGTGGCCATTGGAACACCACAATGGAAGGTCCCAGGAAGGAAGTATTTCTCAGAGAAGGGCATCCCAGAGCTATATGGCCATGTTCAGCGGCAAGTGAATGTATCTCTGGCACACAGTGTCGGTGCCAAGATACATCTGACCACAGACACGTGGTCTAGCAAACACGGGCAGGGAAGGTATATCAGTTTTACTGCCCACTGGGTGAACCTTCTGACGGCCGTCAAGCATGTAACCCGTGGCACCCGTGTAGATTTGGTTTTACCGCCACGGATTGCATGCAGGCCTGACTCTTCTTCTCCTCCTCCTACTCCATCCTCCTCCCTCTCCTCCTCAGCTGCCTCCTCCTTTTCCGCTGCTAGCGTCTCTTCCGCTGCACCGCCCAAGCTCCCCAGAACCTATTCCACATGCCAGGTGAGACGTTGCCATGCCGTGCTGCGTCTGTTGTGCCTGGAAGCAAAGAGCCACACTGGCCCGGCACTCCTTTCAGCTTTGCGTTCACAGGCAGATGAGTGGCTAACACCGCTCAATTTGACAGTTGGTAAAGTGGTGTGTGACAACGGTGCCAATCTGCTTAGCGCATTGAAACAGGGCAAAATCACGCACGTGCCGTGCATGGCACACGTCTTAAACTTGGTCGTGCAGCGATTCCTTGTCAAATACCCTGGGGTCCAGGACATCTTGCGGCAGGCAAGGAAAATCTCGGCCCATTTCAGAAGATCTTACACGGCCATGGCTCGCCTTGCTGACATTCAGCGGCGACACCATCTGCCGGTCAGACGTCTTATTTGCGATTGCCCGACGCGATGGAACTCAACCTTCTATATGCTTGATAGGCTGCTCCAGCAGAAACGTGCAGTTAACGTCTACCTGTATGAACTCTGCGAAAGAAACGGTTCTGGGGAGCTGGGTTTTTTTTCACCGCGCCAGTGGCTGCTCATGCGCGACACATGCAGACTTCTGCGGCCATTTGAGGAGATCACCAAACTGGTCAGTCGCAGCCATGGCGCCATCAGTGACATGGTACCTTATGCCTTCTTTCTGGAGCGTGCATTGCGTCGTGTCATTGATCAGGCTGTGGAGGAGCAGGAGCGGGAAGATGAGGAAGTCGCAATGCTGGATGAATTCCCAGGGGGGGCTACTCTATCTGAGACAAGTCAACAACAGGAGTCTGATGAGGAGTCAGAGGAGGATGGTGCCGGGGCGGATGAGCAGGAGCAAGAAGAGCATGCTTTAAACCTTTCTGGGATCCCTGTTGTGCGAGGATGGGGAGAGGAGAATGAAGAGGACGACATTATCCTGGATGATGAGCAGGAGCCAGGCCACCACACCGCTTCCACTTTAGTGCAAATGGGGGCCTTCATGCTCCAGTGTTTTAATAGGGACCCCCGTATAAAAAGCATGAGGGTCAAGGACCAGTACTGGGTGGCAACGTACTTAGACCCCCGGTACAAACACAAAATGGCGGAAATGTTACCGCCGTCGCAGAGGGCTGTCAGAATGCAGCACTTCCAGGCCTTGCTTCGAGAAATGCTGCATTCTGCTTTTGCGTGCGCTGGCAGAGGAGCAATTCCCACTCCCAGAGAAGGATTTGCGGGTACCAATCCAACAGCGCCTGCAAGAAGAGGCCGGTTTGAAGATGTGTTGGTGACTTCGGATATGAGGTCATTCTTTCAGCCGACCCATCGACAGGTGTCATCCGGATCCAGCATCAGGGAACGCCTAGACCGTCAGGTGTCCGACTACATTGGGTTAACGGCCGATGTGGACGCTCTGAGGAGTGATGAACCCCTAGACTACTGGGTGGGCAGGCTTGACCTCTGGCCAGAGCTTGCCCAATTTGCAATCGAACTGTTGGCTTGCCCCTCATCCAGTGTCCTGTCCGAAAGGACGTTCAGCGCAGCAGGGGGGATTGTGACCGATAAGCGTACTCGCCTAGCTCACGACAGTGTTAACTACCTCACATTTCTAAAAATGAATGAGGCATGGATCTCGGAGGAATTCAACACATGTGACCAGTAGACCATGTATATGTCTATAAACTATTTTTTTAATCAAGCACACAGACCTTCTTAATTCATTTGGCTCACTTCCTTGACCCAAAAAAGCACACCGTACTATATGCCCCTACCCTCCTCTTTGAAGAGGTTGAGCGGTGTCATATTTCTACTGGGGCTGCTTATGATATCCCTGTGCTGTGCTGACTTCCTCCTGGGGGTTCTTATTATGAAGGGATCACACTATCCCTGTGCTGTGCTGACTTCCTCCTGGGGGTTCTTATTATGAGGGGATCACACCATCCCTGTGCTGTGCTGACTTCCTCCTGGGGCTGCTTACGGTGCTGCTGTCAGTGCTGTATGTCACGGTGCTGCTGTCAGCGCTGTATGTCACGGTGCTGCTGTCAGCGCTGTATGTCACGGTGCTGCTGTCAGCGCTGTATGTCACGGTGCTGCTGTCAGCGCTGTATGTCACGGTGCTGCTGTCAGCGCTGTATGTCACGGTGCTGCTGTCAGCGCTGTATGTCACGGTGCTGCTGTCAGCGCTGTATGTCACGGTGCTGCTGTCAGCGCTGTATGTCACGGTGCTGCTGTCAGTGCTCTGTATTACGGTGCTGCTGTCAGATGCCTCTATCACGGTGCATGTGTCATTCCGGTATGTCACGCTGCTGGTGATCATCTCCTGCACCCTCTTCTTTGCCTACCCTGGTCCCTGACCTTCCCTCTCCTCCATTGCCTTCATTAGCTCCATAGTCCTGAATTGTTAGAACAATTTCCCAAATAAAATAAAAATGCTTGTAGTTATCGATCCCAAATTCACCTCATACATGTATTATGTCATTGTCCAGATGGTGGGACTACGTTTTACCCCCTAATAATTACCACGTGGCCGCAAATTCGACATGAAGGTTTGCAAAGTTCGCCTCCCATTGAAGTCAATGGGGCCCGCGGCGAACGTTCGGTTTCGCGAACGTTTGGGTCCGTTCGCATTTCGCTTTCGCGAAACGTCCCGTCGGAAGTTCGTCCATCACTAATCATCACGTTCTGAACGATCGGATTTTCCGACAACTTTGTCCGACCGTGTGTATGCAACAGTTTCGGACAAAATCCGTCTGACAAAATCCAACGGATTTGGTTGTCAGAATGTCCGACCGTGTGTACAAGGGCTAAGAAGAGTGTTTTGGGTAAATGTAAGACCCCTTTCACACTGAGGCAGTTTTAAGGCATTTTAGAGCTAGAAATAGCCTTTAAATAGCCGCCTAAAACCGCTTCCCATTCATTTCAGTGTGTTTTTGCACACGGGGTAGTGTGCTTGCAGGACGTTAGGAAAAGTCCTGCAAGCAGCCTCATTGTGGCAGTTTGGGAGCGCTGTATACAGTGCTCCCAAAATGCCCTGCCCATTGAAATGAACGGGCAGCGCTTCCAAAGCGCCTGAAAAGCACTTCGGAAGCGCCGCAACACGGGTGTCTTTAAAGAGGGAGTCCGCCGGGAGTCCACGTTTTTTTTTTTTTTTAAAAGCCAGCAGCTACAAATACTGCAGCTGCTGACTTTTAAAAGAGTGACACTTACCTGTCCAGCGCGCCCGTGATGTCGGCACCCGAAGCCAATCTCTCGATCGTCTCTCGGGTGCTGCCGCCGCCATCTTGGGTATGGGAATCAGGAAGTGGAGCCTTTCGGCTTCATTTCCCGGTTCCCTACTGCGCATGTGCGAGTTGCGCGGCGCAATAAGGATGGACCCGCTGCCTCTGGGATCTGTGTGTTTCCCAGCAGGCAGCGGGGGACTTTCGGAAAGGGGCGTAATCTACGCCCCTTTCCGCAGAGAGCTATCCCGGAAGTGGGTGCAGATACCTGTACTGTACAGGTACCTGCACCCCCCCTCCCCCCTGAAAGGTGCCAATTGTGGCGCCGGAGGGGGGGAGGATTCCAATGAGCGGAAGGTCCACTTTAGGGTGGACCTCCGCTTTAACTCCTTCTTCGTGGTTAAAAGCGCCCCACTAGTGGCCAAAAAGCGCTGCTAAAATGAGCAGCGCTGTATCGCTAACTTGGCCACGACCCCAGTGTGAAAGGGGTCCAAGGGATTTGTTAACAGATTTCAATTAAATCTAACTTAACAATACCTTTGTTACTCTTGGCAATGTTCAATCCTTTAAAACCTACATAGATCACTATAAAAAAAAATACACGATTCCCACCTTTTTTTAGGTTGTAGGTCCTTGAAACATTTGGCTGTATGGTTACCACCTCATCCCTTTAAACCCAAACACATATTAATTACATGGGTTCTGTGGCTGATTAAGGTGGTAATTAAACTAACTTGGTGCCTTACCTGCATTTAATTAGCCTCAGAACCTGTGTAATTCATATGTGTTTGGGTTTAAAGGGATGAAGTGGCAACTCTATTTGGCTGATCCACTCATTCCCTTCCTAATTGTTAACAGAATGCTTTTACACATGTCGGGTTGGTGTGATGTGTTTTCACTTTTGCTAGTGAGGAAACAAAGACCACAATTATCCATTAGTTGCATAGGGACTCCTGCAGACCTGGAATCCAGCAAAGGTCAGGACAATATTTATATTGGACTGTTTTTGAGGTGTGAAAGTGAAAAGGATATGATCGTGATTTCATGGATTAATAACATAGTGTCAGGTTATCAAAGAGTTTTATAAACTCCCACAGCAGCTGAAGTAGCCAAGATCCCCTTTTCTGATTTGTATCAGATGGGATTCTGGGAGACCCAAAGAAGTTCTCGGAAATAAATATGCATGTCGTTTTCTCAACATTAAACCCATAAGTATTATTTTTACACAAGGCAAAAAGGACATATTTTTTTACTAAATATGTTTTGTAACGTTCTAATTGGATAAAACAGTTATAGTCCCATTTCAAAAATAGACTTCTTGTGTTGCTGCACCATTAACTGTTTGTTTTTCTGTCAAGGGAGCACAGAGATCGATGCATCCAGCTGCACACAAATCTAAAAGAACCAGGGGACATAGCAGAATTGCACAAGGAAAGTCACTTAGGGCCCGATGATCAGAAGGCTTCACTTTCCTGTTGGTGGCTGTGAGAAATGCCTTCGTACTGGCATTTGTACATTAGGATATCTGTATGCAAGATTCAACAAGGAACCAGCAAAGTGTGTTCGAACGTCTCTACAGGTGTAATAGGACCACCATACTACCAAATAATAGTGCACTACAGTAACACCTGGAAGAAAAAAAATAAAGCGCTGATCAGGTGGAATGTGTTCCCTGTACATATCTTAAGGTTTCATTTACAGTTGTGACGAGAGGGTACCTCTGAGCCCTTGTACACACGGTCGGACATTCTGACAACAAAATCCGTTGGATTTTGTCCGACGGATTTTGTCTGAAACTGGTGTTGCATACACACGGTCGGACAAAGTTGTCGGAAAATCCGATCGTACATAACGTGATGACGTAATTTAGTTACGACGGGACTACGTTCAGGCTAGTAGCCAATAGCTTTGGTCTAGGAATTTGATCTGAGCATGCGTGGCACTTTGTCCGATCGGAATTCTCTACAAACGATCAGACAAAGTCCCATCGGATCATGTTGTCGGAAAGTTTTATAGCCCAGCTCTAAAACTTTGTCGGTCGGATATTCCGACGGAAACAGTCCGATGGAGCCCACACACGGTCGGATTATCTGACAACACGGTCCGATCGGACATTTTCCATCGGAATGTCCGACCGTGTGTACAAGGGCTGAGTCTTTTAAGTAAAAAAAAAAAAAAACGTAGATATTAGTTCAGATATTTTGGGTTTAATCCATCTATTTCCGGTAATCACTTTACCAAAGTTTTCATGCACATAGCAGCATATAAAGAAACTACAGCTCCAACCATATAGCAATCCAACAATGGAACCCACTGTTACCTGAAATGTAATATTGCTGAAACCCATAAAAGATTCAACTTTATAAAATCTTCAGTAGTGTAGCACTGCCGCCAGAGGAGCCGCTGAATTGTTTTGTGATTTCTCTGCATAACTGAAGATGACGCATACCACTCACCCAGCACTTCCCAACACACCTTGATATACTTCAAAGAAGTTGTTAGTCCAAGCATAGCCTAAAAGAAGAAAGGATTAGCAAATGTACCCTCCCTTTAGAACATAAGCTCCATGAGCAGGGTCCTCCTGTCCCTTCTGTATTGAACTGTATTGTAATTGTGCTGTATCCTCCCTCCACATTGTAAAGCTCTGTGCAAACTGTTGTATTATTATCATTATAATAATAATAATAATAATAATAATACTATAATATTACTGTCAGAGATATAGTAGCACAGTGGTGTAGTGGGTAGCACTCTCACCTAGCAGTAAGAAGGGTCGCTGGTTCAAATTCCAACCACGACACTACCTGCTTGGAGTTTGCATGTTCTCCCTGTGCCTGCGTGGGTTTCCTCCGGGTACTCCGGTTTCCTCCCACACTCCAAAGACATGCTGGTAGGTTAATTGGGTCCTGTCTAAATTGTCCCTAGTATGTATGAATGTGAGGTAGGGACCTTAGATTGTAAGCTCCTTGAGGGTAGGGACTGATGTGAATGTACAATGTATATGTAAAGCGCTGCGTAAATTGATGGCGCTATATAAGTAACATAAATAAATAAAATAAAAATAAAAATAGTTAATGCATGCAGTATTCTTACTAACCTCAATTAACAGAACCCAACTGTATTTACCTAGAAACAATATATAAAGACAGTCCTAACTTGTTATAACAGTCCCAGTTTTATCCCACTGTTCAGTGATAGATGAAAAAAAAAGGTTGGCTGGCAAAGTTGGGGCCCATGAAGAAAGCACAACAGTTCCCAGCAGACAACAAATTAACAGTATCCTACCAGAACCAGGGCAACCTCTTCTGGATCTCTGGACATATGCTCTGGCTAAGTTAAAGGCTTCATACAGGAAAAGAGTTGCAGTAATTTCCCTCTTTAAATCCTACTGAGACGGTCCCTCTTTTCCTTTCTTATAAAAAATGGAAAATAGTTTTTCCTTTTCTGGCTCAACCTCACGTCAGCACACAACGGGCTAACACCTCCTTCGGAGCCCCACATGACCACCTGTACCTAGCTGAATAAAAGACAGCCCCTCACCAAACTAGGATGTTCGATAACTGCGACAGGCCACTGGGGAGGGAGTCCTGTGCTGACGTGAGGATGGGTCAGGAAAGGAAAAATTACAGTAAGTATTTGATAACAATTTTCCATTTTCCTGGCCCACCTCACGTCAGCACACAACGGGATATACCAAAGCTAATATAGGGCAGGAGAGAACAAATTAAAATAGACACTGACAATCAAAGAAAAGCTTCTAAAGCCAGAAATAATTGATCTCTCTTTTCCCAAACTTGCTGTAAGGTCGAATGGAGGCCACACTAGACCTTCAAGCTAGCCCTTACCTATATCTTCAAAGCAATCCCGGAATAACTGCCCCAAAGGCTGCCGTCCCTCTAATCAGATAGGCTTGCAATTGTTTCAGAGCAGAAAAGCATACTTCCTGCATGCCAATCTAATCACCCTGGTAACCCAACAGTGGATGAATCTTGATGGCCTGATGGCTAAATGAAAAGATTATCCACTTTCCTCTTTTGACCAAGTACACTGTTAGTAACTCGACCATGTGTAAGAAAACTGAAGTCTTCCTGCTGTGTACTCATTGACTCTCATGTGAAACTCGGAGGGACTACTTCCCAGTTTTTCTGGAAGCCGAATACCTTTTTAAAATTAAACTTTGGAGACAGACTTGGTATCCCCATCTCTGGCAAAAAAAGAAAAGAAAAAAAAAGACACCAAAGGGCCCTTTTCAGGAAAGTGTTGCAATCTTCAACATCCTTCTGTCTGAAGTAGCTGCTATCAGGATAACTACAGTGCCTTGCGAAAGTATTCGGCCCCCTTGAACTTTTCAACCTTTTGCCACATTTCAGGCTTCAAACATAAAGATATAAAAATTTTTTTTTTTGTGAAGAATCACCAACAAGTGGGACACAATTGTGAAGTGGAACGAAATCTATTGGATATTTTAAACTTTTTTAGAAAATAAAAAACTGAAAAGTGGTGCGTGCAAAATTATTCGGCCCCTTTACTTTCAGTGCAGCAAACTCACTCCAGAAGTTCAGCGAGGATCTCTGAATGATCCAATGTTGTCCTAAATGACTGATGGTGATAAATAGAATCCACCTGTGTGTAATCAAGTCTCTGTATAAATGCACCTGCTCTGTGATAGTCTCGGGGTTCTGTTGAAAGCGCAGAGAGCATCATGAAGACCAAGGAACACACCAGGCAGGTCCGTAATACTGTTGTGGAGAAGTTTAAAGCCGGATTTGGATACAAAAAGATTTCCCAAGCTTTAAACATCCCAAGGAGCACTGTGCAAGCGATCATTTTGAAATGGAATGAGTATCAGACCACTGCAAATCTACCAAGACCTGGCCATCCCTCTAAACTTTCAGCTCAGACAAGGAGAAGACTGAGCAGAGATGCAGCCAAGAGGCCCATGATCACTCTGGATGAACTGCAGAGAACTACAGCTGAGGTGGGAGAGTCTGTCCATAGGACAACAATCAGTCGTACACTGCACAAATCTGGCCTTTATGGAAGAGTGGCAAGAAGAAAGCCATTTCTCAAAGATATCCATAAAAAGTCTTGTCTAAAGTTTGCCACAAGCCACCTGGGAGACACACCAAACATGTGGAAGAAGGTGCTCTGGTCAGATGAAAGCAAAATCCAACTTTTTGCCCACAATGCAAAACGATATGTTTGGCGTAAAAGCAACACAGCTCATCACCCTCAACACACCATCCCCACTGTCAAACATGGTGGTGGCAGCATCATGGTTTGGGCCTGCTTTTCTTCAGCAGGGACACGGAAGATGGTTAAAATTGAGGGGAAGATGGATGCAGCCAAATACAGGACCATTCTGGATGAAAACCTGTTGGAGTCTGCAAAAGACCTGAAACTGGGACGGAGATTTATCTTCCAACAAGACAATGATCCCAAACATACAGCAAAATCTACAAAGGAATGGTTCACAAATAAACGTATCCAGGTGTTAGAATGGCCAAGTCAAAGTCCAGACCTGAATCCAATCGAGAATCTGTGGAAAGAGCTGAAAACTGCTGTTCACAAATGCTCTCCATTCAACCTCACTGAGCTCGAGCTGTTTTGCAAGGAAGAATGGGCAAGAATTTCAGTCTCTCGATGTGCAAAACTGATAGAGACATACCCCAAGCGACTTGCAGCTGTAATCGCAGCAAAAGGTGGCTCTACAAAGTATTAACGCAAGGGGGCCGAATAATTTTGCACGCCCCACTTTTCATTTTTTTATTAGTTAAAAAAGTTTCAAAAATCCAATAGATTTCGTTCCACTTCACAATTGTGTCCCACTTGTTGGTGATTCTTCACAAAAAATTTAAATTTTATATCTATAATGTTTGAAGCCTGAAATGTGGCAAAAGGTTGAAAAATTCAAGGGGGCCGAATACTTTCGCAAGGCACTGTAGTTTAACCGTGATGTACTTCAAAGCAAATTAAACCTATTGGAGCAAAGGGTGCTCTCAGATGCAAACCTATGTTCCACAGAGGGAACAGGGATTTCCCTCAAGGTCATATATAGATTGTCATCTGGAAGAAGCATCTGGTCACTGGCTTTTGCACTCATCTTCAGCCTGTGAAAAGATAAAGTGGAGATCTGTACCTTAAATGGAGTTGTATGCCAGACCAACCTCTAGCACTGACTGCAGAATGTCAAGAATATTGGCTAGACCAGGGAACACAGGAGAGAAAGATTTTTCTGAGCAAGCAAAAAAAAAGCTTCTTTCATATCCTTTCATATGTAGCGTTCTAATCACCAAGGTCTGAATAACCTCAAATAAGAATCCCTGCACTTCTAGTGTAGCCTATTCTATAGCCAGGCTTTATTAAAAGTAGTTTCATTGGACTGGGGTGCTGTTACTGACCTTGCCATAAAAGATTTAATTTGACCAGAGACAAAGCTCAAACAGAAAATTCCATGGCACTGTGAACCTACCTTGTATGACGAAGTCTTTGCATTGGTATCCTGTTGCAAATATCAGAAGCTGCATGTTCAGTGAAGTCTCCCTGAGAACTACTACCAGGATGCCCCATATGGCCAATATTGGTATGAGGCACTTGTTGAAAAAATATTCTGCCTAACCGAACCAATAATTTGATTTTTCTTCCCTGGCAAGAAGACCAACCTTAACTTACTAAGTGGTTCTCTGGCCCCACGAAAAATTTCTTTGCAAGAAGTAACAACAAAATACTTTTGGTGTCCCCTTATCAGGTAATATAGTCTACTACTGTCTGGTTATCAACCTTACTCAGCCCCCAAGAAGATTCTGAAGGGTTTGCAATGCTATAAAAGACTTCCTTCCAGTCAAAATACTTGTTGAGTCTGCGATTCACAGCATTCCAATGGGCTTGCACTTGTATATTCAGTTTGTGCACTCTCCAGCCCCAGAGACTAGCATCAGAATAATCCTATCTCATGGGCTGAGAGGCATGCCTCTGAAAGAAGCACATTGCCGATGTTCAAAATTCCATTACTTGTTGAATTTGGATAGGCACAAAGATTTTCTGATCCATAGACAGCGCAGCTCACAGGTTAAAGAAGGCAACTTGAAAACACCCTCATGTGCCACCTGACCCAAGGTACCACCACTGCCAATGAGATGTTTAAAAAGAATCATGGGGCTGTGCCAATTCTGTAAAAGGCAGACAGCTGTACTGGAAGTAACATCTGGCCACCGCAAATATCACACGCCTCTGGTGCTCGGCATTGATCAGTACATGGAAGTATGAGTCAGCCGGTCGATCGATACTAACTGGTTCTCCTGCTGAACTGTTACTGAGACTGTCTGCATGGACTCCATCTTAAACCTCTTGGGGTGTGTATGAACAGATTTGATTCCTTCAAACTGAAACAGTCCAGAAGGCTCCTGCCTTAAGTACTAGAAAAACTGAGGAGAAAGGCCCCCAGATGATTCTTTGTTTCCGGCATGATGGCCTTGTAGCAGTATAAAAATCTTGCAAACATTTTCTCTTCTGAGATCTGTTGAACATAAATTAAATGAATTCAGTGGTCAACTTTGGAATTCTCCATTGTACTTCCCCCCTGTCTTATGGACCCACTGGTCTTTGATGATTGTCATCCAAACCCTCCAGAAGGAGTCTACAATCATCAACTTCACTTAGTCCCCCTGGTCCCAACTGTAAGAGACTGGTTGGATGCACCTTCAAAAAGACTTTCCAGCCATCTTAGCAGCTTGCTCTGGACTTGATTTCATGTCAAAAGTAACTTTGAGACACCTCCACTGAGATCTGTTAAATATGCAGCCTGTCCTATAAGGTTTGGTCTCCTGTACCCCACCCCACAGAAGTACACAGCAGGACAGCACATCCAGAGACAGACAGGAGACTCAGTCAGAATCTGAGGGAAGTCCTTTACCTGGCAGAACTGCAGCTTCTGACAGAGGGAGAGAAGCCCTCCCAACTGCAGATCTCCAACACCATTCACCCCATTGCATGGTGACTGGTAGATCACATCCTGTGCTGCCCATCTCCCTGCACCCGGTGACACCATTCACAGACGCTCTCAGGCTGACAATTAAGCCAGGAGAGCAGTGTGGTGCGCTGCAAATAAAGACAGGAAAAAAACCCAAGGGAGAGGAATTGATGACATTGAAGAGCAATTATAATATCACACCTGTACAATATTAATGCTTTTTAAGAATCCTTTTGCCCGTGGCCTTGGCATAAAAAAGCACCCAGTTTTTAGAAGAATTTACCTTCAGCATTCAGGGTCTTCCAACTCCATGAGAGGTTGAACATTTAGGCTCGGTTCACACAGGGGCGGCACGACTTGCAGCGCGACTCACAGACGCGACCTGCAAACGACTTCAGCGGCGACTTGCAAAACGACTTCTGTATAGAAGTCAATGCAAGTCGCCTGAAGTCGCCCCAAAAGTAGTACAGGAACCTTTTTTCTAAGTCGGAGCAACTTAAGTCGCTCCTATTGGAACGGTTCCATAGTACAGAATGGAGCGCGACTTGTCAGGCGGCTAAGTCGCCTGGACAAGTCGCCCCTGTGTGAACGGAGCCGGAGGGGTAGGTTCAGCGGGGGTGATGCAGCAAACAAATTACTTACCGACTGCAGTCAACAGGTGGCCTGGAGCAGACCAAAAAAGAAGAACATCCTAGTTGGGGGAGGGGCTGTCTTTTATTCGGCTAGGTACATTTGTGCATGTGGGGCTCCGGAGGAGGTGTTAACCCGTTGTGTGCTGACGTGAGGTAGGCCAGGAATGTGGGAGTACAGTCTGATCCCACACCCTCCCAGGGAAAAGGTCCCAGTTCCTAAAGCAAGGTCCTGCACAAAGAGCCGTCTCTTTGCTTCTCTCAGGTTCCACTGGATTGTGGCTAGCTATGGTAGGCTTCCATTCAGTCAGAAGCTCAGTCTTTTTCCAAAAACCCTGCTAGCGTTTTTTATTGTCCCCTCCATTCCTCTAAGAAGCCTGCAGACACACTTCCCCATGCTTTGTTGCATTAGCCATTCACACCCTCCAAGATCGATCCAGACCCAGCCAATATGGCCGCCCCTTCAACTGGAGACACTCTATAAACAAGCATTGAAAAGTGGTCTGCTTAAAGGTAGCTGCTGCACTTCTGCATGAATATTTGGATTTATACTGTCCACAATGCAGAAGGATAATACAGCAGCAACAAAGGAAGAAGTTTCGCAGCAGCTATCAGCTAAACACCAGGTTATAAAAGGATTAAAGATAACTGTATTTTTACTTTTTTTCATTTCCCTGTGATCTTCACTGTGCAGGACCCTGAAAATCGCACAACAGCTGATGTAGAAGTCTCTATTTGCATACAAGAGTATGGTTGCCAAGCTGCAACACAGCAAATATCTCCAGAGAGTAAGAAAATATATGTATGAAACTCTGTAGGGTGGGAATTGTGCTGGTTTCAGACAATTGCCTGAATTGGGGCCAACAGATAGCACAATAGTCAGCACATATAAACAAACAGGAAATCACTTGTACTCATTTCTTGTACTAATTTTCACCAATGAGAAGACCGAGTGTAACCAAAATTAGGACCTTGTACATTACAATGTAAGGCTCAGTATAAGTGGTATAAAACCATTGGTACTACCAGAGGACCAGTCAAATCAAGAGTAATGCCACGTACACACGATCAAACAATCCGGTGGAAAAGTCCGGCAAACTCAAGTCCGCCAAACAATCCCCCCGTGTGTAGCCTCCGGCATACTTTTTTGACCCGACAGTACGGCGGACTTAGAATTTCGGTTTACACAACAATCTGCCCGCCGTACTCGCATTTCGGCGGACAATCCGGCCGTGTGTATGCCAGTCCGCCGTACTTTTGAAATGAGCGGACTTTTCCCGCCCGGAGAAAAGTCCACTCATTTCGAGCGGATCTACAGGTAGGCGGGGCCCGCGAAGGAGACGTCCCTGGCCCCGCCGCCTGGTATGGACTTAAAGGGGAACCCCCATTGCTGAAAAAAATCGGCGTGGGGGTCCCCCCAAGTCCACAACAGACCCTTGTCCGAGCACGCTACCCGGCCGGCCAGGAAAGGGGGGCGAGCGAGCGCCCCCCCCCTCCTGAGCCGTACCAGGCCGCGTGCCCTCAACATGGGGGGTGCCTTGGGGAAGGGGGGGGCCGCGCGGCCCCCCCACCCCAAAGCACCTTGTCCCCATGTTGATGAGGACAAGGGCCTTTTCCCGACAACCCTGGCCCTTGGTTGTCGGGGTCTGCGGGCGGAGGGCTTATCGGAATCCGGGAGCCCCCTTTAATAAGGGGGCCCCCGGATACCGGCCCCCCACCCTATGTGAATGAGTATGGGGTACAATGTACCCCTACCCATTCACCTGTAAAATAAAAGTACAAAAAAAAACACAACACACGAGATAAAATACTTTATTGCACAGCTCCGGGGGTCTTCCGTCTTCGGGGGTCTTCTCGCCGGACTCCTCCGCTATCTTCTTGTAGCTCTTTTGCTAGCGGAGGAGTCCGGCTTTCTTCCTCGCCGCTGGCCTCTTCTCCCGACTTCGGGGGTCTTGTCCCCCTCTTCGGTTCTTCTGCCGGGCCACCGCGCCTTCTTATAGCTCTTTTACAGGCGGTGGCCCGGTCTTCTGTCGCCGCTGCCGCCTTCCGTTCTTCTTCTTCTTCTTCTCCAGGAGATGTTGACTCGACGCTCTCTCCGGCCACAATGCCAGGGACGCGCTGCGCGGCCACATATATAGGGACAAGGGGCGGTGTCACATGGCTTTATGTCACATGGGTTGGTCACATGGGTTGATGTCACATGGGGACTGTGACATCGTAAGGGGACGGGGTCACCATGTGACACCAACCCATGTGACATAAAACCATGTGACACCGCCCCTTGTCCCTATATAAGTGGCCGCGCAGCGCGTCCCTGGCATTGTGGCCGGAGAGAGCGTTGAGTCAACATCTCCAGGAGAAGAAGGAGAAGAAGAAGAAGAAGAACGGAAGGCGGCAGCGGCGACAAAAGACCGGGCCACCGCCTGTAAAAGAGCTATAAGAAGGCGCGGTGGCCCGGCAGAAGAACCGAAGAGGGGGACAAGACCCCCGAAGTCGGGAGAAGAGGCCGGCGGCTCCCGGATTCCGATAAGCCCCCCGCCCGCAGACCCCGACAACCAACGGCCAGGGTTGTCGTGAAGAGGCCCTTGTCTTCATCAACATGGGGACAAGATGCTTTGGGGTGGGGGGGCCGCGCGCCCCCCCCCTTCCCCAAGGCACCCCCCATGTTGAGGGCACGCGGCCTGGTACGGCTCAGGAGGGGGGGCACTCGCTCGCCCCCCTTTCCTGGCCGGCCGGGTAGCGTGCTCGGACAAGGGTCTGTTGTGGACTTGGGGGGGACCCCCACGCCGATTTTTTTCGGCGTTGGGGGTTCCCCTTTAAGTCCATACCAGGCGGCGGGGCCAGCGACGTCTCCTTCGCGGGCCCCGCCTACCTGGAGACGCGCTTGAAATGAGCGGACTTTCCTCCGCGTGTGTGGGCGAGTCCGTTCATTTCTAAAGTACGGCGGACTTAGTACGGCGGCCTTAGTACGCCGTATTAGTCCGCTGAAAAAGTGCCGTGTGTGCGCAAGTAGCCCGTTCGAAAATTCCGACGGACAGTTTGGCGGACGTCCGCCAGACTAAGTACGTCGGACAGACGGCTACGTGTGTACGCGGCTTAAGAGACTGAAAATATGCCCCTCTAGTGTGAAATCTAAGCATATTTACTGTTGCAGGAATCATTGCTTTTATTATTATTTTTTTTCTTCTTTATTATGTAAGAGGTCTATTTTACATTTGGGTTACTTTAGACACTGCATTACATATATTATCACAAGCAGATTGAAATGTGTAGTTTGTGCAACTACGAATCCTTATAGATTCTACTATATTGGGAAGAGAATATGCCCCATAAGAAATATTGTACAGTGTCATTTATACTCTGTATCCAAGTTGGTTCTGCTCATTATCTTATTGAAGATGCCTGTAATGGTAGTAATAATGACAGAATGGAAATGTAACGGTGAGACAAGATGGAAATGTTGCAGTTCTTTTTGTAATTTTTCCATATGAGCCTGTTTTGGTGTAATTTGCATTTTATTTATTTATTTATCTACAGTGCCATAAATTCATACCCCTTGAAATTTTCCACATTTTGTCACGTTACAGCCAAAAATGTAAATGTATTTTATTGGGATTTTATGTGATAGACCAACACAAAGTGGCACATAATTGTGAAGTGGAAGGAAAATGATAAATGGTTATCAAGACTTTTTACAAATAAATATGTGAAAAGTGTGGCGTGCAATTGTATTCAGCCCCCCCCCCCCCCCCCGGAGTTAATACTTTGTAGAACCACCTTTTCGCTGCAATTACAGCTGCAAGTCATTTTGTGAATGCTTCTACCAGCTTTGCACATCTAGAGAGTGACATTTTTGCCCTTTTTTCTTTGCAGAATAGCTCAAGCTCTGTCAGATTGCATGGAGAGCGTCTGTGAACAGCAATTTTCAAGTCTTGCCACAGATTCTCAATTGGGTTTGGGTCTGGACTTTGACTGGGCCATTCTAACACACGAATATGCTTTGATTTAAACCATTGTAGGGATAGCTGTATGTTAAGAGTCGTTGTCCTGCTGGAAGGTGAATCTCCGCCCCAGTCTCAAGTCTTTTGCAGACTCGAACAGGTTTTCTTCTAAGATTGTACTGTATTTGGCTCCATATATCTTTCCATCAACTCTGACCAGCTTCCCTGTCCCTGCTGAAGGCAACAGGATACTGCCACCACCATGTTTCTCTGTGGGGATGGTGTGTTCAGGGTGATGTACAGTGTTTTGATTTTAGGCCTAATAGTTCAAGTTTGGTCTCATGTGACCGGAGCACCTTCTTCCACATGTTTGCTGTGTTCCCCACACTCGCAAAATGCAAACGGGACTTCTTATGGGTTTCTTTCAATAATGGCTTTCTCCTTGCCACTCTTACATAAAGGCCAGATTTGTGGAGTGCACAACTAATAGTTTCTCCCACCTGAGCTGTGGATCTCTGCAGCTCCTCCAGAGTTACCATGGACCTCTTGGCTGCTTCTCTGATTAGAGGTCTCCTTGCCCGGCCTGTCAGTTTAGGTGGACGGCCATGTCTTGGTAGGTCTGCAGTTGTGCCATACTCTTTCCATTTTCGGATGATGGATTGCACAGTTTTCTGTAAGATGTTCAAAGCTTGGGATATTTTTTTTAACCTAACCCTGCTTTAAACCTCTCCACAACTTCATCCCGACCTGTCTGGGTTGTTCCTTGACTTTCATGATGCTGTTTGTTCACTAAGGTTCTCTAACAAACCTCTGAGGGCTTCACAGAACAGCTGTATTTATACTGTGATTATATTACACACAGGGGGACTCTATTTACTAATTAGGTGACTTCCAAAGGCAATTGGTTCCATTAGGTTTTAGTAAGGGGTATCAGAGTAAAGGGAGCTGAATACAAATGCACACCAAACTTTTCAGACATTTATTTGTAAAAGATTTTGAAAACCATTTTTCATTTTCCTTCCACTTCACAATTAGGTGCCACTTTCTGTTGGTCTATCAAATAAAATCCCAATAAAATACATTTAAGTTTTTCATTGTAACATGACAAAATATGGAAAATGAAAAGGGGTACTTCCACTTATCTGAGCTATTGACCATGCTTAGGTAAGTCATTAGACTTTCTTAGACCTCCTCGGGGCTTTGCTTCTCATTATTTCACAACATCACAAAGCTTTCATCTAGACTTCTGGTGATGTCCTGCTGTTACTGATCTCCAGCAATATCACTTTCAGCATCAATGGAAAGATAGAAACAAGGCGGTACTTTATTTAAAGCTTAAAATCACTTAAAGCCATAAAAAAAATTGAGCCAGGACATACTGTATGTACCAGTATGTCCAGCTTAACGCGTTTCATCCCACAACTTTATCAAGAGATTTTAATAAATGTCTAACTATGCACTATGACCCACCAGAATCTGGTCAAAACGTTACGGTGAGTGAGGGGGCGTATGGCGACTTGCACCGGGGAGAGCTCTAAACACTGGTTGGCGTGCCTGTAATACCGAAAGTTTGATTACATTTTTGATTGCTGAGTGTATGAGCGGGTGCCAGGAGAGGAAAGGGAAGAGAGGGAGCGTGGTCTGAGAAATAACAGAAACACAACACTCTCAGGCTGGAATTTGCAAGGATATGACATGTTATTTTTTATGTATTAAAGCGGTTCTTCACCCTAAAGGGGAAGTTCCGCTAATCTTATCCCTCCCCCCCTCCGGTGCCACAATCGGCACCTTTCAGGGGGGAGGGGGTGCAGTTACCTGGATAATCCAGGTAACTGCACCCACTTCCGGCCAGACCGCCGCAGACCCCCGCAGACGCTACACCCCCCCCCCCCCCGTTGTGTTCTGGGAAACACACAGTTCCCAGGACACAGCGGGGACCATAAGAGACGCGCAGCGCGACTCGCGCATGCGCAGTAGGGAACCGCCGGGCAGTGAAGCCGTCATGCTTCACTTCCCGATTCCCTGACAGAGGATGGCGGCGGTGGCAGCAGCGAGACGAGCGATCGCTCATCATCTGCCGCCGACATCGCTGGAACCTGGGACAGGTAAGTGTGATTTTATTAAAAGTCAGCAGCTGCAATATTAGTAGCTGCTGGCTTTTAATATTTTTTTTTTTAGGTGCAGCTCCTCTTTAAATTACAGTAGCTGAAGATTGACATGGAAATGTATAACAAAGTTATTAAAAATTTAGCAATTTTGTACAAATTAACTTTTAGCAGAAACTGAGTGTTCCTTTAAAAATCTCTTTAAAAAAACATTTTATTGAAATTTACAGAATAACTCACAGGATTCACTCAACAGACAGAAATTTCACCGCTCCAGGTCAAACCACTGACAGGCTGCTAACTCTCCAAGTAGATAGGGGTTCCAGGTGCAGGCTGATTGCATAAGCCAAATGTATAGAAGCAGAACAAAACTCTGGATAGCCGCACTCCGGGTTGAGTAAAAATTAGGTGCCTTTATTTCTTCAAATGCAAGTGCAAAACTCCATTGAACAACAAGATTTTTGAACAAGGTTCCTGACGCGTTTCACGCTACAAACAGCTCTTACTCATAGCTTTTGTTCCCCTTTGCTGTGATGTGTTGTTCAATGGAGTTTTGCACTTGCATTTGAAGAAATAAAGGCACCTAATTTTTACTCAACCCGGAGTGCGGCTATCCAGAGTTTTGTTCTGCTTCTATTCACAGGATTCACTCATCAGTAAATATGGACCTTCACAATGTCATGAGCATGTTGGTATATTCTGTAGACATAAAGCACAAGGCTCGCAGGCTGAATCTGGCCCTCCAGGCCATTTCATGCTGCCCTTGTACCTCTCCTGCAGTTGTCGCACATCCCCATCATCTCTGCTCCCACCTTGTCTCAGCAGTCGGCCGCAGAGAGGAGGACAAAACTCCTCCAACAGACCCTGTGCTTCTCTGTGCAGCCAGAGAGAGGCTTACTCTACCCCCCCCCCCCCCCCCAACATAAAGCATTAAGCTGGTAATGGTACACAGCGCAAGCATAAGCAATAGACAGAAAGTTCAAGAAACCAATCTTCAGAACACAGATTGAATTAATGGATCAAACATTTTATGCACTGAAGTGATGACATTATATGATATAAGGTCCACCCTTTGATCAGCTTATTATGCACACAAATCTTCAAAGCACAAGACACTTGCTTTGCCCAGCAAATATACGTTCTGCTTTCTTGCAGGTGGAATGTAGTGTTAAGAGTTCTTCTGTCTGATCAAAAGAACAGTCTGATCCATTGTGACATAAAACCAGCTTATCTGCAAACTCATTCTTCTCATGTGACATAGATGTGGCAGAGGCCTGCTCCTCTTTCTGCATAAAAATGCTCTATGTGTGGTAAACATATATTCATCTGGAAGTCCATCGTAACTCAGTCCAAAGTCTGTCGGGAAGACCATCGGACCTTTTCTGCCAGAAAGTCCGGTCATGTGTACGTGGCATTAGCCTTTTAAATTTAAAGAGAAAGGAAGGACGGACCACGCCTTAAAGTGGTTGTAAACCCATCTGGAAAAAAAAAAGCAACCTGCAAGGCAAAGGCATAATGAGCTAGTATGCATAGCATACTAGCTCATTATGAATAACTTACCTGAGAACGAAGCCCCCGAAGCGGTCCTCCGTCTTCATGTCTGCCGCTGCCATGGATCCGGGAGTGACTTCCGGGTCTCGCTGCTCCGGCGCAGTGATTCGCCGGAGCAGTGATGACGTCACTCCCGTGCATGCGCACAGAAGCCGACGCTCGCGGCTTATCGCCGCGATCTGTGGCCTGCCCAGTGCGCCTGCGTGCCGTTGTCTACGGCGCATGTGCCGTAGACAGCGGTGGCTGTCTTTTTGTTAATATCTCCTAAACCGTATAGGTTTAGGAGATATTTCTTGGACCTACAGGTAAGCCTTAATCTAGGCTTACCTGTAGGTCAAAGTGGTTTGTAATGCCCCGTACACACGAGCGGACTTAAGTCCGACAGACTTCCAAAGGAGTTCCGTCGGAGTTCTGCTGGAATTCCGACGGAGTTCTGACAGACTTTTCGGCCGAACGGACTTGGCCACACACAATCACACTAAACTCCGACGGATTCGAACGTGATGACGTACGACCCGACTCGAATAAGGAAGTTCATAGCCAGTAGCCAATAGCTGCCCTAGCGTCGGTTTTAGTCCGTCGGAGTAGCATACACACGAGCGGAGTTTTCGAAGGGGACCGGGTCCGGCGGAGTTCCGTCGGGAAAATTTGAAGCATGCTTCATTTCTAAAGTCCGTCAGACTTTGGCGAATCAAAAGTCCGTTGCAGCCCACACACGATCGGATAGTCTGACGGACTCGGTCCTTCGGACTTTGGATGTTGAAAAGTCCGCTCGTGTGTACGGGGCATAAGGGTTTACAACCACTTTAATAGACACACTCACAGGAGTGTAACATTGTAGGGTCTGTGGAAGACCAGAATCTTTATTTAAAACTCCATATATTAGAAAATGCAGTTTAGTATCCTTTTGGGAAGGGTATTTAGGTAACCAACAGCGTCCGCTAAATCTTTGCTTCTCTTTCTGTTGCATAGAAGTAATAAGATAATTTGTTGTGTAGATACACTGACTGTAAGGTTGGACAGTGAAAGTGGTCTACAGTATTTTGCATTATGGGTCAAAGACAAGGGAAAAATATCCCTCCACCAAATCCTTTATCCTTATAGGATAAATGCCCCAGTGTAGGAAGTTTGTGCAAATTAGTATTGCTACACTGGTAACATAACTTGTGATTGCTGATTGGTATTGGTAGATTACTTGCATATTTTTTTGTTGTAGCAGCTTGGGGTTTTCTATAATATTATCCCCAATTTGGCTTTAAGCATTTTTGAAACGCTGTGGAAAAGTGTTACACGCTCATTGGAAGCTTGGATCTCGTGGGAATAAAGGTGATCGATCAGGTAGGTAGGAATTTTAGTCAGAAATATGAACAAAGTAAATTAGAAATCTCACCTTACTTATATCCAAATATCGTGATTGTGGTAAGTACTTTTGTATGTATTTATATCAATCTGCTAAATTTTCTTTAACCACTTCCCACCTGGCCAATGTACATATACGGCCGGGTGGGAACCGCCTCCTTCTGATTGGACATTCAGGAATGTCCTTCAGAAGGAGGGGGATCGCGCACACGCGTGATCGTGCAGCAGCGCGATCCCGATGCGCTTGTGTCACCCGGACACGGCGCATCTCGGATCAGCAGGAGGGCTCTGTGATTGGCCGTGTCCAATCACAGCCGTCATGTGATTAAAACAAACAGCCGGTTGCTAGGCAATCGGCTCTCCTCTCCTCACACAGAAGTCGTCGCTGAGGAGAGGAGAGCGGATCGCTGCAGCCGGCTGGTGATCAGTGAGTATGAGCTGTTTTTACAGCTTTTTACTCACTGATCACTAGTCTAGTGTAATACACACATCACCACACAGTGTAAACACACATGTCCCCAAAACACACATGTCCCCACACATGTCCCCAAAACACACATGTCCCCAAATAATAAAAAGACATGTCCCCAAATAAAAAAACATATGTCCCACTAAAATCACATGTCCTAATGATTATCTGCACACATATGTACGTGATCACCTGCACACATATGTACATGATCATTTGCGTACATATGTCCGTGATCACACAAACCAATTATTATACACTTAACTAAATTTTTTTTTACCAAAAACATGTAGCAGAATACATTTTGGCTTAAATTTATGACAAAATTAGATTTTATTAAGATGGCGAACTGAGAGGTTGTGGATGCCAGAGCTCTGCTGCCTTCTTATCCTGAACCTATGCTCCTGCTGTTTTTTTTCTTGGGCAAAACTACCCACTGGTGCTCCAGATGTCCTGCAGAACAAGGCACAAGGGTAAGAAGCTTTGTTTCACGGATTCTCCCCCGGTATCGGCCCTGCAGGCGGCGATCACTCCTGTAAGGGCGCGCAATATGGCGTCGCAGACGGAGGTGGAGATTTTATTGGATTTCTTTAAAAATAGAAAAAATAAAATTTTGTTTTGTTTCCAAATTTCCGCTTTTTTTGCGCTTATATCGCAAAAAAATAAAAAACGGAGTCATGAATAAATACCACCAAAATAAAGCTCTATTTGTGCAAACAAAATGATAAAAAAATTTAATTTGGGTACAGTGTAGCATGACTGCGCAATTGTCATTGAAATTGCAAGAGCGATGAGAGCTGAAAATTGGGCTGGGAAGGAAGGGGGGCGAAAGTGCCCGGTATTGTAGTGGTTAAAGAATGAAAGAAGGTATGGGAAAAATTTCAAATGTGGTTTTGTCGTTACTTAAAGTGTTAAAAAGACTAAAGAAATAAAAAAAAATTATTTCTGTGGTGCATATGGGAAAAGGGTTTTTGGCTATGCGATTTAAATTTAGAACGGATATTTAGATTTTTGTTGAATGTCAACAAATATCTTAAGAGAACAAAATAGACATACAGTATATAAAGAAATTTAATATCAAATGACCAGTCAATACTGTAACATTGCAGTAGTGTGTGAGGTAGGTCTCCCCCTTTACTAATATGTGTTTATAGAAATTATAGTGCCTAATTTTGCTTGAAAGATGTGTCATTTGCTTGAAGTACATGCTAAATACATGTTTTGATGACTCGTTGAAGGTAAAAAAAAAAAAAGAATAGAGTATTTTGAAGGTTGCAAAAGAATGTGTTAGGTGTGCTGGGGGTTTGTGTAAGGAAAGGGAATGTTCTGAGAACACCCTACTGTGGTAAGGATAAGGTAAGTGAGTTTAAAGGTGTTTTTAATGAAAACATCCTACATAGTACAGGGTAAAGCAAGTTATGTTTTGAAGGTGAAGAGGAAGGGAGGAGTTATTTATGAATGAAAGTCAAATTAAATTAGGAAAAAAAGAGAGCAGCAGAGTATTAAATTCTAGGGCAGGGGTCTCAAACTGGTGGCCCTCCAGCTGTTGCGAAAACTACAAGTTCCATCATGCCTCTGCCTGTGGGAGTCACGCTTACAACTGTCAGTCTTGCACTGCCTTATGGGACTTGTAGTTTTACAACAGCTGGAGGGCCACCAGTTTGAGACCCCTGGTATAGGGATTGCAGTGGAAAACTTAAAGTGGTTTTGTACAGAAAATTGCAAGTTCGTCTTATTCAAATGGCTTTGGAACATAGATGCAGTTATGACCATTGAAATAAAATAATATGCAGTATTTACCTTTTATTTTTAATGTTTATGCCGACTTCTGGGCTCTCCTCCCGTGGGAGTAGGCGTGTTTATCGGCTTCGCAATGGTCCCTGGGAACTTTTTTAGCTATTTCCCAGGAATCCATGGGGGACACAGTCAAGCCGAAATTGCCATTTTGAAAGTGGGCAGGCAGCTCTATCAGCCATTACCACTATAGCACAGGAGACAAAAGGAAGGAAAACAAAGAGGACACTCAATGAGCATGTGCGAGATGGAGCAGTGGATGCTGGGAGCTCAGTGTCATCGCATCCAGGAAGTAAATGCCTGTGGGCTTCAAACGCCCACAGTGAAAATGGAAACCGCCGGACTGCTTTTTTAAAAGTTTTCCTTAGCAATGAAATCGTCACGCCGGGGGTTAAAAAGACGCCGTGGCTGCAAAGACCCGGTAGGAATCGCCCAACAGTGACACAGGTAAAAAAAAAAAAAAAACGGCAGTGGAATCCCGCTTTAATAGAACTTATCCCTCCTAGGGCCAGGTAGGGGTTTAGAGGTTTAAAGGGACATTGGAAAACATTAATGGCGAAGCGTACCAATCCTGGAAAAGTGTCCATGTTTGCTGTAGCATTGCGGGAAAATCCATTTTCATGTATTTATTGATTATGAAGAATATTTGGACCAAAGCATGGTCAGGCAAGGACTGTCTAGATTGAATAGATAATAGCTGGTTTAATATGAGGAAGTTAATATTTGTGCAGCGTGCCTCAAATCTACGCAGTAGATATTGAGAAAATTCTAGATACATGTAAGCCCATGTATTAACTGCTTGCCGACCAGCCGCCGTCATTATACTGTGGCAGGTCGGCACGATCCCGTGAGCCGTCGTAGCTATACGTCAGCTCCTTTAAGCGCGATAGCTGGCGCGCACCGCCAGAGGCGCATGCGGGTGCCCACTGCACTGCGGTGGTGCTGATGCTCATGGCGAATGGTAGCGATGACCGCTGACCACAACCATTTGAGGGCACAAGAGGCAGAACAGGGACGTTTGTGTGTAAGCACACAAATCCCTGTTCTGTGACGAGAGACAGATTGTGAGTTCTTAATAGCTAGGAACAATGATCTGTCATTTTCTCTAGGTCAGTCCCCTCCCCCTACAGTTAGAAACACACACAGGGAACATGTTTAACCCCTTGATCGCCGCTTAGTGTTAACCCCTTCACTGCCAGTGACATTACAGTAATCAGTACATTTTTATAGCACTGATTGCTTTTTTAAATCCCAATGGTCCCAAAAATGTATCAAAAGTGTCCGATGTGTCCGCCATAATGTCACAGCCCCGATAAGCATGGCAGATCGCCGCCATTACTAGTAAAAAAAAATAATAAAAATGCTATAAATCTATCCCCTATTTTGTGGATGCTATAACTTTTGTGCGAACCAATCAATATACGCTTATTGCGATTTATTTATTTTTTTTACCAAAATTTGTAGAAGAGTACATATCGAACTAAACTGAGAAAAAAAATGGGGATATTTATTATAGCAAAAAGTACAAGATATTGTGTTTTTTCCAAAATTTCCGCAGTTTTTTTGTTTATAGCGCAAAAAATCAAAACTGCAGAGATGATCAAATACCACAAAAAGAAAGCTCTATTTGTAGGAAAAAAGTGTTGGAGATACAACAGCTTTCAGCTTAGCCTATTGACTGCAGTTCATATACAGGACACTAGATGTCACTAATGTTCAGTGATATGCTATACATTTTCTATGATGTGTTGTATTTCCTGTATGTAATGCTGTACTTCTGTGTTTTTCATACCATGTGAGGTGACATTATTGCTAGTGTGGTTATGTTCCAATAAAGAAGCCAGTTCCTGTTACTCCACAATGTCTAATCTGAATTTACTCCGCTGCACCCAGCAATCGTACTCTGCAACAAAAATGACGTCAATTTTGTTTGGGTGCAGTGTTGCAAGACCGTGCAATTGTCAGTTAAAGCGACGCAGTGCCGAATTGCAAAAAACGGCCCGGTCATTCAGCAGCCAAATCTTCCGGGGCTGAAGTGGTTAATATAGAGAAGAAAAAAAAGGGGCCATTTAGCATAATATTGTTACTTATTTTAAATGATTAGCCAAATACAGACCAAGTGTTTTAACACATATAACATTGTCATCTTTGTTCTGTTAATTCAATAATAAAGGTTTAGCTAAGAGGTTAACCCGAACGTAGCAATACATAGCAACACAACATCAGCTTAAATGTAAGTATTGTATAGCAGAGCTTTGGAGTGTGTATGCAGGGCCGTCTCTAAGGCAGGGCAAAAGGGGCAGCTGCCCTGGGCCCTATCATTGTTGTGGGGCCCAAAGCAGCTGCCTCATACTTGCCAACTATCCAGGTTTAAATTCCCTCGTCCCTTGAAGTTTTAGTCCTGTGCTGTGTCCCGATATCTCAATGTGAAGTGCTGCTACTAATGCTGCCCAGCTCTGCCCTATTGTTGTATACAAATGACGCACCTGCAGACCCTGTGTTTACGTAAATAACCCTGTGTTTACATTCACGTGAATAACCGGCATTCATATGTAAATAGTGGCGGCATTACTAAGTAAATAGATGCGGCCGGCAGCATTGATATGTAAATAAAGGTGGCATTCATATGTGTATCATGCCCCCCTGCAGTGAGGAGATGATGTGCTGTAACATCTAGCAACCAATCAGTGAGCAGTATTACTTAACAGTAATCTCTAGCAACCAATTAACAAGCAGAAATCATTTGCTGTAACCTCTAGCGACTAATCAGTGAGCCGTAATGTGTGCTGTAACCTCTAGCAACCAGTCAGTAAGCAGTAATGATATGCTGTAACCTCTGGCAACCAATCCCAATCGCTGCCTGATCTGATACAGTAAACTGATTTTGAGTCTAGCTGCTATTTATTGTATGTCTCAGAGCAAGTGGAGAGCAAAATTGCATGGGGGGGGCCCAAGAAAATTTTTGCCCAGGGTCCAATCAATATTAAAGGGGTTGTAAAGGTAAATGTTTTTTCACCTTAATGCATTCTATGCATTAAGGTGAAAAAACATCTCACACTGCCGGCGCCCCCAGTCCCCCCGTTTTACTTACCTGACCCCTCGAAAATCCCGCGCTCGCCCCCGACTTCCTCTTCGCTGCTCAGCCTGGCCGCTGATTGGCTGGAGTGGATGGATTGAAAGCAGCGCAGCCATTGGCTCGCGCTGCTGTCAATCACATCCAATGACGCAGCGCGCCGGGGGCGGGGCCTTGTGATACAGCGAGCCGCTATAGCCGCCGGCTGTATCACGGGAGCGCGCCCGCAGTGCTTCTCACCAATGCGAGGGAGCTCGCATTAACGTGAGAAGCACCTGCGGGAGGAAGCAGAGACAGCCGCCGAGGGACCCCAGAAGAGCAGGTTCGGGGCCACTCTGTGCAAAACGAGCTGCACAGTGGAGGTAAGTATGACATGTTTGTTATTTTAAAAAAATAAAAAATTTTACTTTACAACCCCTTTAAAGACAGCCCTGTGTGTATGTGTGCAGGGCACACACAAGTGGTATCACTGGTAGCATTTTTTGAAGCTTGTGAACTACCGGTGAATTACTGGTAATTAGGTAAGGGAAAGTTGTTGTTAGTATAGGGATTTCTCTTCCACTTGCTCAGAGAGAAATGCTTAATTTTATGTGTATGTGAATTTTTGTCTTATCTTGGAATTCCAATTTAGAGTATAAGTTGTATTTTCTTCTGAATGCAAATGGATTGTTAGGTAGTTGATATACGTCCTATGATCCTGCCAAGACGGAGAGCGTTGCTAAAGTGGGCAGGTGAGAGGGAGAGAGTAGGGTACTCATCTGTGTTGGTGCTTTAAGAGGATTGAATTGCGGATTTGCACAAGTTACTATTTGAGTGATTCCTCCTATCCAAAGTATTGTTTAGCATAATACACAGAGGTAAATATCCGCTTGCATAGATCTGCTATGTTGCTTCAAGTGAAAAAAGGGGATCAAACCGCCAACCATGCCTTTGCCACCGCTTTTGCGCAAAGCATACTGATATGCATTCCATATTTAGCGAGACCAGTAGACTTGCTGAGGTGGAGAGTGAATGTTAAAGAAGTATTTAATTCAGAAAAGTTATCTATGTAGATTAAAAATACATGTTTATTGTTAAAATGTTGCAACTATTGTCAGTCGATTCATGAAATGTGTTGGGCACATTTTAAACCCATGCCCAATGCATAGTAAATTGGAAACATTAAAAGAGGAATGTGACACGTCACTGATAAATTACATGTATGCGCTGGTACCAAATGTTTTTTTTTTGGAGGAATCTGATCAGATACAAATTTTTAAGAGTAGCATTTTGATTTATGTATAGGGTATTTCGATTATTTCAGTTAGAGTCTGACTTTAACCACTTCCCGACCAGTGCACGCCTATGTACGTCGGCAGAATGGCATGGGCAGGCATATTGGCGTACAGGTACGTCAAATCTTAAATGCCACCCTGCCATCGCGAGCATCCCGCAGGCGGCGCACTCGCATGCTGGACGGGACCCCCGTGAGTCTGGTCGCGGGTCCCGCGGTCTCGATTGCCGCGGGAATACCCGCGATCGTCTCACGGGGCGGCTGAACTGGGAGATGCCATTGTAAAAAGCATCTCCTCGTTCTGCCTAGCAACAAGTGATGCTGATCTCTGCTCCATGTGATTGGAGTAGAGATCAGTGTTCACTAAAAGAAAGCCCAGCCCCCAACAGTTAGTAACACTCCCCTAGGAACACTTAACCCCTACACTGCCACCCCCTGATTAACCCCTTCACTGCCAGTGTCATTTACACAGGAATCACTGCATTTGTATAGCAGTGATTGCTGTATAAATGACAATGGTCCCAAAAATGTCCAATGTGTCTGCCATAATGTCACAGTCACAATAAAAATCACTGATCACCGTCATTACTAGAAAAAAAAAAATGATTAATAAAAATGCCATAAAACTATCCCCTATTTTGTAAACGCTATAACTTTTGCGCAAACCAATCAATCGCTTATTGCGATTTTTTTTTTACCAAAAATATGTAGAAGAATACGTATCGGCCTAAACTGAGGGAAAAATGTTTTTTTATATATTTTTGGGGGATATTTATTATAACAAAAAGTAAAACATAATGCTTTTTTTTCAAAATTGTCGCTCTATTTTTGTTTATAGCACAAAAAATAAAAACTGCAGGGGTGATCAAATACCACCAAAAGAAAGCTCTATTTGTGGGGAAAAAAGGACGCAGTGCCGAATCGCAAAAAGTGGCCTGGTCTTTGGCCAGCAAAATGGTGCGGGGCTGAAGTGGTTAAGGACTGTTTTAATTGTAATTGCCTATCCTTAGATTATTAAAGTAAAACATTTTTTTTTTTTTTATATATCAGCAAATGTGCTATATTTGTGCAAATGGTTTTAATTGTGTTTGGGTTACATTAACAATGATTAGGGATTTTAAAATGTTTTAATAGCTTTTTTTGGTTAAATATAAATTTAAGAAAATTATAATTAAGAAGTATATATCTATGCTATGGAAAGATTAAGGAAGTTATGTATTCCAGGCGCTATGCCAGAGGAATTGTGGTTAGTGAAGAAAAAGAGAAGTAACTGTGTTGTGTAATCCTATGCACCAGGGAAAATATATGCTTTGGGTGAGATAAGGATTTAAATACGGTATATGGAAAAAGGCGTTCAAAGGTGTTCGAGGGGAAAATATGGAAAACAGTTCAAAATAAGGAATGAATGGAATGGCTGAATTAATGTGGAATGAGAAAGTGGTTGTATTGTGTTTAACCACTTCAGCCCCGGAAGAATTTACCCGCTTCTTGCAGAGCACTTTTCGTGATTCGGCACTGCGTCGCTTTAACTGCCAATTGCGCAGTCATGCGACATTGTACCCAAACAAAATTGATGTTATTTTTTTTCCCCACAAATAGAGCTTTCTTTTGGTGATATTTGATCACCTCACGCATTATTTTTTACTTTTTGCTATAATAAATATCCCCCAAAAATATATATAAAAAAAAATGTTTCCTCATTTTAGGCTGATATGTATTCTTCTACATATTTTTGGTAAAAAAAAAAATCGCAATAAGTGTATATTGATTGGTTTGCGCAAAAGTTATAGCGTCTACAAAATAGGGGATAGATTTATAGCATTTTTATTATTATTATTATTATTTTTTACTAGTAATAGCGGCGATCTGCGATTTCTATCATGACTGTGACACTATGGCGGAAACGTCGGACAATTATGACACATTTTTTGGACCATTGGCATTTATACAGCGATCAGTGCTATAAAAATGTATTGATTACTGTAAAAATGTCACTGGCAGTGAAGAGGTTAACAATAAGGGGCATTTGAGGGTTTAACGGTGTTCCCTGGGAGGTGATTCTAACTGAAGGGGGAGGGGACTGACTGGAGGAGGTGACGGATCATGGTTCCTAGCTAATAGGAACACACGGTCTGTCAATCCTGTCAGAACAGAATAGGGAAGTGTGTGTTTAACAACAAGGTCTGGGGAATGCCCAGGGAAAATCCAAAGCCTACTTACCACCAGCTCACGGACAACCAAATTAACCTGTCTAACAGTATGCATTTGCAAACGCATGCGTGAGCCACAGAGCCACGTCAAGGCACCCTGGTATCTGTGGTCCTAACACTAACATATAAGTGTCCCCGCAGTGGAGGCACATGCATTCTGATGGTTAGATGAGGGCAGGTGGACTGAAGGGGAGCCACCCCTCCTTAAAGGTACAGGAGCACACCAAACACCCAGCAAGAGCACAATGGCAGCAAAGGTGTTGGTGCACTGCTGGACCAATGCAAACACTACCGTGTTATCAAGAACTTGCCCACCGCCCTCATCTATAGCTGGCTATCGCAGTAAGTGGCTTTGGAAGGCTAAACAACAGGTAACAACAAGGTCTGGGGAATGCCCAGGGAAAAACCAAAGCCTACTTACCACCAGCTCGCAGACAACCAAATTAACCTGTCTAACAGTATGCGTTAAAAACAGGGGTTTAGTCCGCACGCATTTGCAAACGTGTTTAAACACACTCGTCCCTGTTCAGTCTCTCCTGCTCACGATCGCTGGTGGCCCGCGGTCATCGCGACCGTCGGCCACAAGCACCGGCACCCACTGTGCAATGCAGCGCACACACCTGCTGTCCCAGCCCCCGCGAGCCAATGTATAGCTTTGACGGCTCGCGCAGGGAAGCCAACCGGCCGCAGTATAACTGCGGGGGTTGGTCGGGAAGCGGTTGATGAATGCACAAGGTAATATTATCTTAAGTGTTTAAAATTTACACAAAGAGTTGTTTCATATTGTGTTTTTTTGTTTTGGGAGGTTATTAGGCCCATGTTCCTGATAATATATATTTCCCTAAAAGTTTGGGGTTAAATTAAAGGGAATTGGCATAAAAAAAAAAAAGGTGAAACTATAAATGTTTGAAGAGTTACTGAAATAAAGTAACCAGAACCAAAATAAATTGCTGCATGTAATGAGTCCATGAGATACTAAAATATTGAGGGGAAAGTTTGAATAACAGTCAGAGTGACTATTCTGGATATATTTACCTTTTAAATCCCAGAGTGTCAATCATGAAGTGTTAATGATGTAATGTTGTTTATCCATCAATGTTTTGTTTGTTACCGATGATCAGATATATTTGCAAAGTTGGGAGGCTGACTTCTGAGTCAGAATATGTGTTTGGGTAAAATGTTCTGTTTGGAGACCCTCGGGTCCACTTGGGTCCTGGGGACAGAAGGAACTAGGTGTTTTGTTGAAATTCTGCTGTAGTACTGGATTTGAAGGAAAAAAAAAAATGTTTAATTCATGATATAGATTCAATATATTTAAGATTTTTTTCTGAGAAACATTTTTATTTCTGCATGCTTTACTTATGTTTGAGTCAATGACGGATATTATTTTTAATACCTCAAATGGTTAAGGCCTTAATTGTTCAGGTAAATTCTGTGATTATTCATGTTGGATGAGGAGTATCTGCCCCAGCCAGCCAGCATTTACCCCCTAGCCCCATGCACATGAAGAAATGCCCACCCCATTCATACCCTACACCCCATTCATGTCAAGTTACTTGAAGACATGAATACAACTTTTACATGGAAATCTTCGTTGTTCATCTTTGTTGCCCAAATGCCATGGGAGGCTGAGATGAGTAAAGGCGAACTCCTGCTGGAAAATGTTCCTCCTGGAAGTGACACCTCGAGGGTTAGACAATGACGCACACCCAAGGTCTGCGAAATTCCAGTGAGCATCACGAGAGAAAGATCTAGATGTGCCCAAGTCTAGCCCAATGCATCAGTTCCAGTCTGTCTGTGGATATCGAGTTTTATCCTTACAAAGAGGCAGGTTTTTGAGGTGAAGGATCTCTGTAAAATATGGATGAGCACAGAATGAACCAAACATTTTGGGAAAAGTTTTGAAGAATGAGAATTATATGTGGACATTTCCTTTTCCTTCCTTTTTACGAATTGAATAGACATTCAGAAGCCATACAAGAAAAACATACTTTTTTCTACGCTTTACTTTGGGACTATTTTTTATTTGGCCTAAAGGCTGTCATGCCCCTCACACTTGCTTTTATGGACTGTCATGTCCCTTCCCGTTTGTATTTCATGGACAATTGCTATGCAGCTGAGATTATGTATTTATTTTCCTCTATTTTTACATGCTTAGTATAGTGGTAAATTTGTGGAAAATAGTCCAGGTAAATGTCAGTAGCATATTGGGGGCAACAGGGTTTGTGATTGTCACGTTCGTGACAAAAGAGAGGATTGTAATAATATGCCCAAACCATTGTGACTCCATTTTGATATGCTTTGTGTCATGAAAAGGTCCACCCGTTGGTGGCGCTGTTGGTCTCTTGGATTGCAGTACCAGTGTCCACCAGCGGGTGTCTTCTAACAGCCAGGGCCTGTAATAAGACGACTTACTTCCTGGTGGCACTGTTGGATCCTTGGACTGTAGTACTGGTGTCCACCAGCGGGTGTACTCTGGCAATGTGGAGCAGACAGCACCTCTGCACTCAGCTGTTACATGAGGTTAATGACTGGCAGTCTTATAAATACCCGGCAAGCCCTCACATGCTTGCCTTGGTATCGCTCTGTCCATGTGCCCTGACCTTGTTGCCTGTACTCTGACCTTGAGCCTGCATCTGACCCGACCTCTCCTGATCCTGAGCCCATCCTGGACCTGTCCCGCTTGTCTCCTGTTACCTTAGGATCCCTGCTCTGCAGCCCATCCATCCGTCCTCTCCCTCTCCTGCTGGTTCCCCATCCTTACCCATCTACTGATTCCCCTGTGTATGACCTCGGCCTGGCTTTTGTTTACAACTCTGGTATTTCCCATTTATTGTATATATTACTTGTTGTTTGTGGTTGGTAGTGCACTGTTTGTTTTCACTTTCTTGTCACTTATCATAATAAACATTATTGTTACTTCACCTACATTCATTTTGGGTTTCCTCTTTGCAGTCCACACAGTCTGGTCTACTAATTCCCTGATACTTTGCCATTGCATCAGTATAGGAGATAGCTTAAATCTGCAACTATGAAAGAATGCTTAGAGAAAATGCTTGCACAAGCACTGTACACACTCTCTCTCTCTCTCTCTCTCTCTCTCTCTCTCTCTCTCTCTCTCTCTCTATATATATATATATCTTTGTGGGTTGGGTTGTCTTTTCCTGTTCCCTGTTCTGTAGGCCATGGGACAAGATGCATAACCAGATGATCTGTTAACTCCTGTGAACTCATGGTAAGTGTATCTTAGTGGTCGCTGACTTGTATAATCATATACTTTATACAAATACATAATTTACTAACCACTCCCCTCTTGATTGGTATGTTAAACCATACATAAGCTGTAACGCACCTAATAAAGGCAGACATTTTACGAATGCACAACCGGCCTCTTGTTTCATTCGGTGTCTCCAGATATCCAAGGGCCCTGTTGGTGTACCTACAAAAAGGGAGGTCATCCAGAATACCTATTATTTCCTTTCACATGTGAGTCCTCCGTTCTGGCAAGGAGTCCTGATTTTTCGACAGCATCTGCCAGACCTTCAGAGCGCATGCCCTGCTGACATCAGCGGCTGCATGCCAGGTGAATATATCCTCAACAGTACAGGTTTAGGAGATATTCATTTTACCTACAGGTAAGCCTTATTATAAGCTTGCCTGTAGGTAAAAATGTGCAAGAGGAGGATACAACCGCTTTAAAACAAGTAAATATTATATACCTTCCTATCTATTTACTAATGCTAGCATTGTAAAAATAGTCAATGCTGATTGAGAAAGGGATATTCCGCTTTGAAATGTTAAATATGATTAATACCAGGGCTTTTTTTCAGCTGGAACTCAGTTCCACCGCCTCTGGCTCAGGCCCTCTGCTCCCTTCTCACCACTATCACTTGTAAACACAGAAGTCCAGCTTCTGTGTTTACAAGTGACAGCTTGGCTCCTACAAATCTGACCTCTCGTGCGGCACCCACTGAGTGCAGGATAGGGGCAAGGGACATGAAGGTGTCCAGGTTGCAATGAGTATACCGACAACCCCACTGGATGATCTCCCTGCAAGTGAGAGAGGCAGAGCCACCTACAGTGTGTTGTGAGATACTAGAGAAGAAGAGAGTTGAAAATGAGATGTGGATGGGTGAAGCAGAGGTATGCCACTGTGAAAGAAGACTAAACTCTGCACTTTGTGTGTAGTACACCCATGAATTCTGCACGCTGCATGCAGTACACCTCTGAACTCTGCAGTATGTACGTAGTACACCCCTAAACACTGCACGCAGCTCTGAACTCTGTACTTTGTGTGTAATTCCCCCCCCCCAACTCTGCACTGCACTGATCAGGACTATGCACTCCTGGTATTCAATGCCCCTTTAATACCCTCCCACCATTAGTGAAATTTACCCACATCCACTATTTGAAGCGGTTTGGAGGGTGTGTGTTTGAAGGTGGGGAAGAGGGTTTTTGGGGGGTCATGATTGAGTTCCTGCACCTATTTTAAGAGAAAAAAAAACGTGATTAATACACATTCCAAAAAGGAATAAAGCAAAATATTCAGAGCATTTGACATTTGGGTTATACTGCCATCTAGGATTTGAACACTGGCAAGCAAAAAACAGTGACCAGCTTGGTATTGCCCTCCCACTCCCATTATGCTTCTGTTTTTGGCTAGTGTCCTAAGAGGATAGACATCTTTACTGAGGAAAGTCTAACCATTCCTTCCAGCCATTTTTTTTTTTAAGAATGTCTACAATAAAGACTTCATCCACACTCTGCTTTAATTGGTTTCTTATTAAGCTATCTGGTTTGGCGTATCCTCATCAACAGCTTTGGAGCGGTGGCGGCTGGTGAAGTTTTAAGATGGGGGGGCGCTAGACCACGCCCACCATTTTGACCCATCCCACTTCTCATAAGCCCCACCCATTATAGAATCCACCAACTCCGTCCCCTGTAGTACATAATATACAAGGTTGTACATTATACACAGGGCTCTATACTTCATATACCAGGCTCTACATTATAGACAGGGCTCTGTACATCATATAGCAGGCTTTACATTATACACCAAGCTCTGTACATCATATACCAGGCTCTACATTATACACAGGGCTCTATACTTCATATACCAGGCTCTACATTATAGACAGGGCTCTGTACATCATATACCAGGCTCTACATTATACACCAGGTTCTAATGACACATCAATATGTCTGACAGCCCAGCCACACTCCTCGTTCACCAGAGAAAAAAAAACAGGAAACACAAAAAAGGTGCTCGGGAAACAGCAATAGGCAGAGGTCACCGCAGACAATGAAGTACAAGAAAGCCTAATAAAATAAAACAAATACAGTCATCACATTTAGCGACTGCAATAATGCAATATCTTACATGTTTGCCTTTGGTGGTGGGATCAGAGGGATGGTGATGATCAGAGACAGAGGGATGGAGGTGGGGTGGGGAGTTGGATCAGTGGTGGGTGGGATGGGATCAGGGACAGAGGGATGGATCAAGGACAGAGGGGTGGTGGGATGGATCAGGGACAGGGGGATGGTGGGTGGGATGGATCATGGACAGAGGTATGGGTGGGTGGGATGGATCAGGGACAGAGGGATGGGTGGATGGATCAGGGACAGAAGGATGGTGGGATGGATCAGGGACAGAGGGATGGGTGGGTGGGCTGGATCAGGGACAGAGGGATGGTGGGATGGATCAGGGACAGGGGGATGGTGGGTGGGATGGATCATGGACAGAGGTATGGGTGGGTGGGATGGATCAGGGACAGAGGGATGGGTGGATGGATCAGGGACAGAAGGATGGTGGGATGGATCAGGGACAGAGGGATGGGTGGGTGGGCTGGATCAGGGACAGAGGGATGGATCAGGGACAGGGGGATGGTGGGTGGGATGGATCATGGACAGAGGTATGGGTGGGTGGGATGGATCACGGACAGAGGGATGGGTGGATGGATCAGGGACAGAAGGATGGTGGGATGGATCAGGGACAGAGGGATGGGTGGGTGGGCTGGATCAGGGACAGACGGATGGTGGGCTGGATCAGGGACAGAGGGATGGGTGGGTGGGATGGATCAGGGACAGAGGGATGGATGGGTGGGATGGATCGGGGACAGAGGGATGGATGGGTGGGATGGATCAGGGACAGAAGGATGGTGGGATGGATCAGGGAGAGAGAGATGTTGGGTGGGATGGATCAGGGACACAGATATGGTTGGTGGGATGGATCAGGGACAGAGAGATGGTGGGTGGGATGGACCAGGGACAGAGAGATGGTAGGTGGGATAGATCAGGGACAGAAGGATGGTGGGATGGATCAGGGACAGAGAGATGATGGGTGGGATGGATCAGGGACAGAGATATGGTTGGTGGGATGGATCAGGGACAGAGAGATGGTAGGTGGGATGGATCAAGGACAGAAGGATGGTGGGATGGATCAGGGACAGAGAGATGGTGGGTGGGATGGATCAGGGACAGAGATATGGTTGGTGGGATGGATCAGGGACAGAGAGATGGTGGGTGGGATGGACCAGGGACAGAGAGATGGTAGGTGGGATGGATCAGGGACAGAAGGATGGTGGGATGGATCAGGGACAGAGAGATGGTGGGTGGGATGGATCAGGGACAGAAGGATGGTGGGATGGATGAGGGACAGAGAGATGGTGGGTGGGATGGATCAGGGACAGAAGGATGGTGGGATGGATCAGGGACAGAGAGATGGTGGGTGGGATGGATCAGGGACAGAAGGATGGTGGGATGGATCAGGGACAGAGAGATGATTGGTGGGATGGATCAGGAACAGAAGGATGGTGGGATGGATCAGGGACAGAGAGATGGTGGGTGGGATGGATCAGGGACAGAAGGATGGTGGGATGGATCAGGGACAGAGAGATGGTGGGTGGGTGGGATGGATCAGGGATCAGGGACAGAGAGCTGGTGGGTGGGATGAATCAGGGACAGAGAGCTGGTCGGTGGGATGAATCAGGGACAGAGAGATGGTGGGTGGGTGGGATGGATCAGGGATCAGGGACAGAGAGATGGTGGGTGGGATGAATCAGAGACAGAGGGATGGGTGGGTGGGGGGAGGCTTCATATGGGCTGTGTGTTTAACAAGAGCCTCCACTGACACTGCCAAACCGAGACACAGCAACACCAGTGGAGATAATAGAAGCACTGAGGATCAGCACTTGTTAAACACACAGTCCGTGTGAAACCTCCCCATCCATCCATCCTGTAGAAATAAGGAGACCAGCCTTGTGTGATCGTCAGTGATTCTAATATCTCCACTGGTGTTGCTGTGTCTCGTTTGGCTGTTAGTGGAATCATTGAGCTTTGCCCCCCTCCTGCGGATTTCCAGCATCTACCTTGTTGTTGAGTTTCATAGCGGCAAGTGCAGGAGTTCACTCCTCCGCTCCTCTGCTCGGCGCACTGGTCTGACACAGGGAAAACCGGAAGTGACAGACTAACTAGTCTGTCACTCAAAGCACATACTATAGTAAACCTATGGGCGCCGGGCGGATGCAGATCGGCACTTTTCATTGCGCCACAAGGCGGGTTAAAACCCTGCAAATGAAGCACCGCGTCTGCAATCTTGTGATTGCGTTGATGTGGCGCTTCACATAGTGCACTGTGTCCGGCGCTGCACTGTGTCCGGCGCTCGTACACAGTGCACTTAAGGACTTTTTTTTTATTTATTTTTTTAAAGGGCCATTTGAAAAAAAAAATTTTTCAATTTTTTTTTGTGACTGCCTGGAGGGGGGGGGGGGGGGGGGGCGGCGCTCGGGCGCCCCCTATGGGTGGGCCGCCACTGCTTTGGAGGCTGTACCCAAACCCCATTGAATTGGACGATAGTGGGACTGGATAATGAGTAGGCCATGTGGGCTGAATATTTGTTTATTAAAAACAATGGATGCCATTATTTCCGTCCTTATCACATGAAACAAGAAGTTCTGCAGGTTGTGTGTGTCCAGGTGCACACACCCATTATAAGGCAGATCTGAGCATAGTTCATGGGAGTTGGTGTGGGAACAAAGTTACTGCAGCCAGGAGGGAGGTGTGCTACTGTTTAAGAACATACGCAATATCCTTGAGACAGCACTCCATGTGGGAGAAGTTCCAGGTCTGTGGACTGAGAGAGTCGGGGAGGCCATAGCTGAGACAACTGGAAGAGAGAGTCTTGTGGACCCGAGGGAACTGTGAGTCCTGGAGGAGTGTGAAAGCCGGGTGTGTCAGGAGAACCCCTTTTTAGTGGTCAGGAGTGGGCCTGCCCAACTTTGTACTGCGACCAAGGCTGAGTGAGCCTTGAGAGCCAGGTGTCTTGGCATTTTTGTTTGTGTTGTAATTTTTGGGAGAACCCCTATATGGGCAACCCATGTATGTATGGACTATAATTTTGGTCACTTTCAATAAAAGTGGGCTACCACACCCTTAAACTGAAGTTCCTGTTGGCTGTGAACTCACTGAAAACGCATCTACCACTGAGCTAGACATCCCCCAATATCACAAATGTTAAAGTAAGTCTGTTCTAAGTCTGTCCTCTAATATGGGGGTCAGTCCAACCACCAGGCTGTGGACTGGTACTGGGCCGCAGCCTCCCTCCAGCCAGGCCGCGAAGGCTGCTGTGTCACAGGTGGGGGTGTCAGGTGTGCATGCGAGCGAGCAGAGTGATGACCTCATCTCTTACTGCCCGCCCCTCATCACCGCAGTTCCACTCTCACAGCTGCAAAGGCAGCTATGTTATGTGCAGCCGTGGGTGAGCAGAAAGATGACATTATCCTCCCATTGCCAACCCTCACTCTGGGACCAAGCCAATGCACATGTGCCAGTTCACCCTCGGACGCTGTAACTCTGGGGAGAGACTGCCAGAAGCCTCTTTCTCTGCTGTCACTATTGCCTGCCACCAAATTGCCTATACATTTAAAAGTGACAAGCTGCATCTGGTATTTTTTGGTGGTGTTCAACAGTAGGCAGTTTCAGCTGGTGGCAGGATAGTGACAATCCGCATCTGGTGGCAGGCGACATGGCAAATGACAAGCTGCATCTGGTGGCAGGTGATGTGACAAGCTTCATCTGGTTGTAGGTGAGGTGACAATCTGCATCTGGTGGCAGGCGACATGGCAAGTGACAATCCGCATCTGGTGGCAAGTGACAATCTGCATCTGGTGGCAGGCGACATGGCAAGTGACAATCCGCATCTGGTGGCAAGTGACAATCTGCATCTGGTGGCAGGTGACGTGGCAAGTGACATGCTGCATCTGGTGGTAGGCGATGTGGCAAGTGACAAGCTGCATCTGAAGGCATGTGGCATGACAAGCTGCATCTGGTGGCAGGTTACGTGGCAAGTGACAATCTGCATCTGGTGGCAGACGACATGGCAAGTGACAATCCACATCTGGTGGTAGGCAACATGGCAAGTGACAAGCTGCATCTGATGGTCGGCAATGGTGGCAAGTGACACACTCAGGGCTCCCACTGATTCTGCATTATGGGGAGTTGAATGATTTAATTTTATATGACAAGGTAATAATAGAAATAATGCGCTTCAATCATCCTGACACCATATCCACCATGGTGTCGTGATCATTGAAACGCTAACACCAGCCATTGCACCGACACATTGCCTGCAAAAAAAACGAATCAACCCTCCCTAGTTTGAACATATTTGCTATTCGGACCCTCGAGCCCCTCCCTGGTCTAATATCCAAACTATATGCATTCCTGTCCCCCCTTCTACCTCCATCCTCCCTTTCTATGCAAATCGCTGGACCTCAGCGACTGGGCCAAAATATGGCTTTCTATCAAAGTCCAATATGAACATTTTGGCCTTAGGGGCTAATTATAAGGTACTCAGTAGATGGTAGCAATCAACAAAATCCTTCCGACTTACCCTCTACATTGCTTACATGGTTGCATGAACACGGGAATCCATATGCATATATGGTGGTCTTGCCCACTTGTAATGGCTTTCTGGGCTGAAGTATTGGTACGACATTAGTGCCTGACCCTGCAGTAGCGCTTCTTAACAAGCGGCCACTTGATATAACTGTCTCGCAGTTTAAACTGTTACTATACATTACTATCGCATCCAAAGAAATTATAGCCAAAGCCTCAAACTCCCAGCTTATGTCTCCGTGAGTTGTAGCATAGGATAGTGCGTTTCATGATTCACAGCAAAATTTAAGCTACATTGCAAGATCAAGTCCACAAACATCTTAAAATCTGGCAGCCCTGGGTTGATAATTACTTGCCCCAGGACTTTGACCAGGCCCTACTGGAACCTTGACTTATTCTCACGCCTATACAGAGTAGTATCTTCAGATACTAGCTGACCCACTGTGGCTGCCATCTGACCCCTTACCTTCCTCCCACTCCTTTTTTTTCTTCTTCCTTTTTATTCTTAGCTACTTAGTTACCTGTTCTTTTAAACTGTGTGAAATATTTGGGAAGTTTTGATCTTTGGTATTGTGTAGCTTTTAAGTGAAGCTATCCCCGCGAGTTGGGGTTATTGACACAAGTTACATGTGATTATATTTTTGTAGAAGCTCTGCATCTCCTAGCACTTTAGTGCTGCTTTGTCTTTCTATTATTCCTTATGTCTACTATTGCTCATCTTTATTGTATACCACAATCACCAGACTGCCAGACTGTGTTATGTTTGATCTGTGTCTATTCAATAAACATATTGAACAAGAAAAAACAAATGTTTAATGCATTCAGTAAATAATGCTTTTTTTTTTTGTTTTTCCCGTGAATTGAGTTGTTTTAACTCTCTATGCAAAAAGGACACAGGTAACTGGGCATAGCCATGCACCAATGCAAAAAACAAAACAAAAAAAGATCAAAAAAGAAACTGATTCAAACCTCCATCAACACCCCATTACATGGCACCTCATCCCTTTAAGAAATATCAATAAAGTTTTTTTGGAAAAACCAAACCAGGGAGATGGGACATTAATGGTGCAATAATCAAAAAAATAAAGTTTTTTTTTATATAGATAAAGGTTTTTTTCTATAAATATTTTATTATACAAATGTATACAATATTTTTAGTATGATTATATAGATTGTCTCTATGTTTTTATGAGATTTGTATAATAAAATATTTATAGAAAAAAACCTTTATCTATATAAAAAAAAAAAAACTTAATTTTTTTGATTATTGCACCATTAATGTCCCATCTCCCTGGTTTGGTTTTTCCAAAAAAACTTTATTGATAAAACAAAAAAAGACTTCATCAAAGAATGGGTCTTTTAAAAAGGCTTAACGAGCAACCTTAAAAATGCACAGTTCCTTTAAAGAAGAAGTAAACCCTGATGAGTTTACTTCCTCTTTCATTCCCTGCAAAGGTAAAGCATAATGGACTACTATGCAGCGCATAGTAGTCCATTATGTGTCACTTACCTGACACAGGAGCCAGCGAAGTCACCGCTGTCCCCTGTAGTCGGTGGGTCTCGCTGCTCCGCCGCTGTCATTCGGCAAAGCCGCAATGACTTCACTCCCGCGCATGCGCACGGGAGCCGCCACGTGCGGCATATCGCCGTTGACAGCATCGCGCTCAGTGTGCCTGTGCGCCGATGTCTATGGCGCATGCGCCGTAGACAGCTAGCCTTTCTTTCGGCAAATATCTCCTAAACCGTGTAGGTTTAGGAGATATTTCTTGGACCTACAGGTAAGCCTTAATCTAGGCTTACCTGTAGGTCAAAGTGTGTTGTAAGGGTTTACAACCACTTTAAATAACATGCTTGATAGATGTCCAAAACCTGCACGTGAAGTGACACACCTGTAGGACATACTTTTCCAGGCTATCTTTGTTTGCTAAAAAAGAACGATGTGGGATCCCCTTAAAATCCTTACACTGCTATATATGCTCTAGCTTGGGGACCCTCAAAAATATAGTTAGGACTGCAGTATACAAAGGAGCTTTAACATGGACACCGTCACTTCCACTTATATTTGCAAATGTATGCAATAAAACTGTGTGTTTAAACTGAATTGTTAGACAGGGCCAATTTGGTTTGTTTATAGGCTGGCTGATAAGTGTGCTGGGAAAAGTTTGTGATCCCCTTAAAATTGGGCAGACTGAGCCGGGCCCCCCCCCCCCACCGAGTGACCGAATGGTCAGTCTGCCCCTGATTTACAGCCTTGTCATGCAGCCTTGTCAGTGTCATTTACAGCCTTGTCATGAAGCCTTGTCAGTGTCATATGCAGCCTTGTCATGCAGCCTTGTCAGTGTCATTTTCGGCTTTGGCGTTTAAAAATGGAGCCAGGTGTCCTGTGTATCTCGGCGGCACTCGGTAGCTCTCAGCCGTTCTCTGTGTCTCTTGGCCGCTCTTGGTGGCTTTTGGCCGCTTTCGTGCGCACTCGCCCACAGAGAACAGCCAAAAGCCCCTGGGAAAGGCCGAAAGCGCCAGAGGCTCAAAATCGGTGGGGGAACGACGTATAACACGCACCCACGATTTTCCTCTGATTTTAAGGGGAAAAAAGTGTGTGTTATATGCTGATAAATACAGTCATCTTTTCGTGTGACAACACTGAAGAAATGACGCTGCACTACAATGTAAAGTAGTGAGTGTACAGCTTATATAACAGTGTAAATTTGCTGTTCTCTCAAAATAATTCAACACACAGCCATTAATGTCTAAACTGCTGGCAACCAAAGTGAGTACACCCCTAAGTGAAAATGGGCCCAATTAGCCATTTTCCCTCCACTGTGTCATGTGACTCGTTATGCCATGCACACACGACCGGATTTTTCAACGGACTGAATTCCGTCTGACTTTTCAAGGAACTTTCGAGGGACTTTTGACGAACTTCCGTCGAATTGTCTACATAGAATCACACCAACGGATTCGACCGGGATGACATACGACTGGACTAGAATAAGGAAGTTCATAGCCAGTAGCCAATAGCTGCCCTAGCGTCGGTTTTCCTCGGTCGGACTAGCATACAGACGAATGGATTTTTTGACCAGACTCAAGTCCGTCGGAAAGATTTGAAACATGTTCTAAATCTAAAGTCCATCTGATTTTTCGACAGTAAAGGTCCGATGAAGCCCACACACAGTCGGGGTGCTTTGTTCTTCGAGTTAAGACTTTACCCCCAGTTTCCCTGTGCCAGAGGGAAACCAGAAGTGACGTAAGAAGCACTGTGCATGGCCCAAGTGGAGCTGGTAAGTAAGGCTGCAAAATAGGTGAACTGCGCCATGCTTGGCGCTCACAGTCCACTCAGTTGTGTCAGGAAAGCAAATGACTATTCACTTTCCTAACACTGAACCATCTCTCCGCCAATCAGGTGCTCGGGTCTGTCACACGTCACCTGATTGGCTAAAATGACAGGCGCCGCTATTGGATGCCTATCAGGAGGCAGGAGACACATGAAGGACCCCGCTCGTCGCTGTTACCCACTGCCCCACAGACACAGGGTAAGTGCCGGGCAGATGGCGAGCGGGCGGGGGGCACACTGGCTGCATTTGATGAACACACTGGCAGCCTATGATGGGCAGTTGGGCACACTGGCAGCATTTGATGGGCACACTGGCAGAATATCATGGGCAATGGATAAGGGATACATAGTACCCCTTGTTACTCATTCGGAAAAAAAAATAGTAAGGAAACAAACATACACTGACAAAATCCTTTCTTTTATTAAAAAAGAATATAAAAATGCAGTGTCCCACGATGTAAAATCCAATATCAATCACGTCATCCATCGCTGTAGATCCATCATTCCCAATTAAAGATGCACTGATGAGTCGCCTTCACAAACATGACGATCCTGCTCCCAACAGACTCTCACTGCGAATCACAGCTTCCAGGCCTGCTGCTGAATGTCAACAAGCTTGCCATTTGGAGAGTCTGTAAGGGTAATCATGCTCTGGCAAGCCCGGACTGGCCATAGGGCACACCAGGCGTTTGCCGGTATGCCGGGCCCTCAGGCTGCATATTAGACATGTGCATTCGTTTTCGTCCGAATGCATTTTCGTCCGAATTTCAGCTATTTTCGTTTTCGTTTTGACAAACGATAAAGAAAGCACAAAATCCGAAAAACGAAAGATCCGACATAAATAAATGCTTTATTTTCGTTCGTTTTCATTGACATGTATCAATGCAAAAAAAAAAAGTTTTAAAAACGGCCGTTTTTTCGGGAGCAGTGATTTTAATAATGATTAAAGTGAAACAATAAAAGTGTAATATTCCTTTAAATTTCGTAGGGGGGGGGGGGGGTTGTCTATAGTATGCCTGTGAAGGGGCGCATGTTTCCCGTGCTTAGAATTGTCCCTGCACAAAGTGTCATTTATGCAGGAAAAAAAGTCCTTTAAAATCACTCGCAGCTATAATGAATTGTCGGCTCCGTAATACAGAGAACACTCATTGAAAGTCATTGATAAAAAAATAAAAAAATAAATTAAAAAAAAAGCGTGGGGACCCCCCAAATTCAATTACCAGGCCCTTCAGGTCTGGTATGGATATTAAGGGGAACCCTACCTCAAATGTAAGAAAAAATTTGACGTGGGGTTCCCCCTAAATATCCATAACCAGACCCTTCAGGTCTGGTATGGATATTAAGGGGAACCCCGCGTCAAATTAAAAAAAAAATTGACGTGGGGTTCCCCCTAAAAATCCATACCAGACCCTTTATCCGAGCACGCAACCTGGCAGGCCGCAGGAAAAGAGGGGGGGACGAGAGAGCGGCCCCCCTCCCTCCTGAACCGTACCAGGCCACATGCCCTCAACATTGGGAGGATGCTTTGGGGGTCTGTGACCCCTCAAAGCACCTTGTCCCCATGTTGATGAGGACAAGGGCCTCATCCCCACAACCCTGGCCGGTGGTTGTGGAGGTCTGCGGGCGGGGGGCTTATCAGAATCTGGAAGCCCCCTTTAACAAGGGGACCCCCAGATCCCGGCCCCCCCCCTGTTTGAAATGGTAAGGGGGTACAAAAGTACCCCTACCATTTCACAAAGAAAATGTAAAAAATGGTTAAATAAAACAAACAATTCGACAATTCATTATAGCTGCGAGTGATTTTAAAGGACTTTTTTTCCTGCATAAATGACACTTTGTGCAGGGACAATTCTAAGCACGGGAAACATGCGCCCCTTCACAGGCATACTATAGACAACCCCCCCCCCCCTACGAAATTTAAAGGAATATTACACTTTTATTGTTTCACTTTAATCATTATTAAAATCACTTTTTTTTGCATTGATACAAGTCCCCTGGGGCAGGACCCGGGTCCCCAAACACTTTTTAGGACAGTAACTTGCAAATTAGCCTTTAAAATTAGCACTTTAGATTTTGAACGTTGGAGTCCCATAGACTTTAATAGGGTTCTAAAGTATGCTATATAGTTAGCTCCGTCAAATCTTCTTTATACATTGACAGACACCATAAGCCTTCCAAGACAGATTCGAACGTAATTCATGTGGATTTTCGGACGAATGCAATTTTTGCACGAAAAACGAAATAAATAAAAACGACTTTCGGGAGTAACTAAATAAATTAAGTTTTCGGACGAAAACGAAATTCCGAAACGAAATATTTTACTCTGCACATGTCTACTGCATATCCTAAGGACAGCGACCTGTAGCACAGTGCAATGTAAGTTGTGACGATGGTCCAGACAGGACTAACACAGACCACAGCCGCCGCTCACCTTCTGCTATGCGGTCATGCCTAAAGCAGGGCTGCTGCCAGCAAACTTCAAGGTGCAGAAGGAGAGATGGCTCCTGTGACACACTGGAAGCACCTGCAGGAGAGAGACACCTCGTGCGCTGGTCGCTGGAGATGCAGCACTTTAGGGACGTGGCATCTCTCCTAACACCGGCCGGCACAACGTCATATCTGCACAGGGTGGAAGGTGAGTGCACTGAACCCTAAACTGATCCGGTATATGTTACAGCCAAAGTCTTGCTCTCTAGTGGTGGGGAAAGGGGATGGGCTGAGGCTGTCTCCTTGCTGGCCCGGGGCAGTATCTTTGCTGGTCTGGGGCTGTCTCTTTGCTGGTCTGGGGCAGTATCTTTGCTGGACTGGCGCTGTCCCTTTGCTGGACTGGCACTGTCTCTTTGCTGGACTGGGGCTGTATCTTTGCTCCAGTCCTAGGGGATGATGCTCCTGTCCTGGGGGCTGGGATCAGGTGATGCTGCAGCCCGAGCCAGTCATGTGGGTCCCAAGTCCTGACTTCCTGACCCGCTCTGCCTCCAAAATCCAGTAGCTGTAGTTTCCTGGCTGTGCTGCTTCTCCACCCACCAGGAGCTTGAGCGTGCATGGAGTGGACTACAACTCCCAGAATGCAACAGCGTGCGTCAGATAGCCACCACAGTCGTGTCCCTGCCCTCCTTCCCGACTTTCTCCAAAAATAAAAAATAAATCGGCAGCGGGCAGCCACTGGCTGTTTTGCATGCGAGTTAGGGCAGCCAGGGGGGAAAAGGCCATCCTGTCCCCTGGCCCAGCCTGCCCCTGGCAGTATAGTGGTGCTCATATTAATGGCTGCGTGAGCACAATACTTTGACAGGCTGTCGTTAGGGTGACCACATTTCCAAACTGCAATTCAGGGTCACACCCTCTTCCCAAAAAAAGATGAGGGGACTTCGGCGGCGGGGGCTATTGGTCAGACAAATGGCAAGTAAATCATCCCAACACCATGTTTGATATGGTGTCAGGATGATCAAATCAAATTATTTTGATTACTACATTGTATGCATACAGAAAGAGCCCCCTTTACCATCAGAGCCCCTACTTACAGAATGACCCCCCTTTACCATCAGATCCCCCACTTACAGAATGACCCCCCTTTACCATAAAAGCCCCCATTTACAGAAAGGGTCCCCTTTACCATCAGATCCCCCACTCACAGAAATAGCCCCCCTTTACCATCAAATCCCCCACTCACAGAAAGAGCCCCCCTTTACCATTAGATCCCCCACTCACATAAAGAGCCCCCCTTTAATATCAGATCCCCCACTCACAGCAAGAGTTCTCCAGTGATACTGGAGCTGTACATGGTGGAGAGATTGTGGAGAAGAAAACATGGCTGCAGCCAGGGGCGGACTGACCATTCGGGCATTCGGGCACTGCCCGAGGGCCCCATGCCACCAAGGGGCCCCATCAGGGTTGTCAGCCTCAATAAAACCAGGGACAGTATGTAAAAATCTGTGTTTTAAAAAAAAATCCCAAGATTGTAGCTGCCCCACCTCTCCAGTACCTTTTCAGTGTGTGTATTTGTATTCTGTGTGTGAATACTGTGTGTGTATATAGTGTGTATATAGTGTGTCCGTGTGTTTATACTGTATGTGTGTGTGTGTATACTGTGTGGCCCCATAATCTATTGCCTGGGGGCCCCATAATCTCCTATTGCCCGGGGGGGCCCATAATCTCCTATTGCCCGGGGGCCCCATGAGTTGTCAGTCTGCCCCTGGCTGCAGCGGCGGGGAGCACACACATTACATTATACCTGTCAGATGAGAACCAGGAAATGGAGGTTGGCATGGCGGTGCATTATGCACTGTGTCCTGCACATGTCCTCAGGACCGCCCCTGATCCAGAGTATGTCTACCTACATACTGGTGTGCTGTCAACAGATCACTGAGTTCTCACACTAATGTTTTGCTTTGCGTGTTGCTTTAAAAGCTTGTATATACTAGATCTGTGGGGTTTTACATGTGTGCTTTACATGCAGTTTCCATTATATATTGGCCAATACAGTGATTTTCACACTTTGAAGTCTATAGAGATGCTGATTTCCAGTTATCTGTGCTGATAGTGTTTGTATCTGTATGACCTCTGTATCATGAAGGCTATTTATTGATCTTGTGGCCATTTGGATGCCATTTAAAATTGCCTAATCATGGAATATGTTTCAGCACATGTGTTCTACATCCCGCACCTAGCCTCCAATTGAACGTATCCCACATCCAATGTGAAACTCTCTATGCTTCTGTGTCCACTTATAATTTATGCTTACGACTACATTTATGTGTGCAATATCTCATTACCCATGATGACACAATTTATATTCTGTATTTTGCTTTATGGTACATTTATGCTATTTCTCTGAGGCTCTTTGATGTACGCAGCTGCTTTTATGTAGCAGTTTTTTGGGGGGAGGGGGGGTGATAATGTTGTCACAATAATTTTATCCACATGCAAGTTTTTAGACTCGGGTCTTCATTCAATAATTTTTGTAGCATGTGTTTTAATAAAAGTATATTTGTGATTTAACAGTTTTTGAGCTATAATACTTACCTATCAAATTACCTGACCATTCCTTCCCCAGTTTGAATTGACTACTCTCTTGCTTGCTGCCTGCTTAGACCTCTGCTCGGACCTGACTACACTCTTGAATGCTGCCTGTCTTGACCTCTACCCAGAGCTGAATAATCTCTTGTCTGCTGCAAGCCCAGTCTGGACCGGACTACTCTGTGGTCTACAGTCCTTTGAACTGTCTCTGTGCCATATCATTCACATTCAGGTCGGGTCTCTCTCTGGCAACTGACAGTTTGCAGCACAAATAGGTCTTCAACCCATCTCTACCTTCAGAGGCTCTGGTGAAAACAAACTGTTGCTTACACCCCGTGCCTCAGATGAGCCCTTGTCATCTGCCAGGGGGCACCATAACAGGCAGAGTCATGCAGCCAGCTACTGGAGACAGTTCTTTGTTTGAACTTTGCAAGTAGATTTCTCGTTCAAAAATTTTATTTTATGTTAAAATAAATTACATGTACAGAATATAAGACAAATTATGTGATACCAGAAATAAAAAGTAGACATATTGAAGTACGGATGATACAAAGCAAAGAAGAATTTCAACCTATTCTCGTGGGAATGACAATAAATGGCCTTATATATTTTAGAATTTGAAAACATTCTTATAGCTGAGTTTTAAAAATTTTGATCCCAAGAAAATATAAATATGTCTAAAAGAAAATATATGATTTTAAAGTTTTGATCATAACTTCTAAAGTATGTTTATAGTAAGTATTATATAGTAAGGGAAGAACATAAAAGGTATATAGGAGGGGAAGGGGAGGGAATAATTCTCCGGAGGAGGTTTTATATATCATCTAATGTTGTAATTCTATAAAAAATCTTAATCACCATAACAATAAAACTCGGTTGTCAATATTATCTGATGTATAATATTTAATCCAGGGTTTCCATATGATATCAAACTTTGTCACCTGGTTTTTATCTATAGCGTCCATTTTAGCATGGATGAAAGATTGATTCATTCTACGTTTGGTTTCTGCAATATTCACCACATCTGTTTTCCACGCATTGGCTATAGTCTGCTTTGCGGCTATCAGGAGTGTAAGAACTAATTTGAATTGTTTCTGATTCAGAAAGGCTGGTTTTAAATTAAGGAGAGCTATAATTGGGTCTGGAAAAATTGGACGATCAAAAAATTTTGTAATTATCAGAAAGATCTTTTTCCAAAATGATTGTACAATTGAGCAATGCCACCAGGTATGTATATAGGTACCTTTTTCTGGACAGCCACGAAAGCAGAGGCCAGTGTTGTCTGTTGAGAATTTGGCGATTCTCGCAGGAACCAAATACCAGCGTGTGAGAACTTTATATGATGATTCAGACGCCAATATATTTATAGAGGAAGATTTTGTGAAAGACCATATGTTGGACCAAGAACTAGAATCGATCTTACAATCCAAATCTTTTTCCCACATATTTAGGTATAACAGTATTAGAATTAGATATCAATTGTGTATACAATGATGTAATACGACCTTTAGCATGTGGTTCCTTGAGACAAAATCTTTCAAATTGAGAAATATTATGTAAGTTTACATTTAAATTGAGAAGAGGAGTATAAAAATCTTTGATTTGGAGATATCTGAATATTTCTGATTGTGGAAGCTTATATAATTCACATAGATCTGTAAAAGATTTTATTGATGTAGTTGAAGTTAAATTATATAGACAAGTGATACCAGCCTTAGACCAAGCTTTAAAGGTTTTGGGATATTTCCAGGCTGGGTAAAAAGTCGGATTCTTGTGGAAAGATAATAGCGGATTTTGTGGAGATTGCAGACCATGTGAATTTCTATATCTATCCCATATAGATAGAGAGTGCTTACAAATGGGGTTATTTATAGACTTACGATCCGCAGGTTGTAACCATAATATATTGTTTATAGGAAGAGGATCACAGTCTACAGCTTCAATGAGGACCCATAAAGGAATCTCTGTAGAAGAGTGATATTTTGTTAATTGAGATAATTGAGCTGCCTTATAATATATGTTAAAGTCTGGGAATCCCAAACCACCCAAAGCTTTGGGGAGAACAAGTGTTTTTTTGTGAAGTCTGGGTTTTATTTTCCCCCAAGTAAATTTAGTTACTTTTTGTTCAATCAGCCTAAGAAAATATGCAGGAATATGAATCGGGAGAGTTCTGAATAAATATAAAAATTTCGGAAGAACAGACATTTTTATGATATTGATTTTCCCAAACCATGATATCGGCATTGATGACCAATTAGATAACGACCTTGTAATATTTTTTAATAGAGCTGGGTAATTAGCTGCAAATAAATCGGAGGGGTTAGGAGTAAACTGCACACCCAGATATGGGAGGCTATGATCTACCCACTTAAAGGGTAGTGAATTTTGTAAAGATTGTTTATCTTTTTCGACAAGTGAAATGTTTAATGCTGAAGATTTTTGAATATTGACCTTAAGGCCCGAAATAAATGAGAATTCTTGTAGTACAACCATAAGATTTGGGGCCGAAACATGTGGAGAAGATAAAAAAAGGAGAATATCGTCTGCGAATAAACAGAGCTTATGATGAAAGCCACCCATTTCAATACCTGTTATAGTGGGTTCCATCCTAATTCTTTGTGCTAAAGGTTCAATGAGTAAAGCAAATAATAATGGCGAAAGTGGACATCCTTGGCGAGTCCCCCTCAGTATATTAAACTCGTCCGATTTGTACCCTGCATATCTGATATAAGCTTTGGGATCTTGATACAAACTAGAGATCCATCATAAAAAATGAGGGCCGAATCCCCATTTGGAAAGGGTATAGTTCATATATGACCAAGATACTGTGTCAAAAGCTTTCATAATATCTAAAGAAAGAAAACAAGTGGGAATACGTCTTTTTTTAGCGGCATGTGACAGGAGTGTTGCATGTCTAATATTATCTCCTGCTTGACGTAATGGAATGAAGCCCACTTGATCACGATGTATTAGATTGCCTATAATAGTATTTAATCTGTTAGCTAGAATTTTGGCTAAAATTTTTATGTCCAAATTTAATAACGAAATAGGGCGATAATTAGACCATATTGAATCGTCTGTGTGAGGTTTAGGGAGCATACAGATAATTGCAGTTAGGGTTTCTCTTCTAAAAGAATGACCTTCCAAAAGGGAATTAAAAGTGTTTGTCAAGACAGGAGATAGGGTGTCTACAAACGTTTTGTAATACAGCGCAGAAAAACCATCAGGACCTGGCCTTTTATTTAGTTTCAGATTTTTGATAACTTCAGATACCTCTATAATTGACACTGGTTCCTCCATCATTTCCATTTGTGTTTTAGATAGTGTCGGTAGAGATATATGAGAGCAAGTAGATTTCAAAACCAAGATTTCTGAACAAGAGCTTGAGAAAGGATATTTTCACTTAGAGGGCAGCATTGAACCCTCATCCAGCTTAGCTACACTCTCTGCCAGTCCCTCAGCTGTTCATGCCTCTGTTTTGCCTACCACAGCCATGCCCAAATCTCCCTCTTTCAAGAGGAACTTCAGGCCTGGGCTTTTTTTTTCATGGAACAGGGAAATAAGAACTTTGACAGTCTTTCCTCCCTGCTTGAGGCACTGGCAAAACTTTATGATGACCCTTATTGACCTGCCACCACAGAGTCTTCTCTAGGAAACCTTTGCCAAGGTTAAAGACAACAATGACTTCAACATCCCTGCTACTTATTGATGCTCCTGGAACTGATGCAGCTGGGCCTAGCCCAACTAGCTTTAATCCCTGAAGAGTGCTTGATGGGCTGACAAACCAACCTTACTTAACTGTAGATAACTGGGTTCTCTCCTTTGGAAATTTGTTGTAAAGCCAACAGGTAAGAAAGCTACTGTCATCTCCCAGCTTACGCTAACCTACTTGGCTTCACCCACACATATTTCATTACCACTGGCTTTGTAAGGACCTGAAAAGACCACTGAATTTCAAGCCATTTTAGGCTTGGGGGCATGTGCCTGTTTTTTGGACATACCCCTTGCCCATCATAGCTGATGGTTCCACCATTAAAACAGAGCCTGCTACATAAAAAAAAATACATCCTTTCTTGATTCCAGTCTGGCCAGGCCACCAAGAGTACTTACAATTTGACATAACAATGTTAATCTTGGTCCGTGTCATCCTGGGAGCACCACAGGTGCCAGCCCATATTCCCAGCATTAATTGGTCAATGGGGGGTCGCTTTGCACTCCGATTACTGCTGACAGTTATGTTTGTTTACCCTAAAAGAGGAGATGAAAGGTTTCCACCCCACTTTTTGATCCACAATGACCTCAGGGTGCCCACTAGAAGTAGTGGAGCCTGCGCTATTTCCAATTTGCCTCTGTCTTTGCATTTCAATGTACTTTTATTTTTTATATATAAAAAAAAAGTGACCTTGCGGTTTTAAACTGTGGAGCTTCTGTGTCTTCTTAAAGTGGTTGTAAAGGCAGAATTTTTTTTTCATCTTAATGCCTTCTATGTATTAAGATAAAAAACCTTCTGTGTGCAGCAGCCCCCCTCTGCCCCACGCAGACTTACCTGAGCCCCATCCCTGTCCAGCAATGTCCAGACGTCTGAGATCCGTCCTCTTGATTGGCTGAGACACAGTAGCTGCGCCACTGGCTGCCACCGCTGTCAAAGTCAGCTAGCCAATCAGGGGAGAGAGGGGGCGAGGCTGGGTCGGGGCTCTGTGTCTGAATTGACAAAGGGAGCTGTGACTCAGCTCAGGTGCCCCCATAGCAATCTGCTTGCAGTGGGGCCACTGAACAGGAGGGAGGGGCCAGGATCACAAAAGAGGGACCCTGAAAGAGGATCCAGGCTGCTCTGTGTAAATCCACTGCACAGGGGAGGTAAGTATAACATGTTTGTTATTTTTATAGAAAAAAAAAACAAGACTTTACAATCACTTTAATGTCTGATGGTGGTGTGGTGGCAGGTAGAGTTCTGTTGAAATGCTGCTGTCACGAATGTCACGTCTACCCCAACGCAGGAGGTCAGATACTATAGCTAGCTACTGTGTGCTTCACCTATAGCAGCCCCCTTTCCCTTAAGGCAAGCAGGCCTACAGGTACTTGTGTAGCACTGACCCCCGAAGGAGCAGCTGGTTTTATTGGGCTTACCGTTACCTTATTGACCTTGTGTGCGTCTAGTGGTTTCCCGAGGTAGATGGCCCAAAGAATTGCAGAAACTGACACTGGATCCACTTTTGGGTTTTTATTTGACAACAAGTAGACAAAACAGTCTCTCAAAGAAGGATAGAGGGTTGGGTAGGAAGTTTAGGTACTCTTGGAAGTGCAAAAGATAGGAAGTCTCTCACTATAGAAATCCAGAGAATTACCACTCACAACTGGATTCTCACAGCCACCGGATAGACCTCCTCTCACTAGGTCTAACAGCCAATAGAGTGTTTAAATGAAGCAAAGTCTCTGCCACAGACTTGAATGTAGAACAATTGAACAAAGTCTCTGCCACAGACTTGAATGTAACTGAGGGACATAGATAAATTTAGAGAGCTATCATACCATACCAGTAACTCGCAGCCGGTCCGGCGATAGCGTATGAGTGTAGATTCACTTGGTGTCCTTCAACTGAGCCTCTAGGCTCTTTCTGAGAAGCCAGCCTTATGCGTGGCCTTCTCCCAAAGTGTCCTCCCCTGGTTGTTTCTCCAGTTGCTAGGCCTCGCCACAGATGAGACGGCACCGGACCACCTTTGAATCCTCCTCCCAGTTACTTTGCCTCGGGCTAGCCAGCCCCGAGACTTGAAATTGGATGGATCCGCACCCCAGGCCATGGGGGCCAGGAGGGCTGGTCAGGAGGACCAGGACCAAGCAGACAGAAAGATCTTCTGGAACAGAACCCAGAAGCACGTGATGTCAGTACCTTAAGTACCCTCTCCCAGAATGCAAAGCAAGATGACACTCCCACTGGGCTGTCTCTGAGAAAGAGTGACACTCAATACGCCTAGCTAAACTGTGTTCTCACACTTGTCAGTGGTGAAAGCGACACCTGTGGCCAAGCAGAACCCAGTGCAATCCAGCTAGACTGGTACTGAAACCATAATATGGTATAATTAGCCTAAAACCCAACTGTGGCTTTAGGAATTTTAAATAGAGAAAAACACATAGCACGTGCTCTTCAGGAGCCGGCGCTACACTTGGTTGCCATAGGACTTATTGTCAGAAACCATGAAATCAGGCCAAGACAGAAGTACAGTTACATCACAGTTGTTTAATAATAAAAGTAAATAGAACAAACAGTCAAAACATAGCCAGAGTTCAGGAACCGGAATGGATAGCAAGACAAGCCAAACGTCAAGGACCCGGAGATGAGCGTAGTAAAACAGCAAACAGGATCTGGAGCCAGAAGGGATGTCAGCCAAGCAAGTCTTTAACCACTTCCCACCCGGCCAATGCACATATACGGCTGGGTGGGAGCTGTCTACTTCTGATAGGACGTTCAGGAACGTCCATCAGAAGGAGCGGGATCGCGCGCGTGCAGCGGCGCGATCCCGATACGCCCGTGTCACCCGGACACGGCACATCTCAGATCGGCAGGAGGGCTCTGTGATTGGCCCTCCTGATCACATGATGGCCGTGTCCAATCACGGCCGTCATGTGATGTAAACAAACAGCCGGTTGCTAGGCAATCGGCTCCTCCTCTCCTCACACAGAAGTCATCGCTGAGGAGAGGAGAGCAGATCGCTGCAGCAGGCTGATGATCAGTGAGTATGAGCTGTTTTTTACAGCTTTTTACTCACTGATCACCAGTCTAGTGTAAACACAAATCACCACACAGTATAAACACACCACACAGTATAAACACAATGTCCCCACACATGTCCCCAAAACATACATGTCCCCAAATAATAAAAACACATGTCCCTAATAATAAAAACATGTCCCCCACATATGTCCCACTAAAATCACATGTCCCAATGATTATCTGCACACATATGTACGTGATCACCTGCACACATCTGTACATGATCATTTGCGTACATATGTCCGTGATCACACAAACCAATTATTATACACTTAACGGAATTTTTTTTTACCAAAAACATGTAGCAGAATAAATTTTGGCTTAAATTTATGACAAAATTTGATTTTATTGGATTTCTTTTAAAATAGAAAAAAGAAAATATTGTTTTTTTTTCCAAATTTCCGCTTTTTTTGCGCTTAGATCGCAAAAAATAAAAAATGGAGTCGTGAATAAATACCACCAAAATAAAGCTCTATTTGTGCGAACAAAATGATAAAAATTTCATTTGGGTACAGTGTAGCATGACTGCGCAATTGTCACTGAAATCGCTAGAGCGATGAAAGCTGAAAATTGGGCTGGGAAGGAAGGGGGCGAAAGTGCCCTGTATTGAAGTGGTTAAACAGGAATGCAGGAGAGGCAAAGGTAGAGATCCTCTGGGCTGGATGGCTTAATTAGGCAGGACTGACGAGCAGGATATCATCAACAGCTGAGTAACTGTGGAGTGATAGGAGCTGGCAATTAGCCGACAGCTGAGTGGCCAGCTCAGATAAGGAAGGGCTGAGCCCAACCCTGACACTTATACACAATGCTATAGTGCCTGGCCACCATGCCGGGGCAGTGCAAACAGAGCAAACAAACAGACTACTGGCAGTTAGCAGATAGATAACATTGTTTTATGACAGTCCAGGTAAAAGGCAGGCTGAGTTCAGAGAATAGTCCAATATCCAGGCTAGCAAAGCAGGGCAGCCAAAACGGGAGGTTTGAACAGGAACAATGCAGGTATACTGTCTCTATCACAAGCAAGATAGAGTGTTTGGTTTTGCTTTATAACAAGTGACTGACCATATCAATCCCCTTGCAGGTGGACACAAACAGCCAATACCCGGATGCTGGAATGAGGAGCAGGAGCACAAAAGTGATCCTGACAGCTGCTTGTTCTTATCCTGCTATTGTCCTTGACTCTGCTCAGGCAGTGCTAATGTCAGGCAAATGGCCAAAGAACTGGCAATCTTACCAACACCCATCATAACAACATCAGGTGCGCTCCCATGTGTATTGGCGTAGGTAGATGTGCGAACAGGCATACGCAGATACGCAATGGTGCCTCCTGGCCTATATAAACTTGCTGCTGAGACCTGTACATTGCTGGATTATCATCAGCTCCCCTGTGTTCCTGCGCTCCTGTGTTTCCTGAACTCTCCCATTACCGACCCTGCTTGCTTAACCTGTTATCCTGATCTCTTGGTTTGACCTCTGGCTTGTACAACTGACCCTGCTCTTGTCTGCTCATTTGTGCTTGATCTCAGCTTGGCTCACTGATTCTGCTGCAACCTGTCTCATCATGTATGGCCCGGGCTTGCTCCAGTTCTGCTACCTGAATCTCACATTGACTGATTTACTGTGCGTGACCCCCGGCCTGGCTCCTGGTTCTGTTTCCGGAATGTCCATCTGTCAAGTTTACCTGGTACTCCGCAAGTTCACCTGCCCTAGAGTGCATCTTGTTTGTTCCAGCAACCTTCCGGTGATCAGCGCATCAAACCACAGCAACTGGCAAACCGTGGGGCACTACACTGCCTGTACCACTTCCAGGGATGCACTGTCCGCAAGGAGAGCCCTCTCAGCACCTTGGCCTTGCATCTGGTACGTGACAGCTAACCATCTATGCTGTTGCATGACTCTTTTTATTTTGTACTTTTTGTTTACTACAGTGTATGTTTGTAAACTTTGAAAACTGCTAATAAAAAGAATTAACAAAAAAAAAAGCTGTTGGCTTTTTAATTGGTGGAGGAATGCATGAAGGGATGTACATGGGAGAATTTCAGTGTCACTTGGTCACATTTTGGGTTGAATTGATGGACTTAAGTTACTTATGATGTGCTGTATACACTTTGGTCATTTAACATGATTTATTGTATTTGCACAAGTTTAAGTTTTCTTTTTTTTAAAAGGCACAGGGCAACATTATTAAGTCTATATCTAAGGATCTTTGCTCAATTTCACCCAACGCCAGCCTTTGGCGAAACCCAACTCTGGAGCATGTTTACAAATTGCCTGAGCCCCAGACCTGGACTAAATTTAACATAAAAACGATATCACAGATTGTTTCCAACCAATCCCTGGTTCTGTTCTCCAAACTGAACTCTGACTTTAATGTGCTGCGGTCCTATTTTTTACGATATCACCAACTCTCCGATGCCTTCAGTAGCCAATTCTCCAGCTCCTTCCCGCGGCTGCTCCAGTCTCTACTAGAAGACCTCCTTAGGTCAGACTGTGCAAAAAAAAAACACCTCTCAAATTGTATTCACACCTGCTCATCGCCCCTCTCCCGGCGCTGGAAACGCTTAGAAATAAATGGTCCCGTGACATTCCCGAGCTTGACAACGACGATTGGGACGACATTTGGGACTCCCCCTTTAAATCTTTGGTCTCCCTGAGAGATCGCCTGATCCAGTTCAAGATCGTCCACCGGGCATACATTACCCCCTACAGGTTGCATAAAATGAACCCTGACTTCCCTCCTGGGTGCTGGAGATGTGGTGGGATTCCTGCGGATTTCACCCATATCTTCTGGACCTGCCCAGCAATTGCCTGTTACTGGAAGGAGATTCTAGCCTTTATTGAACAGGTTACCTCAGTACCACTACAACCGACCATGGCAACTTGCATATTAGGTCTGACTGAGCAACTAATCCCTACAGCGGCGGATCGCACGTTTGTGGGACTCCTGCTGTTCTATGCCCGCAAAGCAATCACCCTCAGCTGGTGCAAACCGACCCCTTCTCCTCTCTCTCTCTGTGGAAACAACTAATCAACAATAGCCTGCCTCTCTGCAAAGACACTTACGCCATTAGAGGCTGTCCCAACAAGTATGGCAAAATTTGGTCTAAATGAGTGGCAGATTCCTCCTCAGCTTCGGGGGTCCCTTAGAGGTCCCAGGCTCAAATTGCTCATGCCTAAGAACCGATTGAGCACATTATGTTAGGATGTCAGAACACCAATGTACATAAAGGTTAATGATAGTACCCGGTGACCCAAGACCCAGTGGTGCTATACAACAATCATACTGTTAGTCATATGCCTGGTATTTGTGTAGGACATAGCCATATGGAGTCCCCTCTGGGTTTCCAACACTACTATGTAAGACCAATGTTTGTCTGATTGTCTGTGTCTTTGTTTAAATCAATAAAAAGATTTTATAATCTATAATCTATAATCAGGGATATATAGAGTGCTATGGGTAAAAACTATGCTATAAAAAATATTTTCCCACAAGAGAGAGAGATTCTGTTCTCTCACTCATAAACAAAAGAATGTGTCTGCTGTTTTGCAAGTAAGAAAATAGTGACAAGGAGAACTAGAAATGAGCTCTTATGTGCTAATTAAAAGACTTTTTATTTTTAGTTTCTTGGGTATAATTCCCAAAGCACATACCCATTTCTCAGAAAGAAAGGCAGGGAAGGCTGTTTATGAAATCTGAAAGCGCCAGAGTCCTCACACAATTACTTTTGATTTTAAGAAATAAATCCGATCGTTCAGAACGTGGTGACGTTATTTCGTTACGATGGGACTACGTTAAGGCTAGTAGCCAATAGCTTTGGTCTAGGAATTTGATCTGAGCATGCGTGGCACTTTCGGACAAAGTCCGATCGGATCATGTTGTCAGAAAATGTTATAGCCCTGCTCTAAAACTTTGTTGGTTGGATATTTTCCGATGGAAACACTCCGATGGAGCCCACACACGGTCGGATTATCCGACAACGCGGTCCGATCGGACATTTTGCGTCGGAATGTCCGACCGTGTGTACGAGGGCTAACAGAGGGCACTGCACAGATGTAAGGGACCCACTATGCAAAAGAAAAAAAAAAGGCTTGCATTAGGTTAGGTAGGTAAGGCTGCAAAAGACAATGTAAAAACCATAGTGTATTCAAATTGAATATAAAGAAAACAATTGAATTTTGAATCCTCAATAAACAAATTGGGCATTCAAAATTCCTTTAACAAACACAAGAGTAAAAATAAACTATGAAAACATGTCGGATGGTAAATATATAATGTCCATCCTCGAACACTTCCAGGCAGACGAACATTTTGTTCAAACTGCAGCAGTGATGTATGACTAATAATATGTGAATGTACTCAGACAGGGTTCATGCTGGGTAAGCCAGCAATGTATAACCGCTGGTACAATGTACATTCGGTAATGAATTTTGACCAGTAACCGTGACCTTTATCAGAACCCTTCTAGCTGTACGCGGTGTGCAATTTCAGGAATATAATGCAAACGTTTTGCCCGAACTGATGGATGTCTGATTTGTACATACTACGTAATCAGATCTTGTTGTTGTGAATTGTGTGCACGCTGTACAGACAGCGCCAGTCTTTTACATTGCTGTCTGATAGGCTCCCAGCACCTCCCCGTCTCCCACGTGTGTTGTCTGGCTCTAGGCTGCATGTGCTACAAGAGCAGCCAGACTTCTGCTTATGTGTGGATACACACAACACATGTTATTTATATCGGAACAACAAGGACTATTCTTGTAGATGCAGAAATGAAAGCTGGGGATGGCGGCCTTTACATAACATTGCAGCCTCATGAATGAAGGAAGTGAGATTGCAGACCTCAGTAACAACACGTGCATCTACGGCTGGACACTCCGCACACTGCCGTGGTGCATGTCTAGGAAGAGGACACAGCAAGCAGGCTGAACACAATGCTTTTGCCCTGGGGATTGTGAGCGGAAGGGAAGGATCAATGTTTTGGTGAAGAAGTGACGCAGGAGAGGGAACAAATACACACACGGCTGCATAAAAGCAGAATAGAAATTGATTTTTATTACCATTTAGGAGGTGGGGGGGGGGGGATGTTTTAAAGGCATAGTCCAGCTTGTGCAAAAATGTCATAAATGCACCTACACTAATAAAAAGAATAAAAAAAAAAACAAAAAACAAAAAAAAACACATTTGGCATTCATGCCTGCAGAGCAATGCAATTGAGATCAGTGTGTTATGGGTGCAGTGCATTGTTTACCCCCAGCCCCGGGACCGCATGGAGGTACAGACTTTCAGTTATGGGCTGGAGGAAGTAAAAAATGGACTACAAGTGGGGTGATGCCACTGCGTTTGTGCTAGACTGAGATCTGCAATGGAAGAAGATAGGACAGATCCCTGTGAATAGGAAACATGGCTGTGCAGGCAGAGCCATGCACAGCCATGCCAAATTCAAATTAAAACAGGAGGCTGCAGGGAGAAGCATCCCACAATTTTGTTACAACCCTAAATATGGGTGAAACATGGTCTTAAAGGCAGACTTAGCCTTTAATAATAGTGACTACCTGACTGTGAGTGGGTGGTGTGCACTAGCAATGTTCATACAGATATAGGTGTGGGATAGTGTGTGTGGGTAAAGCAATGGAAGTACAAAGTGCTAGGCAGCATGCAAAAGCACTCTATTGGAAACAAAGAATTCTATACTGGAAATATGCAAGTAGAAAGCCTGGAAAACCCCTTCTCTATGCATCTTAGCAATGAAGCTCAGAATCACTCAAGCAATGGTCCATGCCAAGACTGAGGCAGTCCTCCTGGACAAAGTTTCAGCTTACGAAATGCTACGGAGACCCTGGATTACCCACTTTCTACCCCCTGACTTCGATACCTCACTCCTATTGCACTGACTTACAGGTTACATAAGCATACAGATCCTGGTCCTCTCTAGGGACCCCTATTGCTTTTGACCCCCACCCCTCCTCTCCCTCCCCCTTCCCTGTCCCACCTTACTTAGTTTCTTCTGTCCCCAACCCCTCTCTCCCCCCCCCCCCAACTAATTTTAATACTAACCGATATCTCGCCTGAGATAACAAATAGGCTTCAATCCCCTTCCTCCGCATTCCCACCGCCTTCTTCTTATGCCGCGTACACACGGTCGAACTGTTTGACGTACTTAGTCCGTTGAAACACATTTCAGCGGACAATCCGCTCGTGTGTGGGCTTCAGCGGACTTTTTCAGCGTGCAGTCCGGAGTACTAAGAATTTCGGATTTTCCAAAAATCTGTCCGTCGTACTTTGGTTTCAGCGGACAATACGGTCCTCAGTATGCTAGTTCGACGGACTAAGAATGGCGCATGCCCATAAAGGATTTACACGGCGGAAGGGTGCTTTGCTGTGTCTTGGACTTCCTATTTCTAGTCCCGTCGTACGTGCTGTACACGTCATCGCGCAAGCTTTCGACGGACTGTTTGTGCATCCGTGTGTGGTCAAGTCCGTTCAGTGGAAACTACGACGGATTGTCCGTCGGATTGTATGACGGACTAAGTACGTCAAACAGTTCGACCGTGTGTACGCGGCATTATGATTACGACCACAGCCTAGTTTTCCATTCAACTATGAGCAGTCTACCCTTTTTACCGACTTCACTACTTGATCGGAACTAGTTTTCATCTTTTGATCTTAAACCAAGTTATGTTAAGCTGTTCAGATATCATGTTCTCAAAATTTTCCTAATGTGACTTTTTTTTTTGTCATATGTTAAGCAATGTATGGTAAACTATGCTTAATAAAACATTTGAAGGAAATATGCAGCTAGCCTTTACTGACTTCCACCTAAAAATGCAAAATTACCTGACTGCTCCCCCCCCCCTTCAAGTTTTACCTAGAGCAAAAGTGCAGCTAGTGAAGCTAGAACTGCAACTCTGCATCCTTGTGAAGAAGTTCAGAAAACACGGAAGGCTTTGCACTAACCTAAAACAAAAGCTGGATACACATTATACAATTTTTGTTGTTCAATTTCCTTTAGATTTACCTTCAACTATGTAGTGCAAGGCCTACCCGATTGCATGCAATTTGAAAATGCTTAGGTTTGACCTCATATTACATGGTTTTGGTAAATCTGAAGGAAAGTTGTACAATAGTATGTAGCCAGCTTTAGGTAACCAGCATTTTTAAAAGTTAAAAAGAGTTATTTCTCTGTTCTGGTTTTCATTTAAGAGGAAGTAAACCCTGATGAGTTTACTTCTTCTTTTTTTTTCCCTGCAAAGGTAAAGCATAATGGACTACTATGCATCGCATAGTAGCCCATTATGTGTCACTTACCTGACACAGGAGCCAGCGAAGTCGCCGCTGTCCCCTGTAGTCCTCCGCATCCATCTTGCTGGTGGCGTCTCGCAGCTCCACCGCTGTCATTCGGCGAAGCCGCGATGACGTCACTCCCGCGCATGCGCACGGGAGTCGACAAATGCGGCAGCTCCATTCTTGGAACTGCCGCGTTCAGTGCGCCTGCGCGCTGCTGTCTACGGCTGTCTGCGCCGTAGACAGCGGTGCCCGTTTTCGGGCAAATATCTCCTAAACCATATAGGTTTAGGAGATATTGCTTGGACCTACAGGTAAGCCTTAATCTAGGCTTACCTGTAGGTCAAAGTGGTTTGTAAGGGTTTACAACCACTTTAAAAATGTTTTACTGTTATTTAACTTCCCAGGGACCATGTGCATACAACACTTGGTGCTATGCAAATCCACTGTCCGACAACATCCCTAGAAAGGAGACAGATTTGTGATTGAAAGTTCTAGTCTCTGACAGCAGGGGGCACGCTGAAGACTAGCGATGCCAATCACAAACGCCACACTCCCTGGGGGCTATGAGTGATAGCCAGTGGCTGCTTTTACACATACGCAGCCCAGCTGATGACTCACATAGCGTGTGTGATATTTCAGTTTTAAGAATGAGCGATCAGCAATGTCGGGCTCCGTTATACATTACTGATTGTTCATTCATAAAAGTGAAAGCTCCTGCAGCGCTATTTTGTTCATGTACTGTATGTGTAAAAGCAGCTGCTGATAGACACACAGGGCTGCAGCTCTGACTGATCTGAATTATGAATGAACGATCCGTGCTGATTGCTCATTTATGTTAGTGAAAGACCTCTCAGGGCTGCGGATCTGTGTAATGTATCTGCTGATGCCCTGTATGTATAAAAGCAACCACAGATACTTTACACAGAGCTCCAGCTGAGTGATCTTTTACTATTATGAATATCCTAGCAGTGATGATAGTTCATTATAATGGCATACATCTCAACTTTTTGAGATGGGAACGAGGGACACCTATTAGCAAGAGTATGTGTGCATAGGACAATCCCATTGTTGTCACACCCCCTTAAAGGGGAATTATACAGAAAAAGATTAGTTAAAGCAGAAGTCCGCCCCCCACCCAGCAAAAAATTCACACTTGCTTTTTGGTTATTTATTTATAGTTACTTATATAGCGCCATTAATTTACGCAGCGCTTTACATATACATTGTACATTCACATCAGTCCCTACCCTCAAGGAGCTTACAATCTAAAGTCTCTAACTCACATTCATACATACTAGGGACAATTTAGACAGGATCCAATTAACCTACCAGCATGTCTTTGGAGTATTGTTTTGGTTTCAACAAGGCTTCGGACAGGCTTTGTTAAAGCTCTCTGAATGCTAGTCAAAGCTCCTGTCCCTAAATAAAATGGTTAGCTTACAGTCCTGTTTACACCTGCTTTTGCTTTGCTTCAAAAATTATACTCCATGTAGCTTCAGTGGTGCTTCAAAGCGTCTTCCATACAAGTCTATGGCAAAGCTTGCTTGAAGCCCCACTGAAGCCCCATCGAAGCACCAAACAAAAGCGGGTGTAAACAGGAGTGTAAGCTAACCATTTTATTTAGTAACAGGGGCTTTGACTGGCGTACAGAGGGCTTTAACAAAGTGTGTCCAAAGCCAGGTTTTGAAGTAAGTGTAAACTAGCCCAAAGTCAGCAGCTACACATACTGTAGCTGCTAACTTTTAATATTAGGACACTTACCTGTCCTGGAATCCAGAGATGTCGGCACCCCAGCCGATGTTTCCATCAGCTCTCAGGTGCTGCCACCACCATCCGTGGCAAAGGAAACTGGCAGTGAAGCCTTTTGATTCACAGCCGGTTCCCTACTGCTCGTGCATGAATGGCTGGGCGATGGGGAAAGGAGAAGGGGGGCCGAACTTCTGAGTGATTTTGCCATGGCGAGATCTCTCTAAAGTGGAGATGGGTACCGTTCAAAATCAGGTACCCGCTCCCCCTCCCCCGAAAGGTGCCAAATTGTAGCACTGCGGGGGGGGGGTGTCAGACAAGCGGAGCTTCCACTTTGGGGTGGAACGCCGCTTTAAACCGACAAGTGCTTTTTTACCACTACTATTCCTATATATTGGCTTTTGACATTTAGAAATGCAACACCTTTGGATGAATTTGGATGAAAGGTTTAGCACTGAGAATCACTTTTTGAAAGATAAATAGTGTATTTTACTATACTACTATAATGATCAGATGAAAATGAGGGACAAATGAGGAGGAAAGGGGGACAGAGGGACTTTGTTCCAAATAAGAGACAGTCCCTCTAAATCAGGGACAGTTGGGAGCTACTGTATAAACTAGTGACAGATCAGTCAGGGCTGCAGCACTGTGTGTCTATCAGCAGCTGCTATTACATATACAGTGCATAGATAACATAGCACGATAGGGAGCAGGGCTCTGTGTTGGCTGCATTGCCTCTACAGAAGCACCCATCATGTGTATAAACTAGGGCTGAAACAACTAATCGATTAATCGACAACTAATCGATTATGAAATTAATTGATTACTATTTTCATAATCTATTAATCGGCCAGTAACATAATGGGGTTAAAAAAACATCAAATGAGCCCTTTATAGTACAAAAAGAGCAAATCGCTACTGTGAATATTACTTTCACTGTTCTACAGTAAAAAAATGAACCCCTTACAGTAGTGATTATCTGTGTTTTTCTACTATAAATGGCTCATTTTTGTTTTTTTAACACCATTATGTTACTAAAGGTCTTAGACCTGGTTCACATCTATGTGTTTATTGGTGCTTTTTACAGAAATACACTACAGTTCATTTACATGGTTTCCTATGGGACACGTTCACATCTGAAAGGGTCAGGGACCTTTAACGGAAAATGGTGCTTTATTGGTTCAATATACTTCAATGGAGAAGCTGCAGAAAAGCATGTAATGCATTTTTGCAGCAATTTGTGTTTTTTAATCTGCCCCAAAAAAAATGCAAAAATGCAAATTGCAGTAAAATCACAAAAATCTAAACGCACAGCAAAAAGCACGGCAGAAACAGATCAAAAGCAAACTGCATAGGTGTGTACTGAGCCTTATGCTGGCCACACAGATCAATTTTCAGATGAAAATATTCAGATGAAAAATCTTTGTACATTCACTGAATGAAAGAATTTTGCTTGAAATTTTCACTTGTTTTTAACATTGTTTTTAAAATTAATGTAATTTCTGAACGAAAATCACATACATTGTCTGAAAATTCCTTTGACTAAGAAGTTTTCTATTATTTCCAAATGTTCCCGTCACTGTGGTTGAAAATGAACATCAATTTGACCCACTTTTTATTTTTTTAAGGCTATTAACCGACTAATCGATTAATCGAAACAATAATCGGCCAACTAATCGATTATGGAAATAATCGTTAGTTGCAGCCCTAGTATAAACATCATACAGAGATGCATTTTGGTGACAATGGAGGCCATCAATAAGAACAGGAATAAGTGCTATGAAAAAAATGAATGATAGTTCTTCTTTAAAGTAGTTAGAACTTAATTTAAAAAACAAAGGGCTCTGCAAAGAAAATGTATGATATAATATATTTGCACTATGCAATTATGGTTTGAATTAGGATCATTTGTATAAATAGTTTATGATCCTGGCAGTACCCAGAAGGGTGACAACGTTGCATGTAATGCACTTAATTTACTGTAGTGTTGTCCTTACACACAGTGAGAAGAAGGGTTATCGGAGTTATTATTGCCGATAACCTTCTGCACAGTAAAGGATACACGATCCAAGAGGAAGTCCTGCGTCTGAAAGAAAATGGAGCAGGGAGCTCTCATTGGATTGCGGCTTCTGGACTAAAGATCTCAGCTGCCCTTGTTGTATTGCACAGGGGACAAGAAGAAAAATGTATTGCTCATGGAAAAGGCAAATACAAAACATAACATAACATAACAAAACAAAAGAAAACAAAACAAAAGAAAACAAAAACAAACAAAAGAAAACAAAAGAAAACAAAAGAAAACAAAACAAAACAAAAAACAAACACAAAACAAAACATAACAAAACAAACACAAAACATAACATAACAAAACAAACACAAAACATAACAAAACAAAACAAAAAGCAAAAAAAAAACTGAAGAAATGAATTGGGTGCTGCGCATTGAAAGGAAAATCAGCGAGTCGGGGGTTACAGGAGTGACAGGACTGCAGTGATTTCACTTGTAAACCTCTCTAAAGAGATAAATCATAAAGTGAAGGAAATGCCTGAGCCGTGTCATAATTATTTTCATGTGAGCACAAAACTGCCATCAGATAGACATAAATATTCATGAATACTCAGAAGTCTAAGCCAACAGCTAGTACTACATACATCTCTTGACATACTAGAGACTGTTGGCTGCAACTTAATTGTCGCATGCAATTAAAGGGTTAGTTCACCTATACCCCCAAAACAAAACTTCCGCAGGTAAGTAGTGCCTGTAGATAAAAAACCAACTCTGCAGCTTTGACTACAGTTGAATAATGCCTTGTGTGTGGGCCGTTTATGCACCTCCCGAAGCCTGACCGAAAAACTCCCAGAGATGCGATCATCCTGTCCTGCCTTATTGCAAGGACTTTGCTTAGAATCTCCCAGACATTGCTGCTCCATTATAGAAGCTCTCTCTCCTATCACACTAGCGCTAAGCACATTTGTGCTGCGATGGAGGAGATGGAAAACCGTGGATGTGCAAGGGTTTGAGTTGTAAAGAGAGCTTGCTCCTGTTATGGTGGAGTGAGCAGTAATGTCTGGGAGAGTCTCCATTTGTGTAACTTCCCCCCAGGAAAATCCTAGCAATACAGGACACAAATGTTTACACACAATGACTGTGGCAGTGTGCTTTGTATAACTTCCTTCTCAATGTCCTCTGCTGCCTGGATGTGCCTTTAGGGAAGTTATAGAGACCATCCTGACTCGGTACAGGAGAGGCACACCAATCAGCACAGGGTAGGAGGAGCTGGGATTCAGTGCTGGCTGTACCCACTGATAGGATTGTCCACAAATTGGGCTGCTGCCTAGGGTGGAGCTACAGCCATCGCCGACAAAACATAAATCAAGACAGGACCATGTGCTACACTTGGGGGATTCAGCTGATGCTTGGTGCACTTTAAAGTATATGCAAACTCTTTCAATTTTAAATAGAGTTGGTGAGGATTAGAAGCGCTAGTAGGTTCTTAACCACTTGCCGCCCGCCCTATTACAAATTGATGGCGGCAAAGTGGTTTCATAATCCTAACCGGACGTCATATGACGTGATTAGGATTATGAGCCGCTGCGCGCCCCCGGGGGCGCGCATCGCGGCGATCGTTGTTGCGGGGTGTCAGTCTGACACCCGGCAACTACGATCTCGGTAAAGAGTCTCCGACGGAGACTCTTTACCATGTGATCAGCCGTGTCCAATCACGGCTGATCACAGTGTAAATGGGAAGAGCCGGTGATCGGCTTTCCCTCACTCGCGTCTGTCAGACGCGAGTAGAGGAGAGCCGATCGGCTGCTCCTCTGACAGGGGGGGTCTGTGCTGATTGATTATCAGCACAGCCCCCCCGAGGATGCCCACACTGGACCACCAGGGACACCACTAGACCACCAGGGAAAAGGTAATAAAAATCCATAATCCTCCCTAGACCACCAGGGCGCCAGTCAGCACAATGGGTGCCAATCAGTGCCCATAATGGATGCCAATCAGTGGCCACAATGGGCATCACTGATTGGCATGCATTATTGTTTGGCACTGATTGGCATCCATTACTATAACACCGATGCCGCCTATGAGTGCCCACCTGTGCCGCCTGAGTGCCCACCTGTGCCGCCTGAGTGCCCACCTGTGCCGCCTATGAGTGCCCACCTGTGCCGCCTATCCATGCCCACCTGTGCCGCCTATCTATGCCCACCTGTGCCGCCTATCTATGCCCACCTGTGCCGCCTATCCATGCCCATCCGTGCCGCCCATCCGTGCCAGCTATCAGTGCCAATTTGTGCCACCTATCAGTGTCCGTCCGTGTCGCCCATCCGTGTCGCCCATCCGTGCCGCCTATCAGTGCCACTTCATTGGTGCCACATTGGTGCCCATCAGTGCCACCTTATCAGTGCCCATCAGTGTAGCCCCATCAGTGCCCATCAGTGAAGGAGAAAACGTACTTATTTACAAAGTTTTGAAACTGAAACAAAAAAAAAACATTTTTTTTTTCAAAATTTTCGGTATTTTTTTATTTGTAGCGCAAAAAATAAAAACCGTAGAGGTGATCAAATACCACCAAAAGAAAGCTCTATTTGTGGGAAAAAATGATAAAAATTTCATTTGGGTACAGTGTAGCATGACCGCGCAATTGTCATTCAAAGTGCGACAGCGCTGAAAGCTCAAAATTGGTCTGGGCAGGAAGGTGTTTAAGTGCCCTGTATTGAAGTGGTTAAAGAGGAGCTCTAGGCTCCTTCAGAAAAAATTACAGGTCAGCAGCTACAAATACTGTAGCTGCTGACTTTTAACCTTCTCCCGCCCATGCTATAGCCAAATGATGGCTACAGCGCGGACCTAAATTGCCGGAAGACCGTCATATGATGTCCTCCCGTGCAAGAGCTGCCTGTGCTGACACCGAGTCTATGAAACTCGGCTGATCACAGATCGGAGTAAGGGGCCGATCCCGACCCTTTACCACATGATCAGCTGTCAGCCAATGACAGCTGATCACATGATGTAAACAAAAGATCAGTAATGTTTTTTTTTTCCCTCACGCTGTCAACGTGAGGGGAAAAAAAAAAAAAGCTGATCACCGGTTTCTGTCAGAGGGACATCAGTCCCTCACACAGAGAGACGCGGCTGCCTCATCTGTGCCCACCAGTGCCACCTAGTAGTGCCTGCAGTGTTACCTACCAGTGGCCACCGTGATACCTACGTTTGCCCACCAGTGCTACCAATCAATGCCCCGTCGTCAGTGGCACTGATCAGCGTCACCCACCAGTGCCACCTGTCAGTGATCTTCAGTGTTACCTATCAGTGCCACATACCAATGTTGCCCATTAGTACCAACCATCAGTGCCTATCAGTGCTACCTCTCAGTGCCCATTTTTCCATTGGCTCTAGGGTGCAGCCTCTGCAACCGTTTGTAAGGGAAACTGGCACTGAAGCTTTGCAGCATCACAGATGGTTCCCCGGTATGAATGCGTGAAGCACTTTGCGAATGGTGGGCGGCGGTGGAAGGAGACGGGGGCTGAACTTCCGGGTGATCTTGTTGTGGAACGATAACCTGGAAGTGGGAGCGGGTACCTGTCAAAACCAAGTACCCGCTCCCATCTGAAAGGTGCCAAATCTTTGCCAAATCTCCCCCCCCCCCCCCCCCTGGCACATCCAAGGGGGGGGGGAGAGGAGGCAGATAAGTGGAGCGTCCTCTTTAATGATGTCTGTGTCCCCGGCAGGGAGATTTATCCCTCGATTTCCTCTGGTGGCCACAGAGACAGAAAGCTGAAGGGAAAATGCAGACATTTGAGAAGAGGAAGTGAGGGGACATTGTGCTGCAGTGACAAGTGTCTGAGAGGAGAGTTCTGGATGCAGGGCAGAAAATAAAGGGAAGTCTCCCTGATGGAACATAGATGAGAAAACAGAAAGATATCTGCAAGAGTTAAATGTGTGCGGAGTGTGGGGGTGCGGGAACATGGAGCCCCTCGATCCCTGTGGCCGCCCCCTCCAAGCAGCTTCCAATGGGGACACCAGTCCTGGTGACAACCAGGGATTTCCCTCCTCTCACTTCCTGTTCAGTAATTGGACCGGATATGAAGGAAAGTCTCCCCAATGGGACCTCCATGGCAGGAGAAGAGCTCGGTGTGGGGGAAGGGTTGCACACAGTTGGTTTGTTTGGGAAAAGTTCATCACCGACAACGTCTTTCTTCTTCACAATGAAGGGGGGCGGGGCCCGCCTCTAATAACATACACGTTCCCGGTGACCCCTCCCCCAGCACTCTCCTCCGGTGCGGCTCCGCGCCGCGTTCTATAGGACAGGTAAGGGGCCCTGTCATTGGCCGACACCTCCCGGAGCAGGTAGAGCGGGGCGGTGCGGAGAGCGGTGGGTGGAGCCAGGGAGGGGCGCTGGGCGGGAAAAGGGAGGAGGAGGGGGAGGAGCGCCGAGCCATGGAAGAAGAAACGGAGGAGGACGAGAACCTGCCACCGGGGGAAGAGCAGGGGATGCGGGACAGCCTGCTCGGGGGAGCCCCGGAAGGGGCGACAGGAAGTGTTGAGGAGCCTGGACGGGGCAAACGGGAGGACGAGGTCCGGGGCAGAGTGCCCGAAGGAGGGTTCGGCTGGGTGGTGGTTCTGGCGGCCACCTGGTGCAGCGGCTCCATCTTCGGCATCCAGAACTCGTTCGGGATCCTGTACGTTAAGCTGCTGAAGGAGATGGGAGGCGCCGAGGGACAGGACTTCAAGACAGGTAACACCGTGCGGGACGGGAGAGAGAGAGAGAGAGGGGGGCGGGGAGGACAACTTCTCCTCAGTGTTATCCTATGACAGGAGCCACGTGCGCCCTACACTCCGCACTACATACAGGAGGAGGAGGGGACTGCACCCCCAACACTGCACCCCCCCCCCCAACAACACTGCACCCCCCCCCCCAACAACACTGCATACACTCCGCACCACACACAGGAGGAGGGGGAGGGGACAGCACCCCCAACACTGCACCCCCCCCAACAACACTGCACCCCCCCAACACTGCATACACTCCGCACTACATACAGGAGGAGGAGGGGACTGCACCCCCAACACTGCACCCCCCAACACTGCATACACTCCGCACTACATACAGGAGGAGGAGGAGGAGGAGGGGACAGCACCCCCAACACTGCACCCCCCCCCCAACAACACTGCACCCCCCCCCCCCCCAACAACACTGCATACACTCCGCACTACATACAGGAGGAGGAGGAGGAGGGGACTGCACCCCCAACACTGCACCCCCCCCCCCAACACTGCACCCCCCAACACTGCATACACTCCGCACTACATACAGGAGGAGGAGGAGGGGACTGCACCCCCAACACTGCACCCCCCAACACTGCATACACTCCGCACTACATACAGGAGGAGGAGGGGACTGCACCCCCAACACTGCACCCCCCCCCCAACACTGCACCCCCCAACACTGCATACACTCCGCACTACATACAGGAGGAGGAGGAGGGGACTGCACCCCCAACACTGCACCCCCCCCCAACACTGCACCCCCCAACACTGCATACACTCCGCACTACATACAGGAGGAGGAGGAGGAGGGGACTGCACCCCCCCCCAACACTGCACCCCCCAACACTGCATACACTCCGCACTACATACAGGAGGAGGAGGAGGAGGGGACTGCACCCCCAACACTGCACCCCCCCAACACTGCACCCCCCAACACTGCATACACTCCGCACTACATACAGGAGGAGGGGACAACACCCCCAACACTGCACCCCCCCCCCCCAACACTGCACCCCCCAACACTGCATACACTCCGCACTACATACAGGAGGAGGAGGAGGGGACAACACCCCCAACACTGCACCCCCCCAACACTGCATACACTCCGCACTACATACAGGAGGAGGAGGGGACAACACCCCAACAACACTGCACCCCCCCCCAACAACACTGCACCCCCCCCCCCAACAACACTGCACCCCCCCCCAACAACACTGCACCCCCCAACACTGCATACACTCCGCACTACATACAGGAGGAGGAGGAGGGGACAGCACCCCCAACACTGCATACACTCCGCACTACATACAGGAGGAGGAGGGGACAACACCCCCAACACTGCACCCCCCCAACACTGCATACACTCCGCACTACATACAGGAGGAGGAGGGGACTGCACCCCCAACACTTGCACCCCCCAACACTGCATACACTCCGCACTACATACAGGAGGAGGAGGAGGGGACTGCACCCCCAACACTGCACCCCCCCCAACACTGCACCCCCCAACACTGCATACACTCCGCACTACATACAGGAGGAGGAGGGGACTGCACCCCCCCCAACACTGCACCCCCCAACACTGCATACACTCCGCACTACATACAGGAGGAGGAGGAGGAGGGGACTGCACCCCCAACACTGCACCCCCCCAACACTGCACCCCCCCCAACACTGCACCCCCCAACACTGCATACACTCCGCACTACATACAGGAGGAGGGGACAACACCCCCAACACTGCACCCCCCCCCCCCCCCCAACACTGCACCCCCCAACACTGCATACACTCCGCACTACATACAGGAGGAGGAGGAGGGGACAACACCCCCAACACTGCACCCCCCCAACACTGCATACACTCCGCACTACATACAGGAGGAGGAGGGGACAACACCCCAACAACACTGCACCCCCCCCCAAACAACACTGCACCCCCCCCCCCCCCAACAACACTGCACCCCCCCCAACAACACTGCACCCCCCCCCAACAACACTGCATACACTCCGCACTACATACAGGAGGAGGAGGAGGGGACAGCACCCCCAACACTGCATACACTCCGCACTACATACAGGAGGAGGAGGGGACAACACCCCCAACACTGCACCCCCCAACACTGCATACACTCCGCACTACATACAGGAGGAGGGGGGGGACTGCACCCCCAACACTGCACCCCCCCCCCCCAACAACACTGCACCCCCCAACACTGCATACACTCCGCACTACATACAGGAGGAGGAGGGACAGCACCCCCAACACTGCACCCCCCCAACACTGCATACACTCCGCACTACATACAGGAGGAGGAGGGGACAGCACCCCCAACACTGCACCCCCCCCCCAAACAACACTGCACCCCCCCAACACTGCATACACTCCGCACTACATGGAGGAGGAGGAGGGGACAACACCCCCAACACTGCACCCCCCCAACAACACTGCACCCCCCCCAACACTGCATACACTCCGCACTACACACAGGAGGAGGAGGGGACAACACCCCCACCACTGCACCCCCCCCAACACTGCATGCACTCTGCACTACATGGAGGAGGAGGGGACAGCACCCCCAACACTGCACCCCCACACTACGCTGCACCCCCCCCAACACTGCATACACTCCGCACTACATACAGGAGGAGGAGGAGGGGACAACACCCCCCAACACTGCACCCCCCCCCCCCAACACTGCATACACACTCCGCACTACATACAAGAGGAGGGGACAGCACCCCCAACACTGCACCCCCCCAACACTGCATGCACTCCGCACTACATACAGGAGGAGGAGGAGGGGACAACACCCCCAACACTGCACCCCCCCAACACTGCATACACTCCGCACTACATACAGGAGGAGGAGGAGGAGGGGACAGCACCCCCAACACTGCACCCCCCCCCCCCCCCCCCCCAACACTGCATACATACAGGAGGAGGAGGAGGGGACAACACCCCCAACACTGCACCCCCCCAACAACACTGCATACACTCCACACTACACACAGGAGGAGGAGGAGGAGGAGGGGACAGCACCCCCACAACACTGCACCCCCCCCCCAACACTACATACACTCCGCACTACATACAGGAGGAGGGGACAGCACCCCCAACACTGCACCCCCCCAACAACACTGCATACACTCCGCACTACACACAGGAGGAGGAGGAGGGGAAAGCACCCCCAACACTGCACCCCCCCCACAACGCTGCACCCCCCAACACTGCATACACTCCGCACTACATACAAGAGGAGGAGGGGACAACACCCCCAACACTGCACCCTCCCCACAACGCTGCACCCCCCCAACACTGCATACACTCTGCACTACATACAAGAGGAGGAGGGACAACACCCCCAACACTGCACCCCCCCCACAACACTGCACCCCCCCCCCAACACTGCATACACTCCGCGCCTACATACAAGAGGAGGAGGAGGGGACAACACCCCCAACCTGCACCCCCCCCCCCCAACACTGCATACACTCCGCGCTACATACAAGAGGAGGAGGAGGGGACAACACCCCCAACACTGCACCCCCCACAACACTGCACCCCCCCCCCCCCAACACTGCATACACTCCGCACTACATGGAGGAGGGGGACAGCACCCCCAACACTGCACCCCCCCAACAACACTGCACCCCCCCCCCCCCCCAACACTGCATACACTCCGCACTACATGGAGGAGGAGGAGGGGACAACACCCCCCAACACTGCACCCCCCCCCCCACACACTGAATACACTCCGCACTACATACAAGAGGAGGAGGGGACAACCCCCCCCAACACTGCATACACTCCGCTCTACATACAAGAGGAGGAGGAGGGCACTGCACCCCCACAACACTGCACCCCCAAACACTGCATACACTCTGCACTACATACAGGAGGAGGAGGAGGGGACAACACCCCCAACACTGCACCCCCCCAACACTGCATACACTCCGCGCTACATACAAGAGGAGGGGACAACACCCCCCAAGACAACACTGCACCCCCCCCACACACAACACTGCATCCCCCCCCCCCCCACAACATACAGGAGGAGGAGGGGACAACACCCCCCCCCCCCCCCCCCACAACATCACTGCATACACTCTGCACTACATACAGGAGGAGGAGGGGACAACACCCCCCCCCCCCCACATCACTGCATGCACTACATACAGGAGGAGGGGGCACTGCAACCTCCCCCCCACAACAACCCCCCCCTACATCACTGCATACACTCTGCACTACATGGAGGAGGAAGGGTCAACACTGCACCCCCCCCCCCCCCCAACACAACACCCCCTACATCACTGCATACACTCTGCACTACTTGGAGGGGACAACACTGCACACCCCCCCCCCCCCCCCCACAACACTGCATACACTCCGCATTACATACAGGAGGAGGGGACAACACCACCCCCCCACATCACTGCATACACTCCGCACTACATGGAGGAGGGGACAACACTGCACCCCCCCCCCCCCCCCCCACAACACTGCACACTACATACAGGAGGAGGGGACAACACTGCACACCCCCCCCCCCCACACAACACTGCACACACTCTGCACTACATACAGGAGGAGGGGACAACACCCCCCCCCCCCACATCACTGCATACACCCTGCACTACATACAGGGGGAGGGGACAACACTGCACACCCCCCCCCCCCCCCACAACACTGCATACACTCCGCACTACATACAGGAGAAGGGGACAACACCCCTCCCCCCACATCACTGCATACACTCCGCACTACATGGAGGAGGGGACAACACCCCCCCTCCACATCACTGCATACACTGCACCCCCCCCCCCCCCCCCCCCCAAAACACTGCATACACTCCGCACTACATGGAGGGAAGAACAGCACTGCACCCCCCCCCCCCCCCACAACACTGCATACACTCCACACTACATGGAGGAGGGGACAACACCCCCCCACAACACTGCATGCACTACAGCCAGGAGGGGACAACACAACATGCACCCCCCCACAACACAGAATACACTCCGCACTACATAGAGGAGGGGACCCCCCCACCACACTGCATACACTCACCCCTCTCCCCCCCCCCCCCCCCCCCCCACAACGCAACACGCACACATAGAAGGGGACAACACACACTTAGGTTGAAAAGACAAGTCATCCAGTTCAATCATATAAAAATATATCATACAATCCTACACCCAGAGTTGATCCAGAGGAAGGCAAAAACCCCAGCAAAGCATGGTCCAATTTTCTGATCCCCCCCCCCCCCCCCCCGAGAGACAATTGGATTTTCCCGGGATCAACTTTACCTATAAATGTCAGTGCCCAGTTATATTATGTACATTTAGGAAAGAATCCAGACCTCCTAAACAATCTACTGAGCTGGACAGAAACACCTCTGCAGGGAGTCTATTCCATATATTCACAGCTCTTACTGTGAAGAAACCTTTCCATATTTGGAGATTAAATCTTCTTCCTCTAGACGTAAAGCATGCCCCCTTGTCCTCTGTGTAGCCCGTAAAGAGAATAACGCAACCCCAAGTTCACTATATAGACCCCTTATGTGTTCATGTTGATCTTATTTCTCTCCCCCCCCCCCCCCAAAGCTCCCTCTCAAGTGAGAATAGATTGAGTTCCTCTAATCTCTCCTCATAGCTGAGCTCCTCCATGCCTCTTATCAGTTTGGTTGCCCTTCTCTGCACTGTCTCCAGTTCCCCCGATATCTTTTTTTTATTTTTTTTTTTTTTTTAGAAATGGTGCCCAAAACTGAACTGTATATTCCAGATGAGGTCTTGCTAATGATTTGTACAGGGGGGCGGAATATCTCTCTGGAGTCCATACCTCTCAATACATGAAAGGACTTGATTTGGAAAACCGCAGCTTGGCATTTCATGCTATTATTGAGCTTATGATCTACTAAAACCCCCAGATCCTTCTCCACCGTTGATCCCCCAGTTGTACTCCCCCCCCCCCCCCCCCCCCTAGTATGTATCGTGCATAATCTTAGCCCCCCAAGTGCATAACTTTACATTTCTCAACGTTAAACCTCATCTGCCACAGTTGCCCAATTATTATTCCACGGCATACATTGGTGTTATCTGCAAAGACAGAAATGGTACTTTTAATCCCAGACTCTCTATCCTTTTATAAAGACATTAAAAAGTAAATGCTGAACCTTGGGGTACAACAATGATAACCTTGGACCACATTCAGAGTACGGGTCATTAACTACTACTCTCTCTGAATTCTGTCTTTTGGCCAGTTTTCTAGCCATTTACAAATTGGTCTTTCCAAGCCTGTAAACTTTAGCTTTTTTAAGCCCTTGTATGCACGGTCGGACATTCCGACGGAAAATATCCGATCAGACCGCATTGTCGGATAATCCGACTGTGTGTGGGCTCCATCGGATTGGTTCCGACGGACAAAGTGTTGTTTTGATGATCAGATTGTGTGTAGAGAATTCCGATCGGACAAAGTGCCACGCATGCTCAGATCAAATTCCTACACCAAAGCTATTGGCTACTAGCCTGAACGTAGTCCCGTCATAACGAAATAACGTCATTGCGTTGCGTACGATCGGATTTTCCGACAACTTTGTCCGACCGTGTGTATGCAACACAAGTTCGGACAAAATCCGGATTTTGTTGTCGGAATGTCCGACCGTGTGTACAAGGGCTTACACATGAACTGTGTCAAACACTTGCAAAATCAGTATACCAAGTCCACCGCCACCCCTCTGTCCAAGGTTTTATTTATCTCTTTACCCCCCCCCCCACCCCATACACGCATACACTACATAGAGGGGGGGGGGGCAACCAACACACCCACACCATGGGGGGGGAACCCCACACACACACACTACATAGAGGGGGGGGGTTGCCCCCACACACAACACTCCCCCCCCCACTGGGGGTACAGATGGGGAGGGTGAGGGGCTCACATCATCCCCCTACAGAATAATATACATACATTGAGCCCAGTGGACTGACACCACCAGACTGGGGGGCGGCCTCACATCACCCCCTAAAACTATACTGGGGACTGACACTCACACACTTGGGGCTACAGACAGAAGGGGGGGCTCACCACCCCCCCTGTACAGACTATACTGAGCCAAGGGACTGACACCCACACATTGGGGGTGCAGACATAACCCCCTACAGACTTTACTGATCCTTGGAGGACTGACACCCCCCACACTGCATACACTGGGGCTACTGGGGGAGGGGTCCTCACCTCATCCCCCCCCCCCCCACAGACTATACTGACCCTGGGGACTGACACCCTCCCCACCACATTGCACACACTGGGGGTACAGAAGGGGGGGGCTTGCCTCGCCCCCCCCACAGTTTAAACTGATCTCTGGGGACTGACACCCCCTCGCACTGGGGGTACAGATAGGGGTGTCAGTCCCCAGGCCTCAGTATAGTCTGGGAGGGGGGAAATGTGAGGCCCTCATGTCCTGTCCCCCCCCCCCCCCCCCCCCCAGCACTGTGGGGAGTGTTAATCTTCTATGCTCGGTATAGTCCAGCCTCCCACTCCATGTCCCCCCATCTATCTAGTGATGTGCCAGGGTGTGAGCTCTAGGACTCTGCATAGTCTGTAGTGGATAATGTGAGGGCCACTTCCCTGTTCCCCCGGGTGGTGTGGGTAGTGTGTCTGTCTTTAGCGTTCTGCATTGCCTGGCCCCACTTTAAGACTGACACTGCCAGGGGCAACAGGGAACGAGGAGCGCGCAACATCATTCCCCCCCCCTCCCAACACACTATAGAGGGGGGGGATGCTCACATCACCCCCTACAAACTATACTGAGCCCTGGGGACTGACACCCCCACACTGCCAGGTGGGTAGATGTCTTGAAAATTTTCAACATTGTTTCATGTTACAACCAAAAACATGAGTGTATTTTATTGGGATTTTTGTGTGCTAGGCCAACACAAGGCATGAAGAATTTTCACATTTACTCGTTTGTAAAATATAATAAAAAAAAAAAAAGAAAAACCCTGGAAAGTGTGGCGTGCATTTGTATGAAGCCCTTAAGTTTAATACTTTGTAGAAGAACCTTCCGGCTGCAAGTCTTTTGGGGACCTCTCTACCAGCTTTGCACACCTAGTGTGTGTGTGTGTGTGTGTGTGTGTGTTTGTTTTTTTTTTTTTTTCTTTATATTTTTTTTTTCTTGGCAAAATAGTTCAAGCTCTGTCAGCAATTTTTCAAGTCTTGCCACAGATTCTCAATTGAATTTAGGTCTGGACTTTGACAGACATTCTAACACATGGAATGTTTTAGATCAAAGCATGTTCATTGTAGCTCTGGCTGTATGTTTAGGGTCCTGCTGTCAGGTGAACCTCCACCCCAGTCTCAAGTCTTTTGCAGACTCTAACCGGTTTTCTTTTAAGATTGTCCTGTATTTGGCTTCATCCATCTTCCCTGTCCCTGCTGAAGAAAAGCATCTCCACAACATGATGCTGCCACCACCATGTTTCACAGTGGGAATGGTGTGTTCAGGGTGATATGTAGTGTTTTCCACCGCACGTATCGTTTTAGGCCAAATAGTTCTATTGTGGTCTCATCTGACCAGAGGACCTTCTTCCACATGTTTGCTGTGTCCCTCACATGGCTTCTCGCAAATGGGACTTCTTATGGTCTTCTTTTTTTTATTTTTTATTTTTTCCTCCCAACAATGGCTTTCTTCTTACCACTCTTCCATAAATTCCAGATTTGTGGAGAACACGACTAATAATTGTTCTGTGGACAGATTCTCCTACCTGAGCTGTGGATCTCTGCAGCTTCTCCACAGTTACCATGGGCCTCTTAGTTGCTTCTCTGATTAATGTTCTCCTTTTCTGGCCTGTCAGTTTAGGTGGACGGCCATGTCTTGGTAGTTTTGCAGTTGTGCCATACTCTTTCCGTCTTTTTTTTTTTCCAGATGATAAATTGAACAGTGCTCCGTGAGATGTTCAAAGCTTGGGGAGATATAACCTAACCCTGCTCCTAAAAACTTCTTCTTCTCCAAATGTTATCCTTGGCCTTCATGATGCTGTTTGTAATCTAACAAATCTGAGGGCTTCACAGAACAGCTGTATTTTTTATACTGAGATTAAATTAAAACACAGGTGGACTCTATATTTACTGATTAGGTAACTTCCAAAGGCAATTGGTATCACTAGATTTTAGTTAGGGGTGTCAAAGTAAAGGTGACGGAATTCAAATACATGCCGCACTTTTCATACAAATTCCTTCTTCCTTCTTCCTTCTTCCTTCTTCCTTCTTCCTTCTTCCTTCTTCCTTCCTTCTTCCTTCTTCCTTCTTCCTTCTTTCTTCTTTCTTCATATTTTTTTTTTTTTTACAAATAAATATGAAAACCATTTTAAATCTACTTTGTGTTTGGTCTAGCACATAAAATCCCAATAAAATAGATTTATGTGTTTGTAATGTCACAAAATGTGGGGATATATATTTCTCTTTTCATATTCAAACCAGATTTACTGGACAATCCAAAGGTTGGAAAGAAACTTTACTGTATGGAATGATTTAATTTCCTATAATCCTTTTCTCAACCTGGACCAATCAGGCTGATTTTATAATGAAAATGATCGGTTTTGCTTGAAATCAACAAATTAATTTGTCTGTTTTACATAATCTATCAGGTTCCCATTCATAGATCTGATCATATCCAATTCTGAATAATTTTTGATCAGATAATTGCTAGAATACGACTATATAGTATGGCCAGCTCTGCATGATCTGTAATGTTCCCATTTCTCACCTGAAGGGTTATATGTCCCGCAGGGTTTCCAGATCTCTTCTGAAGTCACTGTAGATGTATGAGGACAGTTATTTGTCATTGTTTACATGGGGGCAGTAATGCCATGCAGTGTCTGGAGGGTAGACTTTTTCCTTTCCTGTCCCAGCACAGCATCTGTCATTGTATATATGGGGCCTGTACATGTATCTCAGTATGTTGGGTAGCCTGTAGGGTTTCTACCCATTTCCTGACATCAGTGTAGATGGACCCGTATCTATCATTATTTCCATACTATGTGCTCTGCCCGGCCTCAGGAGTCGTCGGGACCTGTGCTGTCCTGTGAATTTCTAATGTAGAAGGATGGGGCACTAATGTGTGACATTAGGGAACAAAGCTCCCTTTACAGACATCAAATCCATGTATAATTCAGGACAGTGGAGCATATTCATTGCTTGTCTTTTTGCAGAGACCATTACTTCCCATGCACGTTGTCACAAACGCATGCTTTTTTTTTTTTTTTGTACCGGTTCTATAGAACAAAGATCGGGATATCTGTGATGTCGCTTAATGCAGCATCCTGTGCCCTTCCTGCTGAAGACAAACCTTTCTCGGTTTATTTTTGAACAAATTAAGTCTAGTGCTAGGCTGTATGGAAGGCTGATGGATTTTAACTATTGCATGCTTCGTCAGACGCTTCATGCTGAAATGCAGAATTTGGGCATCCATTTGCAGTAATCGGGAGGATGTTGACAAGCACACCTTTTTATTTTTCCCGTGTATATAATCCTCTTTGGTATTGCCAAAACTGTGTAGTGCAAAGGTCCAGCCTGGTTGAATATAAACGGAATCTATTGTTTAGGTAGGCCTTCATATTTGCAGATCTGAAGGAGATTGTACAATCGGATTGTGATCTGTGTGGCCATCTTTAGATAACTTGCTGCATTTTCTTTGTTACTTTATGGCATGCTAGGCTTCGCTCAGATGAGCCCTGGCAGCTGTCTTGCATGCAGGCTGCATTTAAAAAAAAAAAAAAAAAAAAATAATAATAATTTTGCACCAGTATCTGCCCCCAGCTGCCGTTAGGCAACCTCCTAGAGCAGTGATGGTGAACCTTGGCACCCCAGATGTTTTGGAACTACATTTCCCATGATGCTCTTGCACTCTGCAGTGTAGTGAAGCATCACGGGAAATGTAGTTCCAAAACATCTGGGGTGCCAAGGTTTGCCATCCCTGCTCTAGAGGTTGGATGCAGATGCCACGTCTGCACGGACACAGCCACATCAAAATTTGACAGCAACGCAGGGGCAGCTAATCCAGGCAGTGTGTTCCCCCGGGCCATTCAGCTGCTCCTGCATCAAATTCTTGACATGCCGCTGTGTCCATGCAGCCACCACTTCTGCACGCAACTCTATAGGATGCCTACATGCAGGACAGATACCAGTGCCCATCTGAAGTAAGTCTAAGTCCCGGGTTCACACAGGGGCGACTTAGCCGCCTGACAAGTCGCGCTCCATTCTGTACTATGGAACCATTCTAATAGGAGCGACTCAAGTCGCTCCAACTTAGAAAAAGGTTCCTGTACTATTTTTGGGGCGACTTCAGGCGACTTGCATTGACTTCTATACAGAAGTCGTTTTGCAATTCACTGCTGAAGTCGTGTGCAGATCGCCTCTGAGTCATGCTGCAAGTCATGTCGCCCCTGTGTGAACCTGCAGCTGGCTGTTTTGTGTTGGGGGGCGGGGGGGGGGGGGTGTTAATACCTTTTTTTTTTTTTGTGAATTGATTCTTCGAGGTTTTGACTGCGCCATTTATTTATGTACTACCCATGGATGAACATATTCAAGGAAATGACTATGACTTGCATGCATGATGTTTAATGGCTTGTGTCAATTTTCAGTTTGTCCTCCAATATTCTTATACATTTTTTATATTTTAATATTTTGCAAGAGTGAAATGTTTTCAACTGAAAATGAGCAGAATGGTCACATCTCGCTGCATCATCCTTATACCAGTATTTGTAAAAAGGTCTGTGCACGTTGCTGATAACTAGTGCTGCAACTAACGATTTATTTTCATAATCTATTAGTTGGCCGATTATTGTTTCGGTTAATAACCTTAATGTGTTGATTTTTTTTAACCACAGTGACAGGAAAATTTGGAAATAGAAAACTTCTTGGTCAAAGTATTTTCAGACAGTGTAAGTGGAAAAAAAAAAAAAAAGTGAAAACTTCAAACAAAATTCTTTCATTCAACGACTGTACAAAGATTTTCATCTGAAAATTGATCTGCGTGACCAACATAAGGCTCGGTACACACCTATGCAGTTTGCTTTTGATCTGTTTCTGCAGTGCTTTTTGCGCACGTGATTTTACTGCAATTTGCATTCTCTCTCCCCCCCCCCCCCCCCGATTAAAAAAAAACACAAATTGCTGCAAAAACACATTACATGCTTTTCTACAGCTTCTCCATTGAAGTATATTGAACCAATAAAGCACCATTTTGCATTAAAAGTCCCTGACCCTTTCAGACGTGAACGTGTCCCATAGGAAACCATGTAATGAACTGTAGTGCATTTCTGCAAAAAAGCACCATAAAACACATAGATGTGAACCAGGTCTAAGAAGTTTAGTAACATAATGGGGTTAAAAAAAACTAAAATTAGCCCTTTATAGTAGAAAGAGGCAAATAATCACTACTGTAAGGTGTTAACTTTTTTACTGTAGAACAGTGAAATATTTACAGTAGCGATTTTGCTCTTTTTGTACTATAAAGGGCTCATTTTTAGTGTGGGTTTTTTTTTTTTTTTTTACCCATTATGTTACTGGTCGAGTAATCGATTAGTTGTTTCAGCCCTACTGATAATCAAGTCCCATAGTAGTATGAAGAAAATGGATTGGTTACTATGGGTGACACAGTTCTTGCTTCAGATCTTTCTATAAATGAGGTTTATTGACTTTTTGAAGTAAATTCTTTGTATTTGTCGCATTTTATAACTTTTTTTTAAATTTTTCTTTTGAGTAATCTTAGAGAAACGCCAGGCAGACTGCTTTTTAACATGGCTGCTGTGGGCGGGGGGGGGGGGGGGGGGGGGGGGGAATTGATCACGGTTGTTTATCCTAGGTCCAAGGATTGCACCTCCGAAGGGTAAAAGTCATACATCAGCCTGGAAAATATTCACAGCACTTTTTTGTTTTGTTTTCCACATTTCTGTTATTTCAGCCTTATTCCAAAATTAATCAATACAATGCATTATCCTCAACAGTCTATAAACCATACTCCATTATGACAATGTGAAATACGTTTGTTTGAAATCTTTGCACATTTATTAAAAATAAAAATCACTTTTTACAGAAGTATTCACAGCCTTTGCTCAATACTTTTGTTGAAGCACCTTTGGCACCAATTGCAGCCTCATGTCTTTTTGAGACTGATGCTGCAAGCTTGGCACTCTGGGTTTTTTTTTTTTTTTTTTTTTTTTTTTTTTTTAGGCAGTTTTTTTCTCATTCTTCGGACCTCTCAAGCTCCATCAGGTTGGACAGGGAGTGTTGGTGCACAGCCATTTTCAGATCTCTCCAGAGGTTTCATAGTTCGTAAGGTTGAATAAAGACACCAGTCCATCCAGTTCAACCTGAGTGAGTGTCTACAATTGCCCCTATCCCTGTACATTGCACACTCGCATTGGTCCCTACCCTCAAAGAGCCCACAATCCAAGGTCCCCACTCATATACTAGGGCCAATTTTGGACAGAAGCCAATTAACCTACCTGCATGTCTTTGGATTGTGGGAGGAAACCGGAGTACCCGGAGGAAACCCACGCAGGCACAGGGAGAACATGCAAACTCCAGGCAGGTGGTGTTGTGGTTGGGATTTGAACCAGCGACCCTTCTTACTGCTAGGTGAGAGTGCTAACCACTACACCACTGTGCTGCCTAGGTGTTCAATTGGGTTCAAGTCTGGACTCTGGCTAGGCCACTCCAAGGACCTTCACGGAGTTTGTACTCTAAGCCACTCCTTTTTATCTTTGCTTTGTGCTTGGGGTTCTCTTCCTGTTGGAAGATGATCCTTGCCCGAGTCTGAGGTCCAAAGCATTCTTGAGCAGGTTTTCATCAAGGGTGTCTCTCTACATTGCTGCATTCATCTTTCCCTTGATCCTGACTAGTCTCCCAGGTCCTGCCTCTGAAAAGCATGCCCACAGCAAGATGCTTCACTATAGGGATGGTATGGGCCAGGTGATGAGCAGTGCCTAGTTTCCTCCAGACATATGCTTGCAATTCAGGCCAAAGAGTTGAATATTTGTTTCATAAAACCAGGGAGTTTTGTTTCTCGTAGTCAGTCCTTCAGGTGTCTTTTGGCAGACTCCAGGTGGACTATCGTGTGCTTTTTACTGAGGAGTGGCTACTGTCTGGCCATGCTACCATTCAGGCTTTATTGGTGGTGGTTCTTCTGGAAGGTTCTCCCCTCCACAGAGAAATGCTGGAGCTCTGTCAGAATGACCATCGGGTTCTTGGTCACCTCCCTGACTAATGCCCCATACACACGTTCCGATTATCGGAAGACAGATCGTTCACATTTTGTTGTATACAACAGTGCAAAATCTGTGTAAGACTTTTTTGTTGTACAATTCTGGAAAAATCTTCCGTCGTGCGTAGCTACGTATTTCAAATTATGTCAAATACGTGTGACCCGTGTGTCCTTCTGGTTTATTTTCGTGTTTCCGATCATGCGTGGTGTTTGTCTAATGACTTTTTTATCGGACGCATCCTGTACTGACTACACGATTGTCGTACGATGGGCTGTCATCCGACCGAAGTTTTCCTGTTTGTCCCTTCCGATTTGGTTGGACGGACTGTCGTGATCGGCTGTCGAAAGCTGTGTACTAACGCTCAGTTTATCGAATGATCTGTCCGAAAGCGACTTTTGTGGTCCGATAAACGGAACGTGTGTATGGGGCATAAGGCCCTTCTCCCCGATTTTTTTTTTTTTTTTTTATTTGTATTTTTTGGGCTTTTTTTCTGAACGCCAGTAATTTTGCGTTCAAAGTGCCGTTTTTCACCGCCAAAAAAAACGATAAATACTCATAAACACGCATTAAAGCGGGAGTCCGCCGGGACTCCGCGTTTTTTTTTTTTTTAAAAGCCAGCAGCTACAAATACTGCAGCTGCTGACTTTTAAAATGGTGACACTTACCTGTCCAGCGCGCCCGCGATGTCGGCACCCGAAGCCGATCTCTAGATCGCCTCTCGGGTGCTGCCGCCGCCATCTTGGGTATGGGAATCAGGAAATGGAGCCTTTCGGCTTAATTTCCCGGTTCCCTACTGCGCATGCGCGAGTCGCGCTGTGCAATAAGTACGGTCCCCGCTGCCTCTGGGATCTGTGTGTTTCCCAGCAGGCAGCGGGGCACTTTCGGAAAGGGGCGTAATCTACGCCCCTTTCCGCAGACAGCTATCCCGGAAGTGGGTGCAGTTACCTGGATTATCCAGGTAACTGCACCCCCCTCCCTCCTGAAAGGTGCCAATTGTGGCGCCGGAGGGGGGGGAGGGTTCAGATGAGCGGAAGGTCCACTTTAGGGTGGAGCTCCGCTTTAATTAGTGTAAGGCATTCTATTTTTTTTTTCAATGCATTGTGGGATTTGTGGAGTGTCCTCTGTGTATTTTTATTGAAAACGCCCATAAACGCTAGTACAAAACGCTGTTAAAAGCAGGTTTTTCAACCAGCGTTTTCTGCCAGCAATCTGGCGTCCAGAAAAAGCGTTTGTTTGTTTTGTGTGTTTGAGCTTCAGTGTGCATGGAGCCTAAAGGCCCATACACACGATCAGACTTTTTGACAACAAACATGCAAATTAGCTGTTTTGGAGCAACATCCGACCGTGTGTACGCTCCATCGGACAAACTTTTTTGGTTTTCATCTGACTTTTGTTGGCTGTGCGAACGGACAAACTTTGTGGCAACAAAAGTCCGATGGAGCAAAGTTTGATCGTGTGTACAGAAAACCATAGGACTTTTGTACAAAGTACAAACGGGCATGCTCAGAACCAATGCAAAAGATCAGACCACAATACAGAAGTTGACCAAAGGTGGTGGTAAAGAGCAGAAAAACCACGTGATTTGGTGAAAGTTGGCTGAAAAAGTCCTGCTGTGTGTATGCAATACAAGTTCAGGGCCGACGCCCTTTGTACAAAAATCCAAGGGAAAGTTTGTACAAAGTCCTATCGTGTGTATGAGGCTTAAGAGTTAAGCCATACATTTGGATTCACATGAAAATAGTGTAGGGACTACTTTTTCTTACTGATGTGATTTGCTTCATGCTGCCATCTGTGAAGCGGTCTGGGGGTGTCATTAACAATGCGACACCCGCAGCGGTTCTGAGGGCAGTGTGAACTGCCTGTGGGAGAGATGCTATGCGGGAAGCGGCGCTGGTTCGCGCATCGCACAAATGTGAACCTAGTCTGACTCTTCAAAGCGTTGATATGAACCTGGGATACCAAAAAAACTGTAATTCCCCCCCATTTATTCCATTTCTTCTATCAGAAATATGTAGTTTAAGTCTTATCCATACATACCAGTAACTGCCTGCCTGAGGCTGGGATTCTGCTGAATCTCATTCTTTCATAATTACACGACCATTATTTAATCAGCTAGGTAACTTATTTCATGTCCCGTGCTGTGACCACGTTCAGCATAAATCTATTTACTGATGTGAGGTGATACCATCTGCTGTCCAACAAGACAGATGGTGGACTCCCATTAGTAAAAATGCACCAAGCAAGTGGGTACTCCTGCCTGCCCCCGTTGTGCTATAGTATTAAGTGAAAGCTGAGCTCCTTCTTCCTATTCATGTCCCAGGGGCCTCTGACTATACCTGTAATCTCCACCGACATTAGGTGATTACCTGCCTATCCATATATTTATGTGCTTATAGCACTAGCTCATGTTTAGTCAAGGAACATTGGTCCAGATTATGTATGTGTAAAATATATAAAGATGAGATTTAAAAAAAAAATATAAATAAAAAATAAAAAATTGGGGCTGTTGCTGATTTAAAATGTTTGCGATTAATTATAATGCACATACAGATCCAACTACTTTTTTAGCTGATCTCCATGCATTGCAACTGCATTAGTCAGTGGTAAATGTGGTATACACTATATATACAGTCACCCCACACTAGTTAGTTTCTACAATCTAGGGCTGAAACAATGAATCGATTAATTTCATAATCGATTAATCAGCCAGTAACATAATGGGGTTTAAAAAAACTAAAATGAGCCCTTTATAGTACAAAGAGCAAATAATTGCTACTGTAAATATTACTTCTACAGTAAAAAAAATTACCTCCTTTAAAGTAGTGATTATCTTTTTTATTTTTTGTAATTTTTTTTTTTTTGTCTTTTTCAACCCTATTATGTTACTAAATGTGTTAGACCTGGTTCACATCTATATTGTTTTTTTGGTGCTTTTTGCAGAAACGCACTACGGTTCATTTACATGATTTCCTATGGGACACGTTCATATCTGTGTTCTATTTTTTTTTTTTTTTTTTTTTGCCACTGTGTATTTGGAAAGGGTCAGGGACTTTTTAATGTAAAACGGTGCAGCTGCAGAAATGCATATAATGCATTTTTGAAGCAATTTGTGTGTGGGGTGTGTTTTTTAAATTTTTGCTGGTCACTGGATCACTTTTCAGATGAGAATATTCAGACCAAAATACTTTGTACATTCGCTGAATGAGAGAATTTTTTGTTTTGAAATTTTCACTTGTTTTTAACATTCTGTTTTTAAAATTAATGTAATTTCTGAATGAAAACACACTGTCTGAAAATTTCCTTTGACCAAGTAATTTTCTATTTCCAAATTTTCCCGTCACTGTGGTTGAAAATGAACATCAATTTGTCCCACTTCTTCCCTTTTTTTTTTTTTTTTTTTTTTTTTATTTTAGGTTATTAACCGAGACAATAATCGGCCAACTAATAGATTATGAAAATAATTGTTAGTTGCAGCCCTACTACAATCCATGTCTTAACTTCACAGTTCAAACAAATGCGTTTTAAATTCAAACTGTAGCACTGACGTAAGGGGGTGTGTGTGTGTGTGTGTGTGTGGTTTTATTTTATTTTTTTATTTATTTATTTTTTTCCTTCCCTTCACAGTAGCGTGACAATCCCTCCACCTCCGGTCTAACTAACCACGCTCACCTTATGGCATGGACCCCTGTGCAAACAGGTGGTCATGCAAGCGGGTATCAAAATTGTTAACACGGACCATAAACTTCTCTCACGTCTCACAGCATGTAAAGCTGACAATCGTGTTAGTTCTGTAGGGTCGCAGTGGGTGACGTCATGCGCAGCTCCTCCCCTGTACGTGTTGCGTTCAATCAGAACTTCAGCGTCGCCGGACTTTATTTATTTGTTTTTTTTTTGTTACGATGATGGCCATTTGCTAAGATGGTATTCCTTGTGTGCTTTCTCAATGAACTTTGTTTTCATTTTTATTTTTTGGTTCCCCATATGGGATGCCATCATAGAGGAAATCTTGATCAATGCACCACTTTACTCTGACATCCAAAAGCCACATATAAAAATATCTGTTTTGTGTGTTATTTTTTATTTTTTTTATTTTTTTTCTGTATAGTAGGACAGAGGGCTAGACTTCAGTCTTATCTAATAAATGGAGGGTCCAGGCTATAGATGTCTGACTCACTCTAGTTGGCCACCTGCCTTATATCTTCACTGTCCAATTTAATTACATCAAAGTAAACAGCCGCATGCGGTGAAGGTAGGGTGCCCATATGCAGTCTGATCTTTAAAAGTCTTGCAATATTTTTATTTTATTTTTTTTGTTTGTATCAATTTTTTTTTTTTTTTTTTTTTGTGTGTATCTGTTTGTCCAGATCATCCATTTAAATCATTAATTTATTTTTTATTTTTCCCAGCATTAGGAAGACTATTGAGTCATAAGAATATGTGCACACTCAAGCCATCAGATTGTATGATGATCTATCTGTATGTTTTGCTTTTTATGAGCCAATTTAATTGTAATTGCATACTACGGTTGTCCCAATACCACTTTAAGACAGAGTAAAAGCACCAATATTTCCCCTGCCCCCCCCCCCCCCCATATGATTGTGTGACAGTAGCGCTAATATGCAGCATAGATGGGGTGTGTGTCTATCTTGTCATAAACAGTTTACAATGCTCCGTTATGACTGGATGGTCAGTGATAACTGACTTTTTTTTTATTTGAAAAAGGAATGACACTTACCTGCTCCTTCTTCCGCTCTCCATCCTGAAAGAGCTGAGATGGGGAAATGACCGGAGGAAGAAGGATACTGGGGACACGAGAGGAGAGGCGCGGCGGGTCGTTTTAGCGCTCTGTGAACAAAGAATATACTTGGCCTGACAGGTATATACATCTGTCGGGAGGAGAGGCGGCGGGTCAGGGCAATTCCCATTGACTTCTCGTCACCCAATACATCTATCTGGTTCATATCTTTACACATAAGTTGTTTCACAATTAATACAATCTAACTGTTAAAAGTTCTATAACACTTTTAAACTGGCTTGTACAGAGGCACGCTACAGCCTGAAATATTAGTAGTTATTATATTAAGCAATTATTTAACCCTTCAGTAGCTAGAAATGCTAGGTGTTGCTTTTTTATTTTTTATTTTATTTTTATTTTTTTTATTTTTTTTCCAATATAATCTTTATTCGACTCCAAACAGGGAGAAACGGTCCCCAAGAAAGGAAAAAAAATCAACATACAATGACAAAGTACAAGACAATCCAAAGAGTCAAAATTCAGTACAATTAACGAATGCAATTATCAGACTGTCGTACACCAGTCATATCCTGGTGAGATCTAATGAGTGCCGTGCCAGGGCTCAGGGGCATATGAACCCCTTACCTCCCCGGCACCAGCCATCCCCATATACAGGAAGGGGGCCGTTTGTCCCACTTTTCCACATTTAAAAAAAAAATAAAAAAGAACAGAAAACAGAAAGAAAAAGGGGAAAAAAAAAAAAAAGATAAAATAGAAAAGAGAAAAATAAATAAAAGTCATGATGGCAGCCACTGCCCTAAGGGCCCCATTAGGCCAATTCTGGGCACTAAGATGAGAACAAGCGGCATCCCTCCAGCGAGAATATGAAGACATTCCAACCGTCCCAAGTTTGTTTAAAGATCTCCTGTTTATTTTGTGCTGTAAGAATCAAATCCTCCATCCTTTTAATTTCTTCTACTTTCCTGACCCAATGAGTGATGGAGGGAGGGGAACTTTGTTTCCAATGGAGCGGAATACAGGATTTCGCAGCGTTTATCAGGTGCCTTAGAATGGATTTTCTATATTTTTTAATGGGAATCCATGAAAGATGTCAAAGAATTTTTTTTTAATTTTAAAGAGATTTTTCTTAACATAAAGCACAGGGACATGGGTGAGTTTGCTTTGAATATTAAAACCAAATTTTAAATGGCATTTTCAATTTTTGAGTTTTGCTTTAGTAGTTTTGAGCCCTGCCCACAGCCCATGTAAAAAAAAAATCATGATCAGGTCCATGTAAGCACCCAAACGTAAAAAGTACTAGCTGTTGGAACAGGGGGCTACATGAGTGATTCCACCCTCTAGGTTGGGTGTAAGGTCTAGGGTACAGTGAGGAGAGCGTTCCTAGTATTTTAGTTCTTGCGGGGGTACAATAGCAGCTGGATGGCTAGTAAAAAGGGCAAAAGATTTGTAAAGCTCATAAGGTGGGGTTTGTATGTCTAGAAACTATATTGTCTATTAGGAAAATATATATATGTGTGTGTAAAAAAAAAAAAAAAAAAAAAATTGTGTGTGTATGTATATATGTGTGTGTGTGTATATATATATATCAGGTTAAAATTGAAAAAAAAAAATCTGCAGACCTCGCATTTTTGTCAAGATCTTAATCTAGCATGGTCTAGCTTTTACCACTGTACCAGGTCACAATTCCACTGACAAAGCAAATTTTTGTTGAAATACAGCCAGCGTGTCCTTTCCACTGTCTTCATTAACCATTAAACTAGCCTAAAATGTTCACGCCAGGCTTCATGTACACGGGATGTTTTTACAACCTCTGCTGAACAATTTAACTTGACAGATGGTAACCCACGTTTAAAATGTCAGTTTTGCCGCCTTTACATGCTGCGTTTAGCGACGTTTTGTCACGTTTTCATTTTGGAAGCTGAGAAGAACTGATGTTGCAACTTCCAAGACTGTCTTCTCTCTACTTTACACAAAATTTTAAAAATCACAGGACCAGAAAGCAATTGTACATGGGTGTCCATAGTTGTCAAAACCGTTTTCTCGTTCAAAATTTTTTATTTTATGTTAAAATAAATTGCATGTACAGAATATAAGACAAATGATGTGATACCAGAAATAAAAAGTAGACATATTGAAGTACGGATGATGCAAAGCAAAGAAGAATTTCAAGATATTTTCGTGGGAATGACAATAAATGGCCTTTATATATTTTAGAATTTGAAAACATTCTTATAGCTGAGTTTTAAACATTTTAATCCCAAGAAAATATAAATGTCTAAAAGAAAATATATGATTTTAAAGTTTTGACCATAACTTCTAATGTATGTTTATAGTAAGTATTATATAGTAAGGGAAGAACCTAAAAGGTATATAGGAGGGGAAGCGGAGGGATTAATTCTCCGGAGGAGGTTTTATATATCATCTAATGTAATTCTATATAAAAAAAAAAAACGTTTTCATTAACCAGATCTGTGAGCGGCCAACAATTGGCCTGTTAAGGCCTCATGTACACTGCTGCTGGTAAAGGAATGTTCAGAGGTAGTTGGATGCTTTCTCGATGACGACTGGTCCCTGTATTCAGCAAGTCTGCTATTGTCTGTGATCTGGGTCATGCTGCCCTCTAGAAATGGTAGCATTTGAGGCACTCTGATGTTTAGCAAGGAGCCCTTGCTATCTATAGCATCTCCAGGACCTGCTCAACATTTTTGAGGAAGAAAAATGCCCGTAGCACAGCGGGGACCTCCACTATATACCAATTTGTATCGTACTTCCTGATATGCGCTATTGACAGAGGAATGTCGAGTGAATTGAAATCTGTATTTGTTCAGGTGAAAAAAAATTAGATCCTCAGAACGGAGAAATCTTTTATATAATTTGCTTGAATTTGATCCTGACCACATTGGATCGTACAATGCCTCATCAACTATGCCAAACCTGGACGGTCCCATTTGGATGCCCCTTTCGCCTACATAGAAGTGAAATGTGGCCCATTCAGAGTTCCAAGACTGGAAAGGCCCCAGGTCCAGATGGCCACATTTTAAAGCCTAACGCCATGTTTTAGAGAACTTTAAGGCCGGGTTCATACATGTGGGTTTCCCTGAACCCAATTTGCATGACAGAGTGTAACCGGCTCTCAATGGAGCCGATTCGCACAGCTCCAAGGTGGCCGCTGTCTGCATTTAAAAAGGGTCCTGTGTGTCTTTGGTTCCGATTCAGGTGTGATTCTATCAGTAATTTGGACCTGACTTGGTGAACAGGGATGTACCTGACCCTGAACTGTGGCCACAGCATGTGAACCCAGCCTAAATGGTTCAGTTGGACCAAGCTGGTCCAAACAAATGTATGAACTGTATGTAAAGGGGACAGGAGAGGGGCATCTACAGGTGATGCTCGAAAAATTTGAATATCATGCAAAAGTTCATTTATTTCACTAATGCAACTTAAAGCGGGGTTCCACCCTAAAGTGGAACTTCTGCTCATCGGAACCCCCCCCCTCCCCCCCTCTGGTGTCACAGTTGGCACCTTTCAGGGGGGAGGAGGTGCAGATACCTGTCTAAGGATTGATTCACACTAGTGCGTTTTTTGATGCATTTTTGCATAAATGCAAGGAAATTTTTTAACATGGCTTCCTATGGAACATGTTCACATTAATGCATTTTTGTGCCTCTGCGTTTTTGGAAAGGGTCGGACTTTTTTTTTTCATGCAAAATGCAGCGTTTTGCATGTAATAGAAGTCAATGGACCTGCATCAAAAATGCAAGTACCGTGTTTTTGCTGGGTTTTTTGCCGCGATTTGCTCTTTTTTTTTTATTTTTTTTTTATTTTTTTCACTGTATAGATCTGGTTGCTAAGCAACCACAGTGGAAAGAACGCAAATCGCGGTAAAAATGTGTGTCCAAAAACGCTCAAAAGCAACATGCATAGATGTGAATCGAGCTTTAGACAGGTATTTGCACCCACTTCTGGGCATAGACTCCCACGGGAGTCTATGCTGTTTCCTGTCCCGCCGCACTCTGATCCATTGCGCTGCGTGCGACTCGAGCATGCGCAGTAGAGAACCAGGAAATGAAGCCGCAACACTTCACTTCCTGATTCCCTCACCAAGAATGGCGGCAGCAGCAGAGAGCCGATCGGCCTTGGCTGCCGACATCACTGGTCCCTGGGACAGGTGAATGTCCATTTATTAAAAATCAGCAGCTGTAGTATTTATAGCGGCTGGCTTTTAATATTATATATATATATATATTTATTTATTTTTTTTTTGTAGGGGGAATCCCTCTTTAAAGGTGAAACTGAGACTCATTACATGCAAAGCAAGATAATTCCAGCCGTGATTTGTCATTGTGGTGATTATGGCTTACAGCTCATGAAATCCCCAAACCCACAATCTCAGAAAATTTGAATATTGTAAAAAGGTGCAATATTCTAGACTCAGTGTCCCACTGTAATCCAGCTAATTAAGCATTAACACCTACAAAGGGTTCCCGAGCCTTTAAATGGTCTCTGTCTGGTTCAGTAGCAATCACAATTGTGGGAAAGACTGCTGACCTGACAGTTGTGCAGAAAACCATCATTGACACCCTCCATAAGGAGGGAAAGCCTCAAAAGGTAATTGCAAAAGAAGTTGGATGTTCCCAAAGTGCTGTATTAAAGCACAAATAATAGAAAAGCAGCAGGGCTGCCCGTAGCCTGGCCAGGAAAAAGTGTGTGTGTGTGTGTGTGTGTATATATATATATATATATATATCTCTATCTATCACACATAATAATAATAAAAAAAAAAATATATAATTATAATTTTTTTTTTTTTTTTTTTTTTCTGTAGACAAAAAGAACTGGGATTCCCACCTAAATTATTAAATAGTAGTACCGATTGTATATGGGGGGGTTGGGTTAATTGTCTACTGAATCAAGAGAAAAAAATTAAACTTTTTTTTTTTTTTTTTTTTTTTTTTTTCTTCTCTTGATTCTGTTCCATTGACCGCCAGGGAACTTTATTTTGGGACTGCGATATCACGATGAGCAGTAGCTTGCTTGCTAACTGAATAAAGCAATGTGGTTTATTTACAGAATATAACTTTGCAGTTTTAATTTCTTTACACTAGATTCTTATTGGACTTTCCTAGTAATTTCTGCAGAGCATCACTGCACAGACCTGGCCTATGGGCAGAGTATTGCCGAGAAGGCTGTAACCAAGCCATGGCCAAGTAAGACTGACGCTCACATTCAGATATGTCTGAAATTACTATAACTAGGTTTGGGAGGAACAGTGGAATAAAGCACTTTATTCTATGCATTAAAGTGGTTGTAAACCCTTACAACCAACTTTGACCTACAGGTAAGCCTAGATTAAGGCTTACCTGTAGGTCCAAGGAATATCTCCTAAACCTACACGGTTTAGGAGATTTTTGCCGAAAGACAGGCGCTGCTGTCTACGGAGCATGCGCCGTAGACAGCGGCACACTGAGCACGCTTCGGTCAACGGCGATATGCTGCGAGTGACGGCTCCCGTGCCCAGGAGTGACATCATCGCGGCTTCGCCGAATGACAGCGGCGGAGCAGCGAGACCCACCGAGAAGATGGATGCTCTGGACTACAGGGGACAGCGGTGACTTCGCTGGCTCCTGTGTCAGGTAAGTGACACATAATGGACTACTATGCGATGCATAGTAGTCCATTATGCTTTACCTTTGCAGGGAATCAAAGAGGAAGTAAACTCATCAGGGTTTACTTCCTCTTTAGGATAACAAACCTGTGTGCAGCAGCCCCCTTACTACTTACCTGAGCCCCATCTCAATCCTTGGCCTTCCCAGACTCTCCCTCGTGATTGGCTAAGACACCTCAGCCATGCCACTGGCTCCTGCTGCTGTCAAAGTCAGTTAGCCGATTAAGAGTGGGGCTGAACTGCAGCGCAGTCTCTGAATGGATATACAGAGCAGCAGCTTGGCTTGGGTTCCCCCATTGCTGTGGAGGCGCTCCGCAGAGGGGCCAGGAACACAGATGAGGGACCTGAGAAGAGGATCTGGGCTGCCCGATGCAAAACCACTGGATAGAGCAGGTAAGTATGACATTTTTTTCTTTTTTTTTCATTGTCTGTCAATAATAAAAAATATGTTATCTCTTTATAAGCCTAGCTAAGCTTTGGCTTGTTCTGTTAAATGAAACCCAGCTATTGAGCAGTTCATTGTCGGAGCCCCCATACATGCACTTGTGTGTGCCCTGTGCTTCTTTCCGTGCGTGGCAGCTTGCTGTTGTAATGTACAGTGGGTATAGCGCTTTTTAAAATCATTGTTGCTTTGCAGCCTGAAATGAAGGCAGACAGACTGTGGTGTTTGTGGTTTTCTTCTCCTTCCCTTTTTTATTTTTATTTTTTATATGCCAGCTGTTACTAAGTGAAACTTTTATAACATCCAAGTGAAAAATATCACACCAACCTTGCAGAAGGGTGAAAAAAATCAAAAAAATCCAATCAGGTCATTTTGCTTAGCTCAGCATGAAGAGCCATCATGGAGCATTTCGGTCCATGGTAATGCAACTGAAGCAGACAATCCACTATGGGCAGCAAGGTGCTGTCATCGGCATCTCTGGGATAAAGTTGTGGACAGGCAAAGTCAGGAGATGGATGCAAACAAAATTTAAAAAAATAAATGAATTGGCTTGATCAATGCCTAGAAGCGTAGTGAAGTCTATTAAGAAGTGGAAGGTATTTGATACAACACAAATTGGATGCAAAGCACAAAATCTGATTATTTTAAAGTTTGTGATTCTTTTCTATACCTACTGTAGTGACGGTGTTTGTGGTGTGGCTTTTTTTTTTTTTTTTTTTTTTTTTTTTTTTTCCCCCCTGCTGAGTATTGAGGTCATTCTCCATCGACAAGACAAGACAAAACAAAAAAAAATGGTCAGTCAAATTGTTAATGAAAGATAGAAAATACTTTTTATTTGCCAGAAACTGAACTCCTTCACCCAGTGATCACTGAAATGTATGCAGATATGTAGACTATATACAAGGGCAAAAAAGCTACAGTTTATTTTTAAATTGGAACATCATTTGGAGCCAACTGTTCAATTCATTAAATCAACTATTTAATATATTAAAGAATGCAGCTGTGCTCAAGTTTGCGTACCCTGGCAGAAATCTTGGCATTGATATTGATAATTTGATAGGTGTGTGGTGGTGTCTTTTTTTATTTTATTTTTATTTTATTTTTTTCCCATGATCAAGCTTTTATTTAACCTCCTTCCTGCCTATGCTATAGCCGAAAGATGTCTACAGCATGGGCTCACATTGCCAGGCAGGTGGCTATGAATGTCCTCCCGTGACTGCGCTAACCACACCTCCCCTGCGGTGTCAGCAGGGATCTGCGATTCAGACACGGCTGATCACGAATTTTATAACCAAATTTATCTTTTTTTTTTTTTTTTTTTTTTTTTTTTTAGCAAAAAAAAAAAACTTAAAGGAGACGCATTCACCTTCGTAACACCCATATGCAAGCTAGGTTCACACTTGCCCGCATGTGATGCGATTTCCCTGTGGCCACGTTTTTAAAAAGATGCAGACATTTTTGTTTTTTTCACCGGGAAACGTACCTTACTGGCTGCAGTGTTAGAATGTTAAAATATTAAATGCACCATTATTATAATCTATCTCTATCAAAATAAATTATGGACGACTTATCCTTTTAATCAAAATGTAGCTGGTTCATTAGGGACCAGCCAGCTTTTGATCGATCTATGGCTGTTTCCACCCAACAGAAGTCAATCTAATGACAGACTTTTCTTGAAAGAGAAAGTTGGAAAAAATTTTGGTCTTTTTTGTTTTAGCAAAAAAAAAAAAACCCAGTGGTGATTACCACAATGGCATGGCTGGGCACAATCGCATACCTGTATGTTGCCTTTAGGTGCCCAGCCGTGGGTCGTGCGGCGCACTCGCGACAGTCATGGAGCTCAGGACCGGGGCTGCGGGACCTGCAGACCTGATCGCCGCCGGTGTCCTGCGATCGGGTCACAGAGCTGAAGAACGAGGAGAGGTCTGTGTAAACAAACCTCTCCCCGTGCTTCCTAGTGAGGCTGTCACTGATCGTCTGTTTCCTGTTATAGGGAAAGACTATCAGTGATGTCAGATGCCAAGCCACGCCCTCCTACAGTTAAAAAAAACAAAAAACACACCCTTAACCCCTACACTGCCCCCAAGCGGTTAACCCCTTCACTGCCAGTGACACTTTTACAGTAATCAGTGCATTTTTTATTGCACTGATTGCTGTATTAATGCCAGTGGTCCCAAAAATGTGTCAAAATTGTCAGTGTGCGCCATAATGTCGCAGTCACAATAAAAATCGCTGGTCGCCGCCATTAATGGTAAAAAATAAAAAAATGGTCTGGGGTTTAAGTGGTTGAGATCCTACAATTTTGCTTTGACTGTAAAATGTTAAAGGAAGGGCCAGCGCTAAAAGTCTAATGTGTTACAACTCCATTATTATCCAGTCAGGGGGCTGGGGGTGTGTTATTGGTAAGTCTGTGCGGCTTCAGTGGACTTGGCTGTGATGCCTAGATTACAAAACGGTCTGCGCAGATTATTCCATTCCAGAACTGGTTTAAGGCTGGCCATAGGTGAATCTGTGTGCAGGTGTCCTCTCTCTCCCCCCCCCATACACAATCGAGGTGGATGGAGGAATCCTCCCTGCTGTGCTATTGTATTCTGAGTGGGGCGGTCATACTGTCAGATTGCTTTGATCAGAGCCTGCAGCGCTGATTAGTGTAAAGTTTTTTTCCAACTTTCTCTTTCAAGAAAAGTCTGTCATTAGATTGACTTCTGTTGGGTGGAAACAGCCATAGATGGATCAAAAGCTGGCTGGTCCCTAATGAACCAGCTACATTTTGATTAAAGGATAAGTCGTCCATAATTTATTTTGATAGAGATTATAATAATGGTGCATTTAATATTTTAACATTCTAACACTGCAGCCAGTAAGGTACGTTTCCCGGTGAAAAAAATAAGTCTGCACCTTTTTAAAAACGTGGTCACAGGAAAATCACATCGCATGCGGGCAAGTGTGAACCTAGCTTGCATATGGGTGTTACGAAGGTGAATGTGTCTCCTTTAAGTTGGCATTATCTGAAGGCTATGAACTTGCAGTTGAAAAACGAAACGCATTACCTGATTGTATTTTGTTCTGTGTGTGGTGTGTGGGATTTTTATTTTTTTTACAAGAGATTAACATTTCTGTGGGTTATTTTACAAAAATGTATCTTGGGAAAGATCACAACTAAAGGAAATCGCTGACTCTTTGTTGCATTAAATGAAATGCATTCTTTGTGATGGTACTACTCTTAAAGTTAACATGCTAAGGATTTGAATATGTAAAGAGTTTTTTACTATATTTTGGCAGCACTTTAATATTGCTATTATTGTCATCCGGTTTCTTAGCAACCCGCAGATTTCATTTTTGTTGAGCTGTGTTGGTTTGAGGCGCAGGAATGTATTAATATTCTGTCACTTTTGTTTGCATTTCTGTTACTGTACAGTGAGGTGCACTTTGAAAGCAAGGTAATTGCAAAGCATAGACAACTATATTTTGGGACATGTATTGGTGGGTTGTTGGTCAGACCTCCCCCCCCCCCCCTTCTTTTTTTTTTTTTTTTTTTTTTTTTTTCTCCTCCCCAAAAATCGATCCAGTCAGCCCAGAAATTGATGTTCCTAGGCTACATGACCGATTGTCTACTGTGAACCAAATTTTTCTCAGGAGAAAATCCTAACACTGTCAGCCATATCTACTCTGTACTGATATCCTCAATAAAATGGCGAGTTTTACGAGTTTTTGACCTGATGACAGCAGCTATTGCCAGAGTCCTGTGGGCTCAGTTTCACATGTGCCACCTTCAAAATGTCATGCTCTGTGTGGAACAGGCAGGTGGAAGCCATACCAACTCTGGAAGTCCCTCAAGCAGTGAAAAAAACATTAAGATGTCAGGTTTTCTGCGTCTAACCACCAATTGGCCGGCTGTGGTTTTAGCCACTGGTTGTAGTAACTACAGACTCGCATGCATAGGGTTGTGGTGTACATTTGCAAGGGCACTGGGCCCGAGGAGCATGGACAATGCCTCATCCAATGCAAAAGAGTTGAGTGCAGTCTTGAAAGCCCTGTTTGCATTCAAAGTCCCTTTTCAGAGGCAAACCTATTTAAAATTCTTTCGGACAACAGAACTGTTTGTTACTTAAGGTGGCACAAGACCCGCTGGACTAATGGAGATTGCATAACACCTTTTGGCCTGGGCAGAAAGGAACCTGGCATCTTTCAGCTGTGCTTTTTAAAAGGAGAAATTAACATTCTGGCGAATTTGCTAAGCAGGAGAAAAATGGTACAGACAGAAGTCTGTACCAATAGTCCCTGAATCGAGCAATCTTTGATCAAATTTGTCTAAAATGGACAACGCCAGAAATCGGCCTGTTTTGATACACAGGAAAGTGGACAAGTTTTACTTGTTAGAGGGGACCCCCTCAGCTTGGAGCAGATTGAGAAAGGGCATTTACCAAATTGAATTTAGAAGATGAAATTTTTAGCAGCAAAGGTGATCCTCCTTGCCACATACTGGCCCAGGAGGACATGGTTCACCGGCTGCTCAAGCTGAGTGTAGCGGACCCCTGGAAGCTTCCTCTCTCCACAGACCTCATCCATCAAGGAGTGTTAACACATCCAGCTGTTTTCACTGATGGAATGGCTTCTGAGAGGGAATTGCTCAAAAAGCATTATCTCAAAAAGTAATTGAAACAGTTCTCAGCAGTAGGAAAGGTACAACAAAACAGAAAATATTCTGCAGTTGTACAGATAATGATAGAATAGCTGGTACCATTATTTCGTCAGTACTGGACTTCCTACAAGCTGGGGGCAGACCTCAGTCTAGCCTCCAGCACCTTTCTTCTTTTTTTTTTTTTTTTTTTTTTTAAGGTGCATGTAGCAGCCCTTTCAAATTTTTGGAGATGCATCTGGCAGAACACTCTTTAAAAGGTCATGTGGTGTTTTTTTTTTTTTGGTTCATTTTTAAGTGAAAGTAAACCCTCCTATCGTTTTCAGCCAAGGAAGCTGCCATCTTGGCTTCCCTTTTAATCTTTAACTGCCATGAAGCTGCACATGTGATCAGTTATGACGCCAGCCATTGGATGGTTTGACAGTTTGTTTGAGAGCTCAACCAATGTGACAGTTAACATTTCCGGCATGCCGGGAATGTAACTTTTTTTCAAACTGTTAGATTGATGGGTTTACTTCCGCTTTTAAAAGGCTTTAGGTCGCAAGGCTAAGCCAAAAGTCTCCAGATTTCTTTCCTGGGATCTCAATTGTTCTAAAAAGCTTCTGTAAAGAACCTTTTTTGAACCTTTTGGAAGAGTCTTCTACCAAGCTACTGACTGCGCTCTTGTAGCTTTAGTTTCAGCTAGAAGAGTTGGTGCGCTACAGGCTGTCTCAATTGCAGAGCCTTATTGTAGCTTGACTGACAAAATAGTCCTAACCTTGGATCCCGCTGACCTGCCTGAAGTTGCTATGGACTTCCGCTGTTCAGAAGAGAGTTCATTACATCTTTTTGTAATGAGCCCAGACATGATAAAGAAGTAGATTTCAACAAAGTTGATGTTGGCACGTTCTATGTAAACAGTTAGGCACCTTCTAAGGATTGGTGATCTTCTTCCTCTAGTCGTTTTTTGTGCAGTTTTCTGTGCCGAACAAAGAAAATGCTTCAAAAAATACAATTGCACTGCGGATGAAGCTGGTACTCTTGGAATCTTATCTCGCATCTGCTATACCACCTCTTATTTTAGAGTCAAATATTTTTATGTATAATAGAAAAAAAAAAAGAGGAACTTGGACAATGACCAAATGTTCGTTATAGAAAACTGTACAATGTAATTCATCCAAGGCATGTCGAAACACAAGCCTAGGTGGGGTATTTTTATGTGGGTAGCTTGTAATGTCAGGAGGCTAAAATGCATGGCTCAAAGTAGTAGGCATTTTGGTTGGGAAGGGGGTGTTAGTAAAGAGGAAGTAAAGTGTGCGGGAGGGAAGGTTCAGATGTAGAGCAAGAGGAGAGAGAATTGGAGGGGAATTGAGCAAACCTTGTATACCTGTGGTGTGGAATCGTGGTATATGTTCCAGCATCCGTGTGCAAGAGGCCTTTTTTTTTTTTTTCCGCATCTTTCAGGACAGCCGCCTAAATGAGACCTTGGCTCCTCCCTTCTCGGGAAGCACGGCTCAGTCAAGATTTAAAAGCGTGCTTCCCAGCCGGCTCCCTAGTTCTGGTGTTTCATCTGGGGGGTGGCTGGCTGCATTGGCCAGACAGACCCTTTTGGCTTCCTGTAAGTTGTGGTGGCCTTGCCTAACCTATTGGTGTATTACTGGGCAGCTATGCAAGATGGTGGTTTGAGCAGTCAAGTGCTAATGCAGTGACCTGCCTGGAGGCAGCCATAGTCGGCAGCAGCGCGCAGGTGCACTGGGCAAGCCGCAGATCACAGCGATATGCTGCGAGTGTCGGCTCCTGTGCGCAGGAGTGACGTAATCACTGCTCCGGCGAATCACAGCGCCGGAGCAGCGAGACCCACCAAGAAGGACGCTCGCAACTACAGGGGACAGCGGTGACTTCGCTGGCTCCTGTGTCAGGTAAGTGACACATAATGGACTACTATGCGATGCATAGTAGTCCTTTATGCTTTACCTTTGCAGGGAATCAAAGAGGAAGTAAACTCATTAGGGTTTACTTCCTCTTTAATTGTTTGACGTTTTGTTATATCCCGGATGTCTCCTATGCACAAGCGGGCATACGTTTTCTAGGGATCTAAGTTGTATTTGGACAACAGCGACATCTGCCATAACATTAAGATCGCTGACAGGTAAAGTTAATACCATTTGATTGTTACAATGGCAACTGGATATATTGGGCAGCTGGTAAATGTGCATTTCCTGAAGTTGACAGCAGGAAAAGTAGGCATCACGGTTTGTGTATGGGCTTTGTAGCCACAGACTGGTCAGGGTGCCCATGGTGAGCTGTGTCAAAGTGCCTACAATGGGCATGTGAGCTTCAGAACTGAGCCATAAAGCAATCCTGTTTTCCTTTTTCACATGTGGGTGGCCGGGTACATGTGTTATCTGGGGAACCAGGATGCAGTATGGGAAGAAGGCAAGTTGGCAGAGGCAGTATGATTTGGGTAATCTTCTGCTGGGAAACCTTAGTCCTGCCAGCCATGTGGATAAGACTTTGACCTGTACCACCTACCTAAAACATCGTTTGCAAGGGAAGCAGTGTATCCCTCACTGGCTCATTCATGATTAACTTTCTATTTAGGTAATGACCCAAGTTATTCAGAGAATAAAATAAAAAATTGGCACCATGAAATCCTGGTAACAGAAGGGCCCCCTCTGCTGACTTCAAATGGTAATTATAATATCATTAAGTGCTTTATTTTATTTACCTGGATTCGTTTTTTCTTTTGTCCTGGGCATACATAGAATTTCTACAAAAACGTCTCTTTAAACTTTACTGGGTGGTTTTTATAAGGTAAAGTGAAAAAAAGTTCTAATGCTATTTTTTTAAATGCATAAATCTGAAAATGCACTTGTGAAAGGTTGATAATGGTACTGGCCTTTTCTATGCACTCTAGATGCCATAAACATGACTAGAGCTAAGAAGTATAAGTGGGTTCTTAAGGGCGTATGAAAAATAATAATTATATTCTAAATTGCAAAACCTATTCCTTTCCCCGCTGTCTGCGCACAGTGCATGAGTGGAAAGGGGCACTTACATATAGTGAGTCATGCCTGTGCGCAGCTGTTCTTGTATGTGGGAGCTCAAATTCAGATTGAGTTAAAATGGACAACTGTTTAACCAAATGTAACAAATTAATACATTTTACCTACTTCTCTTGGAATGGAAGAGAAAATATACAGATTAGAAACCCTTACAAACTATGTGTCTCTTCGTACGCCCTCAATCCTCCATTGCACCAAGTCCTCATACACGCTATTAGATTTTCTGCAGAATTTTGTCTCTTCCGATTTTTTTTACCAAAACCATGTAGTGAAAGGGCCTGCCTGATCGCATACAAATAGAAACTCTTAAGGTTTGACCTTTTATGATTTTGGTAAATGGAAGGACAAAAGTCTTCAGAATATCTAATTGTGTGTGTGTATAGGGCTTAATTTTACAGCAGGGGATGGATAACTATTACATCACAGGATGTCCACTTGAATTAGTCTAAACCTACTCTACTAAAAATGCGTGTACCTGGGAGTTGCAGGTAAGTTGACTTCTTCCTTTTTATTTTTTTCCTTAGAATAAAGGTCACGATTCTCGGTGTAACATCTTTCACATTATACAAAATGTAGGCTAACTTTAGACAGATTTTTAACAAGTATCAGAAAAGGCTTGGTGTTTAAGTGGTTAAACTGACCTAATTTAGGGCCAGTTCACACCATAGAAATGCAATCTAAATGCTTTACTGCATGCGTGTTTTTGATGCAGTCCAGTGTGTGTGTGTGTGTGTGTGTGTGTTGTTGGGGGTTTTTTATTTATTTTTTTTTTTTTATAGAAGCCTTTAAAATTGCCACTTTTGAATTTGCTGTGAACACCCCCAATTGTTCGCTATTCGAACATCAGCCTGATCCCTAGTTGAAAGCAAATGGACTTTACTGAATGAAAACATACGCTGTTAGAGACCTTGATGTCTAAGCGGCCAAATGTGAGATGAGGGAGCCTTCCATCTAAGGTGCACTGTACCACAGTGAATGCCTGCCTACCTCCGCTGTGGCGTATGATGAAAAAAACAAAACCCGCTCCCGTATTGTGTCTAATGGCCCGCTCGTGGGGCTTGTTTGAACATGACACCGATGCACTGAGGTCAAACCCCGCCCCCATCATATGATTTGGATGGAGGGGAGGGAGCTGAGTGCATCGTAACCCCGGAAGTGAGACTGCTGGATGTCCACTCCCACCACCCATATGCTGGGCTGGCTATCGGATTGGTCTAAAGGAATATCCGGGGGTAAAGATGTATCCAATGATGGTTAGCGAGCAAACAAAGTATAGATATAATTAATATTGGGCTAATTGAGGGTCATGAATAAAAGAATCGTATAAATAGTAAGGATGATCATTTTTGATATGTGCGAAAAGGCCACTGAAAAGCTGGTGTCTTCCACCCATGTAATTGGGGAACATTTCAGAGAACGTGACCTATCGCAACCTTTTATATAACAATGGCATACTTCCATCCCTAGTGAATTTGTAGAGAAATGGGTCTTGTAATCCCATTGCTGGAATTGGGCATAACTTGTAGGTTACTGTAAGTATTTTTCAGTAAGTGGTCTCTGATACTTCCTTTCCAGTAGATCGAGGTGTGTGTGTGTGTGTGTGTGTGTGTGTGTATATATATGTATGTATATGTATGTATGTGTGTGTGTGTGTGTGTATATATGTATGTATGTGTGTGTGTGTGTGTATGTATATGTGTATATATATATATATATATATATATATATATATATATATATATATATATATATATATATATATATATATATATATATATATATATACTGTGGTGTGTGTGTGTTTGTTTTTTTTTTTATTTATTTTTTTTTTTTTATTATTATTATTTTAGTAAAATTCGTACATCCTACCCCTGGGGACTGGCAGGAAGCCAAGAAACTCGTCAGGTTTTCAACTAAGGGTGCCTACCCAAGCTTGTTTTAATTATCAATTCCAATAATGCTATTCTCCCTTGTATGTACCTGTATCATTTGATTTTATGTATAATTTTTTTTTTTTTTATTTGTAAATTGATTTTGTTTTTCTTTTGTAAGAAGAATTGTGTTTAACAATGTACATCGACTTGTTTTGCATTAAATTACCATTTTATAAATATTAATCTCTTATAATTTCTGTATTACATTTTTATATTCTTTAAAAATCATGGACTGCCCTTGGGGGTTAATGGCATTAAATTAAAATGTATTTAATTTGTTCATACATATTATCCCTACCCACAATGACATGCTTCATGTAAAGTCCCATTTCTATCTATTTCTCTACAAATTAATTAGGGATGGAAGCATGCCATTGTTGTACCAAGGTTGCGACATGTCACTTGCTCTGAAATGTTCCAACGTGTTTATGAGGGTGTAAGTTCAATGCATTGATTTTGGATTTCTGGGTGAGAAGGTGTAAAACTCAAAGGATTGTGCAAAGTCACCTTGGACGATATTATTAAAAGTATGGGTTTCCTTCCCTGTGTGGTGTGTTTGGGGTTTATTTTTATTTTTTTCCCCTAATCCTTATGAGCTGCTAGTATCCAGGGTTTTTTATTTTTTTTTTTTTTTTTTTTTTTGTTTTACTTGCAGTTTCTGAGTTCATTGACAGACACAGCACCCACCCCTCTATGGAGTTTTTAATGCTTCTGACACTGCTTGGGACAAAACTGAAGGCTTTTTTTTTTTTTTTTTTTTTTCTGCCTAGTGTCCTACTCCCTGTAGGGGTTGTTTATAACCCTATTAACAAATATGAAAAAAGAGAACTGCGCAATCCCTAATATTCCTATTAGGATATAAAACACCCCACAATGAAAAAATGGTGCTCAATATGACTTAAAAAATCAAAAGTAAAATCCATTAACTACATGCAAAATATGAAGTAACATGCATTGTCACCCATTAGTGTAAACATAAACCTATTGGCATATAACACTGAGTCTGCGTGATCCCAGCACTCGAAAAAGGGGAACAAAATTTAACACAGTAAAAAATTACATATAAAATAAAATAATGTATCAGTAGTATAAAGTCCTTGTGAATTAAACTGGAAAAAACACCACGTGTCCAAAGTGATTATCCAAATTCAGACCCTTTGTTGACGTGAAGCGAATTGAGGTGCACCACCACCAGACGGATAACAGTGGCCCCTTACCAGATGCCCCAGTAAGGAGCGCTTTATCATAAATTCAGGTCAGGAAATACGTCAGTCTTGAATCATCCGAGACAGGAAAAAACCTTTTGGAGCAGGACTCAAGTATTTTCCAATGGAAAAGCAAAAGGTCCACCATAGGAAGGAAGAATACTCCAAATAGTGTAAAATCATTTAATAAAAAATAAACATAAAAGGAAATGCACTTACAAAAGTAAAAAAAGACACAGGGCATATCATCAAATGGACAAGCGTCGGCCGATCGCGAACTCCAATCGATATCCCATTCAGTAACAGTTCTGTTGAGGCATAAAAGCGTGTCACGCCACCCAACGCGTTTCGTGAAAAGATCACGTCGTCCTGGGGTGGTTATTTGTTTTCTCACTGTAGCGCAGATTTCCTTCCTTTTTTCTCTATTAACAAATATGCTGAATAAAATCCAACATTTGAATAAAATTCAAATTGTTATATAGTCCATGAATTTGGTCCATCCATATGATTGCATAAAAACCACAAATAAAACAAAAAAAAAAGTATAGATATATCTCTATCCTTATTGTTTGGCTGTCGTCATCATGCGTTTTCACCCCTATGCTAGTAAACCAGATAAACGATGGGTGTAAGCCTGTATAATCCATTCATGGAGCAGCAAAGTTGGTCTTTCCAGCTACATGTCACTCATTATAAAGGCGCTTATACATGGCGTAATTCCGTAAGGTAAAATTTTATTCAATCCCCATCCCTCCTTACAAGCAAAATGTAATAAGCATTTGAGCATTAACAGTCCTAAGTCCTATCTTGATCAGTCACAACTCGCTGCCAGATGGATCTCTCACACGGCGGGCTACTCGGGTCGAGCTGATAGACAGACTGGACGGTTGCGTGGTCATGCCCTGACGTGTTTCGTCTTCACTTCGTCAGAAGGCGTGGCCACACAGCACAGGGCATCCCATTATATACAGGCGAGCAAATTTAACCCATTGTCCGTTGAACGTCACAATACATCCCTAACTCGCTCATCAAAGGTGTATACGTACAGACGGGAATTCAAAAAGTAAAAAAAGCGTTTCTTTTCCAAAATTGTCGCGTTTTTTTTTTTTTTTCCCTAGCGCAAAAAAATATAAAAACCACGGAGTTTATCAAATACCACCAAAAGAGCTCTATTTGTGGGTAAAAAAGGATGTCAATTTTGTTCGGGAGCCACGTCGCAAAGTGCTCTGGCTTTTTGCCAGCCAAATGGTCCGGGGCTGACGTGGTTAATGAAGTATGTTATAAAATTGCTCACTGTTAGATAAATTATGAATACAGATTCTATATAGATGTAGTAAGTGATACATTTACTAAATCTTATGAATTATGTATTAATAAATACATTTTTTCTTTTGGGCTGCTGGCTGTTCTAATGCTGTAATTTTATCAAAGGTATTTTGACATTGCTAAAATATTAATATGAATATTTGTGTGGGGTGGTTTTTGGTGTTTGTTTTTTTTTTTTTTTTTTTTTTTTTTTTTTCCATGGACAAAGAAAAAAAAATTGTATCTTAATTGCTCCCTAATCTTTTGTGCTATGGGCGGAGTCACTGATGCTACTTTTATTCTAGGTTATATATAAGGTACAGGTTATATGTAATTTTAGAATTGAATTAGATTGCGGTCCCATTATTAAATTAACATGTTGCGATCGATATCTGGATGAGTGCAATGTGGTTATGAGCTTGGCTCTAACTGTTTTTAAACAAGGGCTGAAATTAAGGCCGATGCGCTTTTGCGGGCGAACAATTATGGTTACGATGTATGGGATATGTGCAAGCTTATGTGCCTCCGCAAGCAGAATAATGTATAGTGTTATGTGATGTAAGATGGGTTGAGTTCCTGTCCGTACATATACACCTTCTTTTATATATAATTTTTTTTAATTTGGGTATGTATTGTGTCATTCGGATGATGGGTTAAATTCCTCTGTGTGTGTGTGTGTGTGTGTGTGTGTGTGTATGTATGTATGTATGTATGTATGTATGTATGTATGTAGCCACACCCTCTGTAATGACGAAACTCATCAAGGCATGACCATGCAGCCTTGCAGTCAGCTTGACCCAGGTACGCCCCATGTGAGAGATCCATCTGGCAGTGAGAGTTGTGACTGATTGTGATAGGACTGTTTATGTTAAAATGCTTATTATTCATTTTGTTTATAAGTGCAACATGTAAGGAGGGACGGGGATTAAATTAATAAAATGTTACCTTATGGCATTACTCTGTGTATATGCATCTCTTTTCCATGAGTGACATGTAGATGGAAAGGCCAACTTTGCTGCTCTATGAACGGATGATTAAACAGGCTTTTACCCAATTTATCCGATGGGTTCACTACCATAGGGGTGATAACGCACAAGGTGTGGTGATGGTCAAACAATGATTTGTACTGCATGGGACATATGGATGAACTTTTATGTGTGTTTTTTTTTTTTTTTTTTTTTATCTGTCCATATGGATGGATCAAATTCATGGACTATATAACAATTTGAATTTGAGCACTGCTAATGTTGGTTTTTATTCAGCATATTTGAATATGAATATATAATATGCTAGAATATTTTTTTCTTGGGATTTTTGCATAAGTGCTGGGAGTGGGTTGGTTTGCTTACTTTGGTATACTTTTCCCAAAATTTTCTTTTGATATAACCCTAAGGTTCTGAATAGGGAAGTACTGTCTGTCAATGAACAAAATCCTATTTTCTGGAAGCATCATACCGACAATGGGGAGTCTGGATCCACCACCTACCTGCCATCTTGCTTGATCGATGTTGGCTGTCTGTTTGTTCCAGAGACTTCACACAACACAGAGCTGCTCATGTTTTACTGGCTATTCAGATTGTTCTATGTGATTGAGGTCATGGAGCCATCCGTGTACATATGCTGGTTTCACACTTCCAGGCGTACAGGGGATGGGGAGATGGGGATGATTTGTATGTACAATAAAGGACACTGGGGACACATCCGGGTCACTTCTAGATGTGGGGGAGCTGTCACCTCCTATGTACTGTACACAGGTATGCTCTCTACACTAGAGGTCGACCGATATGGGTTTTTCTCTGGCCGATGCCGATATTTAGAAATCATGGCGGCCGATAGCCGATATATGATGCCGATTTGTTTGGGCCGATATGTTAGGCCGATTTTTTTATTTTATTTATTTATTTTTTTTCCTTTTTTTATTTATTATTATTTTTTTTAATCCCCCTTGAGCTAACACACCTTTCCCATTGGGGCATTTTTCAGGCGCGTTTGGGCTAAAAATAGCGCCTGTAAAGTGCCTGCAAAATGGCTCCCCTGCAGTCTGTGTGAAAGACAGAGTGCTTTCACTCTGAGGCCATGCGCTGGCAGGATCTTAAAAAAAAAAAGTCCTGCAAGCAGCACGTTTGGAGTGGTGTATACCGCTCCTCCACCACTCCTGCCCATTGATATGAATGGGCACCACTGCCGAAGCGCATGCAATGCGATTTGGCAGCAGTGCTTCATGGGCGCATTTAACCTCTTCCTTGGCCGCTAGCTGGGTTATATGTGCCCCACTAGCAGCCAAATAGCACCGCTAAAACTTGCGTTTTACCATCAACGCTCCAGTGTGAAAGCAGCCTTCATAAGTGATACAGAAAATTTCTTACATTTAAACATTTTATTAAACAAAACAAACCTCCAATCAGTTTACTTGTATGTATGATTTAGATAAAAAAAAAAAAAAACCTATATATTAAATAAAAACAGGTAGTCAAAACTTTTGGACGAAAAAGAAAAAAATGGGCTAACTTTACTGTTATTTAATTTATTTTTAAATAGTGTATTTTTTTCCCAAAAAAATGCATTTGAAAGACCTATGTGCAAATGCCGTGTGACATAAAATATTGCAACAACCGCTATTTTATTCCCTAGGATCTCTGCTAAAAAAATATATATCATTTTTGGGGGGTCTAAGTGATTTTCTGGCAGAAAATACAGGATTTTTACTTGTAAGCAACAAGTGTCAGAAAAGATTTAGTCTTTAAATGGTTAAACTGAGAACTTCTACACACTGAGATGACTTCATTCATTCAAGTGTAAACATTGTATCATTTAGTTCTTTTCTTGGCAGCCTGCCCAGAGAGGAGGAAAGTGTTGCTATGACGACTCAGGCAACTCACACTGACTTCTATACAGAAGTCATTTCAAAGTCCCGCTGTAGTTCTAAATCGGCTTTTTATCAGCACAATCGGCCGATGCCGATTATTTAAAAAACGGCAAATATCGGCCGATATATCGGTCGACCTCTACTCTACACATGGCCCTGTTCATTTCAGAGAATGCACAGGTTACTATGCTCCGCACCATGTCTCCTTTTCTCCTATAACAGTGCTATGTGTAGAGAGATTACCTGTATTCATTTCTGAACATAAGTGTTCAGGGCTACATTCTCCCCCCCCCCCCCCCCCCAAAAAAAAAATCGGCTGGAAGAGAAGCTGACATGAATGAAAGAGGGGAGAGTGAATTCGGAGAACACGGGTAGGATCATCAAAGCCCAGGTGAGAGGTTTTGGAGTCTCATAGATGAGAGCTTTGAAGATAACAGCCAGGGAAAGGTGAGGACTTCATTGCTTGTATCACACGGTGTCTCCGCTTCCGGTTTTTAACTGGGGACACGCCACCATGGATACAGAGGCATATGAAGAACGTGCTTGTTCTAGATGGCAGCTTGGGTGTGCACCTCTTCACCAGGCACACCCCCATGTCCTCCAGAGGGAGGTAGTGAAGGAGAAGCTGGATTGTGGAGCTGTATCCACCCCCTGGAATCTTTCTAGCAGAGAACAGTTAGAGGCTGATTCTGAAATCTTCAAAAGATTATTTTGCAGGAACTAAAGGGCTGAGGAAAAAAATGCAATGCAGGTGTGAGTGTAGCATGTACTACCTATTACTTTTATTTTTTTTTGCATTCCCATACTTCTCCTTTAATTCAACATGGATAGTTTGATATTATGAAATATCTGTGCAGTATGTTATGGTGTGTATCCCACACTTGTTGACTGTTTTTTTTAGCTTGTCCAGCATAAATAAAACTGGATAATGCCAGGCTTGCTTTGTATGACTACAAGGATAAATGTAAATATTAATGTCCTCCATGTCTAAAATATTTAGGTTTTTCTTATATGGTCCCATCCTTTTTCCTTTTATTTATTTATTTTGAAGGACACAGTTTCAAAAATAGTTTGTGTTTTGATATGAAGTGCGTGGCCATAATAATGACTCCATGCTGCTTTTTTCAGTGTATGGGGGGGGGGGTTCCCCCTTTAAAATCCAGACCCTGGTATGCTCTTGGAGGGGGAACGTGTGTGTGTGTGTGTGTGTGTGTGTGTTTTTTTTTTTTTTTTTCTTTAATTTGTCAGAGTTCCCCCTAAAAAATCATACCAGATACAAAGTGCCTGACATTGTTGGGGATCAGTCAGATCCCCGTTCATTGACGTTGGACTTCAATGCGCAGGGGCCCCAAGTATGATCTCATGTAACTCCAAACTGCATGTAACTGCTTTTAGAGCAGCATATGTGTAGGCAAGAATGGGACAATGTTCTTCTCCCAAAACTCCAGCAACTGGTCTCCTAACTTTCCAGGGGTTTACGATGTGTTGAAAGAGGGGATTCTACACCATTGTAAATCTAGTCCTCGCAACTTTTTAGGAATTTGAATTTGTACAGCTTTGTTGCCCTGTCCTAATTTTTTTTTATTGCTGCCATCAATTTCAAAATTACCTTCTATTTGTCTTTATAATAGTACATTTTCTCAGTTTTTAAATATTTCATATGGTCTATTGTAAATAAAATAATGGGTTTATGAGATTTTTAAAACATGACTTTTTTTTAATTTCATTTTTTATTTGTGGTGGAAAGAGGGCTACTGGTACATTGCAAGAACAGCTGAATCTCTTCAATCATCTGACTCCTTTTTATTAGTTGGTGGTTGCTTGGGCCATGAACAGAATGGCCTGCCTATTATATTAAGCAGTCCACTAAATTGGACACCTAGTACAAGACTAACTTGGTTTATATATCCATTTTTTATTTTGTGCCATGACCGCACACCTGAGAGAAAATGGCTGCCTGAAAAGAGACCTGTAGCCTCCATATCTATATTTTCTGTATTTCTGGCCATTCTCTAGTGGGAGGTTCTTGAAGTGCTGTCATAGGTTCCAGTAAGTCCTTTTACCTGATGATGAACTGCAGCATATTCTTTCTACGCTTTTCCACATCTGTAGAATCTTGGGTTGAGTTAATTCCTTGGGGATCTGGCAACGCTAGGCATATACTAGGCTAAGGCCCCATTTGCACCCGGGCATAGCGTTTTCAGGCAGAAAATCACAGGTTTTTTTTGCCACGATTTTGTGCAGGGCAAAAGGTCACCAATGTAAAAAAGAAAAATGTCCAAATCTGCCCAATTCGAGCGACAAAAAAGGGTCCAGAACTTGTTTGAGCTTCAGGTGACTTGGAGTGTAGATGTGAACCATCTCCATTGAGAATAATAGATTGTCTTTTATTCCCCCCTTCAGCGTTTTGCAGCTTCAAGCTACAAAACGCTCAGATGTGAATGGGGCCTTAGTGGGTGGCATTCCTGACTTGCAGCACTAGGGTCCTTGGTTTACATATCAACCATGATACGTGTGTGTGTGTGTGTGTGTGTGTGTGTGTGTGTTTGGTTGGTTGGTTCTTTTCCGCCCCCGCCCCCCCTTTTTCGGGTACTCTGTTTTTTCCTTCCACACTTCAAAGTCTTGTTGGTAGGTTACCAGGCTTCTGCCTAAATTGTTTTTGTATGCATGTAAAGAAAAGCTTTTGTACTGTAAGCTCCTTGAGGGCAGGGACTGATGTGAAAGTACAATACTGTATTTAAAGCATTGTGCAAGTTTTATACTATATACTTTAACTACATGCTTAAAATAAAGTATTCTAGACCCGTTTTTTTACATGCTCGTGTAATTCTTCTGTACCCTTATCTCCAAATGTTCCTGGTTGTGTGCAGCATATATCCTGGCATGTCTTCTCTGCCTGAATAAAGACCTAACCTTCCAAAGGAATGACAAACTAAAAACCGTGTTGCTCTACTCCCAGAAATGTATAGTGACTTCCAGTATAACCATCAATCATAAACCTATATAACACAATTCATTGTAATCAACCCAAGTAAATGTGCATAATATGACTCTTAAAGTGGTTTGTAAATCGGCATAAAAAAACCCTTATGAACACTGCTTGTAGATATCTCCTTACTTGCTTAGTATTGTTGTAATCTTTGTTGTTCTGTAGAATGAAGTCACTGAGCATGCCCAGATCTCCCCTGATTTAAGGCACACTCTCTTATCTGTTATCAGGACTTCCTATGGCACAACACTGATCTCTGCTAATCACTCAGAGCTTCCTCCTACACACCATGTGACCTCACATACAGTCTAAACTTGGCCATTACTGCAGTCTTATCAGCTGAAGCTGATAAGTCTGACAAAGGGAAACCTTCGACATCGGCACAAGTAAATACTGTGAAATAAACAAGTCCGCTATGAACAGGGAAGCAGGGTTGCCATAGAAAAGTTGGATTGAGAAGGAGGCTTGATTAACAGTACAGGAAGTGCTCAATGTAAGGGCGGAAATACACTCCACTGTGGACTCGGAAAACAATACTTAAGATGGCGCTGGCTAACCCCTGGAAACAAGTTTTTTAAAGTTTCTTTAAACAGTAAGTAATATGCGATTTGGGCTGGATTACAGTGGCTATAGTCTGATAATTACTTATTATAATGGACTAAATGAAAAGAAGCATCAGAGTGGGAGAGTTTACTTCCTCTTTGGACTCATTTAAATAACTGTGTTTTAATCAAAAAGTTCATAAATCTTGCGTCCAGTGCATCTGAATCCATGCTCTACTAAAAATTTAAGTGCTCAATCACCAGTAAGGGTACGTGCTAACCTGGAGAGTGGCTCTATATAAATATACAGGTCACATTGTGATTTATCTAATCTGGTAATATCTCCACTCCTCATGAACTCGACTATCTCTGTAAAATGATGGTAAGGCAGGTCCTCTTTTAAATCGTAGGCATCTTTTCACACCACTGTATAGAATGCTTAAAGAAGAGGCCTCTGCTAGTGCAGTACCTCTTATTACCATTTTAAAATGAAAATCCACAATATAGCACTCTCATACTAAAATGGTCTCAAACTTATTACCGGCATTAACCACTTTCAGACCGGACCAATTTGCTTGTCAAAGACAAGAGCACTTTTTGTGATTCGGCACTGCGTCGCTTTAACTGACAATTGCGCGGTCGTGCGACGTGGCTCCCAAACAAAATTGACGTCCTTTTTTCCCCACAAATAGAGCTTTCTTTTGGTGGTATTTGATCACCCCTGCAGTTTTTATTTTTTGCGCTATAAACAAAAATAGAGCGACAATTTTGAAAAAAAAGCATAATTTTTTACTTTTTGTTATAATAAATATCCCCCAAAAATATATAAAAAAAACATTTTTTTCCCTCAGTTTAGGCCGATACGTATTCTTCTACATATTTTTGTTAAAAAAAATCGCAATAAGCGATTATTGATTGGTTTGCGCAAAAGTTATAGCGTTTACAAAATAGGGATAGTTTTATAGCACTTTTATTAATAATTTTTTTATAATTTTTTTTTTTTTTTTTACTAGTAATGGTGGCGATCAGCGATTTTTTTTTTTTTTTTATTTAGTTTTTTTTTTTATTGTGACTGCGACATTGTGGAGGACCCATCGGACATTTTTGACACATTTTTGGGACCATTGTCATTTATACAGTAATCACTGCTATATAAATGCAGTGATTCCTGTGTAAATGACACTGGCAGTGAAGGGGTTAACCAGTGGGTGGCAGTGTAGGGGGGTGTGTTACTAACTGTGGGGGGGTTGGGCTTTCATTTAGTGAACACTGATCTCTGCTCCAATCACATGGAGCAGAGATCAGCATCACTAGTTGCTAGGCAGAATGGAGAAATGCTGTTTACTCGGCATTTCCTCCATTCGGCCGCTCCGTGAGACGATCGCGGGGATGCCCGCGGCGATCGGGTCCCGCGACCGGACTCACGGGGGTCCCGACCAGTGCGGCGCGCTCCCGATGACAGGGTGGCATTGAATATTGGACGTACCTGTACGCCAATATGCCTGCCCGTGCCATTCTATCGACGTACATCGTCGTGCGCTGGTCGGGAAGTGGTAAAAAAAAAAAAAATCTAGTTTTTGGCTCTGGACCATAAGTGACATCACCCGGCTCCACCCAACGTGTTACATTTACATGCCCACATGGCTTCCTCTGGGTCACCCTCTTAACAGTTCCAAGTCAAACAAGCCTAGCCTACTGATTCCCGTAATGTGTGCAAAAATAAAGTTTTTTTTTTGTTTTACATATTGTCAGCAGAGCAGTGCAGTTGCCATAGTAGCACTTTACTACTCTGGCGGGAGAGGCGTGATCGGGGACTCCTGCTAATTGCTTATTACAGTGATGATGGTAATAAGCAATCTTTAACACTGTTCAAAGGTTTGTTTTCCACTGTGTGCTCTGTGATTGGTCACAGCAATCGCATGGTACCAGGCCTAATGCCAGTAGCATTGCACTGTGTGATGGCTGTGCCCAATCAAGGCTGTGTTGTACACTAAACTGGTCCCATCATTGTTTATTCAAAAAAAGTGAAAGCTCGTACAGCACTGCAGCATACTATGGAGTTATGCTTGTGGTGGTGCAAGTGACAGGTAAAAATAACAAACGCCATATGCTACAGGTTAGCTGTGCCTTCTGCAACTTTAGTATGGATGTTTGAAAATAATGTAAACAAGGCCGATTGACGTTCTGTCAGTAGGGAAGGCATGGATCTTGTGTTCCTGAAAAGGAACAAGGCACCATGTCTTCCCCCTAGTAAAATCGCCTCCCACAGTACACTGGCTAGACACACAGTTAATCCTGTGATCACCCCTGATGTTAACCCCTTTCTAGCCAGTGTCATTACTACAGTGACCGTGCATATTTTTTTATTTTTAGCACTGATCATTGTATTTGTGTCACTGGTCCCCATAAAGTGTCTGTTGCAATCCCACTAAGTTGCTTCTTGCTAAAAATAAAATTCAAAATATATAAATATCCTATAGTTCATAGACCCTAACTTTTGCACAAACCAATCCAATATACGCTTATTGATTTGGTTAAAAAAAAAAATTTAAAAAATACATAGCTGAATACATGAAAAGGTAGCTGCACTGACAATGTTGTTGAACCAGAGGAAAAAATTATATTCAAAAAATTGAATAGGTTAAATAAATATGTAAACAATCAAGTGTGAAATGCCCACAACCAATATGTGAATAAAGATTGATTAAAAATATTATCAATAAAAACTAATGAAAATGAAGAAGAGTATATCTCTTGAGTGATAATAAAGTTCAAATATTAGGCCGAATGATAAGTGAATGTGGTGAATCATGCAGTCTTCCATTACCAATAAGTGTTGACCACCATAAAGAATGCACACTTACCAGAGGCAATCATCAACCAGCTTGCAATCAACACCCGACAGGGTCCCAACGACAGATCCCTCAGAGGACAGCTGGTCAGGGACCCCCCCCCCCAGTAGTTAGCCGAGGAGACTCCCAATCATAGGACAATGGTCACTTTAAATCCCTCTTCATCCAGCATCACCGTGTAGACTTCTGGAGTTTCCGTCAAACTGAAAAAAATTGCATCTGGTCCGGTGCCGCAGGAACAGTAATTTGACAAGCGGATGTGTGTAGAACCAGAGGCTGGACTTGTCTGTGCTGGTCACCCGCACTCGAGCATAGTGATCACAAAATAGTGTCAAATGTTTTAGTGCAGTCCCGATTAAAAATTGCAGATTGCCACCATTACTAATAAAAAAAAAAATTTTTTTTAATAAAAATGCCATAAATCTATGCCCTTTTTTTTTTTTTTTTTGTAGACTCTCTAAATTTTGTGCAAACTGATCATATGTTTTTTTTTATTTTTTTTGCCAAAAATATGTAGAAGAATACACACAGGACTAAACCAAGGAAAAAACGTTTTTATATTTTTTTGGGGGATATTTATTATAGCAAAAAATAAAAAATGTCCCCCTCCCCCCTCAAAATTGTCACTTTTTTTTTTATAGCGCAAAAAATAAAAAACAGAGGTGATCAAATACCACCCAAAGAAAGCTATTTGTGGGGAAAAAAATGATAAAAATTTCATTTGGGTACAGTGTTTGTATGGCCTGGGCAGGAGGGGGGTTTAAGTGCCCAGTAAGCAAGTGGTTAAGATACTCCGTTCTAAAACTTTCCCTTGAAAAATATATAAATTAATCCTTGCTAAAATTCATTTGAAAAGTTTCCCTCAATGCATTTAACACCTAAAACACGCCTTAAACCTAAACAAATGCATGGCTAGTTAGGTTTATTGGCTGCATCAGGTCCGCTCGGACTTAAAGTGGTTGTATACCCAAATTTTTAACTTTTACCTACAGGAAAGCCTATAATAAGGCTTACCTGTAGGTAAAAAAAATGTCTCCTAAACCTGTACGGTTTAGGAGATATTCCCCTCGGTATGCGCCGCTGACTGCAGCGGCGCATGCGCACAAGGGGATTCTCGGCGTGAAAATCCGGCAGTGGTCGGCAGGCCGGAATGAAATCTCCCGCACGCATGAGTGACGATATCGCGGCTCCGGCCACTCACAGCGCCGGAGCGGCGATACCCAGAAGAAACGCAGAGGGAGCATGTCGGCTCCCTCGGCGTAGATCGGGCCAGATGTCAGGGCCTCGTTCTAAGGTAAATATTTCATAATGAGCTAGTATGCGGTGCATACTAGCTCATTATGCATTTTGCTTTGCAGGTTTAAAAAAAATAAATAAAAATGTGCGGGTTTACTACCGCTTTAAGGCCAACTAGAGATTACTAGAATACGTGTAACAAAAGGTTTATTTTTAATTATTTAGGGATTAACAAATAGTTTTATTATAACACATGACGGAGTTTAAAGCATAAACTATTTAGAAATGCCCTTTTTTTTTTCCTCTGAAAACATTTCCTGGTATAGAAACTTATTTCTGTTTTGAATAGTTTAATTTAAATGACCTGCTGCATGCTCTTTCGTATTCTTGGAAATCTTATGAAGTACAAATGGTCGACTTTATCCAAACTTGTTGCACCAAAATATAGTTTTAATACAAAGTGGAAAAGGAGGGCACCAAAGCCATGAATATTGCATATATTGTAGTCTGCAAAATGCCCTACCAAAAGAAAATTGTCTATGAAATACTATTTAAAAAAAATCCTTGTGATGAAAGTCTTGGAGAAATCCTTTGTTCAAAGATATTAAATAATAAAAAAAAAAAAAAAAAAAAAAAATGTCTATGCTTACTTAAAGTTGAGCCAGCTTTTCATACACCTTTTTTACATTGTTCGGGCCAAGCTGTCCCAAATCTATGTCCCTCGCTAACACGAAGCTGCTGGATGTGCGGTATAAACTGTATGTAGCTGAGGCTACATACTGTGTACCGCACTGTGTTCCGGATTTGAGCTGAGAGATCCAGTCTCGTACCCGGAACACAGTCTATCTCAGTGGTGCTAAGCCATTCACAGAAAGCGTTGTATTTTAGAAATTAATTTTCCTATTTGAGCCTTTTATTTCAGCATTTAGAGAAGTAAAGAGACCTTTTATTTATTGCTCCATGAACATTTCTCCTACTGACACTTTAGTAAATGAGATCTAGGGAGCTATTTTTTAAACTGGCATATTTTTTTTTAAACGATGTTGCAAGTTTGTCTTTTTTTTTTTTTTTTTTGTTATTCATAATGTTGCAGCTCTTTAACCACCTCAATACAGTGCACTTACACCCCCTTCCTCCCCTCTTTCAGCGCTCTCACACTTTGAATGACATTTACTCAGTCATGCAACACTACCCATATGAAATTTGCATCCTTTTTTTCCACACAGAACTTTCTTTTGTTAGTATTTAATTACTAGTGGGTTTTTATTTTGTGCTATAAATAAAAAAATATACCGTATACATTTTCTGAAAAAAATGCCTTTTTCTTTGTCATAAAATTTTGCTAATTTGTATTTTTTCTTCATAAATTTTGGCCAAAATTTATACTGCTACATATCTTTGGTAAAAATTACCCAATTGGTGTAAATTTTTTGATCTTTTGTGAAAGTTTTTTTTAATAGCACCTACAGACTATGGTGCCCATTACTGAAAATTGATCACATCTGATAAGGCCTTTAGTACATCAGGTGAATCATTTTTGGAGACACTAACAAGTCCATAAAGTACAAATACCCCCAAATGACCCATTTTTAGAAAGTAGACATTCTGAGGTATTTAGTAGCATGTTGAGTTTTTTTATTTTTTAAGTTGTCATTTTTTTTTCCACAATCCTTTGCAAATTAAAGGGTTTTTTTTTTAGTTTTTTTTTTTTTTACAAAATTGTCATATTACCAGGTTATTTCTCACACACAGCATATGCATACAACAAATTGCACCCCAAAATACATTCTGCTACTCTTCCCAAGTACGGCAATACCACATGTGTGAGACTTTTACACAGCCTGGCCACATACAGAGGCTCAACATTGAAGTAGTACCTTCAGGTGTTCTAGGAGCTTAAATTACACTTCTCATTTCATTCCTTCCTATCACGCTTTTGAAGGTCCTTGAGCACCAGGACAGTGGAATTACCCATAAAATGACCCCATTTTAGAAAGCAAAATGCCCAATGGCTGTTCACCCCCCTCGGTGGCGAGCGGTGTCTTTGTGACACGCTGCCACCGAAGGGACAGGGATGTGCGCACATGATCACGCGCCTTCCCTGTTTAAGTGGACGGACGTCATGACACCCACCCAGAACGAGAGCCGTGTCGCCTGGCCATCACATGACGGCAGATGGGCAGCAAGCAGTTAAAAAAACATGCAAGAGATGCAACTTCATCCAGAATGAAATGTATTCCAACGATTTGACATTTCTACGTATTTCAAATGGATACACAAAATTTAACCGCCCACTTGGTGTATCATCACCGCGCTAACATCAAACCCTCTAAATCTCTAGCTGCTACTTAACCACTTTCAGACCGGACCAATTTGCTGGTCAAAGACCAGACCACTTTTTGCGATTCGGCACTGCGTCGCTTTAACTGACAATTGCGCGGTCGTGTGACGTGGCTCCCAAACAAAATTGACGTCCTTTTTTTTTTCCCCACAAATAGAGCTTTCTTTTGGTGGTATTTGATCACCCCTGCGGTTTTTATTTTTTGCACTATAAACAAAAATAGAGCGACAATTTTGAAAAACGCATTATTTTTTACTTTTTGTTATAATATCCCCCAAAATATATAAAAAAACATTTTTTTCCCTCAGTTTAGGCCGATACGTATTCTTCTACATATTTTTGGTAAAAAAATCGCAATAAGCGATTATTGATTGGTTTGCGCAAAAGTTATAGCGTTTACAAAATAGGGATAGTTTGATAGCATTTTTATTAATAATAATTTTTTTTTTTTTTTTTTTTTATTGTGACTGCGACATTGTGGGGGACCCATCGGACATTTTTGACACATTTTTGGGACCATTGTCATTTATACAGTAATCACTGCTATATAAATGCAGTGATTCCTGTGTAAATGACACTGACAGTGAAGGGGTTAACCAGTGGGTGGCAGTGTAGGGGTTAAGTGTTCCTAGGGGTGTGTTACTAACTGTGGGGGGGTTGGGCTTTCATTTAGTGAACACTGATCTCTGCTCCAATCACATGGAGCAGAGATCAGCGTCACTAGTTGCTAGGCAGAATGGAGAAATGTTGTTTACAACGGCATTTCTTCATTCGGCCGCTCCGTGAGACGATCGCGGGGATGCCCGCGGCGATCGAGTCCGCGGGTCCCGCGACCAGACTCACGGAGGTCCCGACCAGCGCAGGAGCGCGCCGCCGGTGGCGCGCTCCGATGGCAGGGCGGCAAATTTAAAGGGACGTACATGTACGGCCATTTGCCTGCCCGTGCCATGCTGTCGACGTACATCGGCGTGCGCTGGTCGGCAAGTGGTTAAATATATAATCATACAAAAAGAATGTGTGCATACAAATCTGTTAATCCTAATTACCAAAAAGTTAGTACCTTGTAGCGCTAGTGCTGTGTGAAAAATTACTTCACTCAATCTACCTATCAAATCTCACTGTGTGCTAATATTAAAGATATACAGTAAATATCCACTCAAAACAGTGAACAAAACCATAACATGTGCAATTACTTGTACATGAAATATTTGTGAGTCACAAAGTGAACTGCAACTCCCCCAAAAAAACATATAAATATAAATGAAATATAGCATATGTATAAGTGAAATAATATAGTCCGTCACCAAGAGGTGATTGCAACTCTTCCAACAATGATCCCTCTTTTTCGTGTGAAGAACTAATCAGTGTCCAAACAATTTTCATAAATCCTTCACCACACCAACAGTGTCCGTGACCCCCCCCCTCGTAGGAGCACTCACCAACTGCAGAGCCCAGCACTCTCGTGCTAGGCTAGTAAAGCATTGAATCTCTTGCAAGATAACAGATGTTCAATCATCAATCTCTGGGTGTTCTGCTTTAACCACTTGAGACCCGCGCTATAGCCGAATGACGGCTACAGTGCGGATCTCCTTTTCCGGGACTACGTCTATTGACGTAGTCCCGTGCACGAGCGGCCTGCGCGCCCCCTGAGGGGCGCGCTCTGTGATCGACGAGTCTACGAGACTCGCCTGATCACCGATCCGTGCAAGGGGTCGATCCCGACCCCTTATCACGTGATCAGCTGTCAGTCAATGACAGCTGATCATGTGATATAACGGAGCCGGTAATCGGCTATTATTCCTGTCAGCGCGAGGAGAAAAAAAAAAGCCGATCACCGGCGGCCGTGATGGGGACATCAGTCCCGATCATGGCCAGCCCTGCCAGTGCCCACCTGCCCCCTGCTTTGCCTGCCTAAATAAAAAATGTGTCCCCCCTGTCAGTGCCACCCAGCAGTGCCCACAGTGCCACCCAGCAGTGCCCACAGTCTGCCTAAACGAAGGTGCTGCACCCCAGTGCCACATATCAGTGCCCAGCAGAGCCACCTATCAGAGCCACCTATCAGTGCCCAGCAGTCCCATCTATCAGTGGTACCTATCCGTGCCATCTTATCTGTGCCCGTCTTTGCCCATCAGTGCCTCCTTATCTGTGCCTATTAGTGCCGCCTTAACTATGCCTATCAGTGCCCACCAGTGCAGCCTATCAGTGCCGCCTCATCAGCGCACTTCAATGAAGGAGAAAAATGACCTGTTTGCAAAATTTTATAACAAACTATTAAACATGATTTTTTTTAAATTTTTTTTTGTTTGTTTAGCAAAAAATAAAACTCCCAGCTGTAATTAAATACCACCAAAAGAAAGCTCTATTTGTGGGAAAAAAATTATAAAAATTTAATTTGGGTACAGTGTTGTATGGCCGTGCAATTGTCATTCAAAGTGCATCAGCGCTGAAAGCTGAAAATTGGTCTGGGCAGGAGGGGGGTTTAAGAGCCCAGTAAGGAAGTGGTTAAGGCTTCTATGAATCTATCTCACAAGACACTCAAAAGAAAACAGATCTCCAATAGTGCAATACTGTAAAACACTCTTTAATTAAAAAATTATAAATAAATTTAATTAAAAAATGTATTGTAAATAGTGTTTTACAGTATTGCACTATTGGAGATCTCTTTTCTTTTGAGGGTCTTGTGAGATAGATTCATAGAAGCCTTAAAGCAGAACACCCAGAGATTGTCAATTGTCCGTTAAAGCAACGCAGTGCCATATCCCAAAAAGTGCTCTCTGGTCATTGAGCAGCCAAATCTTCCTGCGGCTGAAGTGGCTTTATTTTGTATATGGTGTGGCATAAAAAAATTGCAACACCCACCATTTTATTCTATAGGGACTCTGCTTAAAATATATTTCTAATGGTTTGGGGGTTCTGAGTCATTTTTCTAGCAAAAAAAATTATGATTTTTACATGTAGGAGAAAAATGCCAGAATTTGCCTGGTAGGGAACTAACTTTTTTATATGTAACTGATAAAGAGATGTTTATTTTAATATTTGTTTTGGTGATCTTTAAAATTCATGTATTTCTTGTTTTTTTTTTTTTTTGTTCAATGTCCAGTGCAGGTGTAAATGGCTTTGAAGAGAATTCTTTAAATAAGAGCATATGTTTATATGAGGGGGGCATTAATCCTATTATGAGAAAAAAGGGTTTGGCGTTCATTTGCGTTCATTTTTTTTTTTTTTAGCGGGGTTAAATCTATGTGATGTATGAATATTCAAATTTCTGAAGCAAGAAAAGGGAAGGTTCTGGCTGCAGGCTTTTATTCATGTCAGGTTTTGCAGATTTGTCTCTGAGCTTTTAGTTGCATTGGGCTATTCACAGTTCAGGGCACAGTGTTGCACTTGTGTCATATGCATAAACACGTCATTCATAAAGTTGTGACCTATTCCTAAAAAGGGAGGTCAATTAAACAGAAATGACACACATGATGAATGGTGTTATAGGAAGAAAGTATCTATGGGGAAATGTATCCAGTAAACTCGGCATAGTTAAATAAACAGTTTTGTGATGCACATGTTCGGCAGAATCCCTGCAGTGAGTGCAGCACAGACACTGCACTCGCTTTTCCCGAATTTCCTCATGGCTAACTGATATACCTAGTGTGTCCATCTCCTAGAAGGGTTATAGACTAGCCATCAGCTTAAAATGTATGTAAACCCTAGCAGTGAACTTTTTGGTCTGTTAAATATACCACTGAAAGAATTTTGTTATATCTGTTTTAAAAGTAAAAAAAAAAAACATCTGTTGAAATTCAGAGCTGCTCTATGTGCTGTGTTCTCTGCCTTTTTTTTATTTTTTTTTATTTATAAAGTGCAAGATTGGAATCAGGAGCCTAGGGACCACCATCCAGACCCCACACCCCCCTCAAGAGAAGATAGACTATTACAAAAAATAAAAAATGAAAATATAAACTATGAAGTAATCATAAAATAGGACTAAGATGGTGCTTCTAGGGCTGAAACAACTAATCGATTAATCGACAACGAATCGATTATGAAATTAATAGATTACTATTTTCATAATTGATTAATCGGTCAGTAACAAAATGGGGTTAAAGTTAATGAGTCTGATATTTACTAGATTGACCCTTTAATAGTATATCTCTCCTCTTTTAGTATATACACTATATCTCCTCTAATAGTCTATACACTATATCTCCTCTAATAGTATATACACTATATCATTCCTCAAATAGTATATACAGTATATCTCTTCTAATAGTTTATACAGTATATCCCCTCTAATCGTGTATGCAGTAGATATCCCCTCTAATAGTATATACATTATATCTCTCATCTAATAGTATAATACAGTATATAGCCTCTAATAGTATATACAGTATATCTCTTCTAATAGTGTATATACAGTATGTCTCTCCTCTAATAGTATATAGCCTCTAATAGTATATATCTTCTAATAGTACCAGTATATACAGTATCTCTCTCCTCTAATAGTATATACAGTATATCTCCTCTAATAGTTTATACAGTATATATCCCCTCTAATAGTATATGCATTATATCTCTCCTCTAATAGTATATATAGTATATATGGTATATCTCTTCTAATAGTGTATATACAGTATATCTCTCCTCTAATAGTATATAGCCTCTAATAGTATATACAGTATCTCTCTCCTCTAATAGTATATACAGTATATATCCCCTCTAATATATATATATATATATATATATATATATATATATATATATATATATATATATATATATATATATATACAGTATATATCTTCTGTCTGTTATTCTCAGAGTGGATTAGATATTTTGCTCCCTAAACGTATAGTTGGTTATTTATATTTACTACTGCATATAGATATATAAGAATAAATTGCCTTTTTTTAAAACTTTACATATTAACTAAATTATGCACCACACTTTTTTATTTTTTTTAACGGATATTAACCGATTAATCGATTAATCGAAACAATAATCAGCCAACTAATCGATTATGAAAATAATCGTTACTTTCAGCCCTAGGTGCTTCCAAACAACCAACTATTGCCTACCAAATAAAGCATGTAAAAAAAAAAAAAAAAACTCAGCAAAGCAGTCTTCATTTCCAAGGAAAAAAAGAGGAAAGCAACCCACAGCCTCAATATAAATGTGACCACCTTCCTCTCTGATCCCAACAGATGGCCCTCCACCATTCCTAGCAGAAGAAACTTCTCCAGTTGCCAAATGCCTATTAATATCACAAATTGTAGTATAATTGGGGGATAAACATAGTAGGCATATACAATAATTGGCACTTAGATCACACATTTCCTTGCATCCTAATAATAAATTCAAATTAGCCATATTTGCCACACCATCATCCACTGCCAGGGATTCCAATAAGGAAAATATCAATATCCTAAGTGCAAAGCACCAACACCAACCTGTATACAGCAGCCACATCAAGATTAATTTTCCTCCTTCTGAAGGAAACCGGTGACACGTGGGGGTTATTTACTAAAGATCATCGCGTAGATAACAGAATATATCCTCATCTATTTACAATTACTGTCTGTTTCATGACAGCCTATTGGTCTGGTTGAACTCTCAATCCTTCTTTACTTTAGTGGAATGAAGATAACCCTATTTACTATTCACTATATGATTTGTTGGTCATAATATCCTGCATATTCTACGACATAGCAGTGTTAAAGTGGAAGTAAACTCCCCTATTGTTTTCAGTCATGGAAGCTGCCATCTTTGCCTCTGTTTAATCTTCAACTGCTATGGTGCTGCACATGTGATCCGTTATGACACCAGCCATTGGATGGTTTGATAGTTTGGCTGAGAGCACAGCCAATGTGCAGTTAGCATTCCCGGCATGCCTTTTTTTTAACTGTTTAAATCGATGGGTTTACTTCCACTTTAAATCTCATGCAAAGCCAGGTTTGAACTATACTGGTTTTCTGCTGGACTTATTTATTCAACTTACATTTATTTCAGCATCAGCAGCTTCTATGACCACCCAATATCCACCGTTCTACCATTTTTATATCACCCACCGCTGGCGGTGATTGTTAGATGGTCTCTTGGACTTTGGCTACCAAATTATGATCACTGTGGGGTAGTTTTATTGCCTGAGAGGGTGGATTCATATGTGATTTATTACAGTTTTCATTCACCATTTTTGTTCCATATCTAGAGTTGGGATGATTACAGTTCTGTTGGAACGGGGGGGAATTTGAGCTTTAATCTTTTTAATGACATTTTGTCAATCGTGTTACAGTGTTTGATTTTATCGAATAAATGTGTACAGTGTGATTGCGTAGTTCACTGGAGGTGGTGGTGTTTTTTTTGTAATGCTGCCTCTAGTTTTAACTTGTGTTTTGGATAATATCAGAATATCAGGGAATTTTTACAAATTATTTTGTTTCTCATTGCTGCTAAAAAAAAAAAAACCCTACGGAGAATTTACCTGACCTTCCATGCTGCCTCTAGTGAACCTTATGCCTGTGATATGTTTCATAAATAGTCTTATTCATTTTTGGCAATTATGCTGTAGTTGACCCTCCTCTTGACCATTCTGGTGACATCTCTTTGCCCCAAAACTATTTATTCTCTATGGTAATTAATTGGTTCCTGAGGGTGTATCCCATCCTAATGATGAATCAGCCATTGCTGAAATATTATTTACCTTATTGGCAGGGATTCAGATTTGTGTTTTTTTTTTTTTTTGTTTTTTTTTTACCATTTTTTTTTCCCCACTCCTCCAACAGTTTAGGAAAATTTGTGGATCCAATTTGTGAAGGCTGTAGGACAGGGGGTGCCCAACCTTTTGAAGAGCGAGGGCCACTTAAGCGACTTAGTAACCAGTCGCGGGCCACAATGATCCGAGCGGGTGGATGACAGGTCCGTGTCCTCTCTGCATATGCAGAGTGGACACAGACACAGCCCACTCTACTCTATGGGCCCTCTGATCTGATCAGATGGAAGGGGATGGATCCACTTCTGTTTTTTTTTTTTTTTTTTTTTTTTAGCAGATCGGATCTGTTTTCATCTGCCACTCTATATAGGTGAATAGAGCGTCCGATTGGGTTGGACCAATCATGTAAAAGGGGTCTAAGGCAGCTTTTACACTGATGGTTTGCCGTCTACCGACGCCGCAAGTGCAGCACAGTTCACCTGTGGTTTTCCTGTGGGTTAGCTGCACTTTGCCATACAATTCTGTTATATCCTGCGGGTTTGGTGCACTTTCTGATAGCGCCCCAACCCGCAGGTAAAACCAGAAGTCTATGGCTCAGAGCAGGTAACACGCAGTTTGAAAGCAGCGCAGTAGCCACTGCAGAACAGATATGCCCTCACATACACTGTGATTTTAGTGAGTTCCATTCAGTTATCGCCAGCTGCTGCTGTCCCAGGCAGAGTGCATTTGGTATCACGCCGCCTATGACATGAGACGGCGCTATACAGGAAGCTTGGCTTATGCGGCTCTGCTCTGCAGGTGCTTGCTTCCTCTACCGTCGGCTTCATTCACAACACTGATGCTCTGGGATGGCGGGTCAGCAACCTGCAATCTGGGCTTGCCAACCTGCCATCCCAGGGCAAGAGCTTGTGGGCCACAGAGGGCTCTGCGGGCCACATGTGGCCCCTGGGCCACTGGTTGGGCATCCCTGCTGTAAGGAGTAAGGTATGCTCTGTGAATGGTCTTGAATTGAAAGTCTGTCCTTGAGGGACACTACTTGTTTGAAGGGTAAATCCTAAATATGAGACCAGTCGTTGACATCGAGCTCTGGTACATCTACAAGCCATTTTTGCTAAAAAGGGATATATCTGAAAGTGTTACCATAACCAGGTGGTTATAGATTGTGGGGGTAGGTTTATCAAAATATTCAGGCCTGAAAACATGTTGGCGATCATAGCAAGACTAGATAACATGGGCATGAGAGAATTGGCTACCAAAGATGGAATAGCTGCCAGGGCAGAACGTTATACTTTGCACAGATGTTGGAAGTAGAGTAAGGTACCATTTTTATACTATGTGTGAAATTGACATGAGCAGAAACTCGGGGAGAGGACACAGGAGACGGAGCAGGGCTGTGGATGACGGAGGCACGTACTGACTCCGGTGTCAAAGCTCAGCAGCCCTGATATATTTGAGTACAGGGGGAGGGTAGAAACTGGCAGGATCTGATGGGTTTTACAGGTGATACAGGTGGCCAAATGACACCGCACTGTGCTGTATAACATGCTTTAAGGGAACAGGATCTGTGTTTAACTTGGAGCGCAATGCGTAGGGATGGAGCTGGATCATTTAGAAACCAGAGGA